>NW_008794665.1:6240239-6290980 GCF_000699145.1 Aptenodytes forsteri
GCATTGGAACAGGCTGCCCAGGGAAGTGGTTGAGTCCCCATCCCTGGAGGTATTTAAAAGACGTGTAGATGTGGTGCTGAGGGACACGGTTTAGTGGTGGACTTGGCAGTGTTAGGTTAATGGTTGGACTTGATGAACTTAAAGGTCTTTTCGAACCTAAATGGTTGTATGATTAGTACCAAATGATCTGACCTCTAGCGGCGGCAAGTTCCTAGGCCTCTTGACAGAGGACACCAGTTATTACAGCACACTGTGTCTTCAGGTTTTATTCACTGTGTTACACCTGGTGTTGGGATATCCCAGTTCCTTGTGGTGTTTACCTCTTAGTGCATCCTCAACAGACTAAGCTACAAGTCATAGAATCATTTAGGTTGGAAAAGACCTTTAAGTTCATCAAGTCCAACCATTAACCTAACACTGCCAAGTCCACCACTAAACCATGTCCCTAAGCACCACATCTACACGTCTTTTAAATACCTCCAGGGATGGGGACTCAACCACTTCCCTGGGCAGCCTGTTCCAATGCTTGACAACCCTTTCCATGAAGAAATTTTTCCTCATGTCCAATCTAAACCTCCCCTGGTGCAAGTTGAGGCCGTTTCCTCTTGTCCTATCACTTGTTACTTGGGAGAAGAGACCGACACCCACCTCGCTACAACCTCCTTTGAGGTAGTTGTAGAGAGCAATAAGGTCTCCCCTGAGCCTCCTTTTCTCCAGGCTAAACAACCCCAGTTCCCTCAGCCACTCCTCATAAGACTTGTGCTCTAGACCCTATGTTAGACCCCAAATTTAAATGAGAGAGATGTGAAGCTTTACTCCTGTCAAACTGTTAACTGCTGCCTGCCTCTTTAGAGCTACCTGCACTATAAATGAATACTGGTGAGACCTGTGCTTGGCTGATATGTACATTATTGACTCACTGTGGACATTGGATTGTTTCTGATCAGGCTGCCTGATACTTAAAATGCAGAATAAAGCCTCTCTACAAGTTAAATCTTGTTTTTCTTTGCATCTGTTTTAAATTTCTAATCATACAGGTATGATTATATTATCTGGGATTAGTGCATGTAGCTCACTGCTGGTGCTCGATTCAGATTGGACCAGATGGCAGTTAATTATACTGAGAGAAAGATAGGCTGGGGAGCACCCCTTTTCAGCCCTGCCTTTGGGGTCAACTGTAACAGTGCTGTTTTGTAATTTCTAGTGTGCTAAATAAGCATGTCAAATGAAAGATGCTGCTGCTGATATTTGTTCTTCCTCTGAGAGCTTGCTTTTGGAGCACTTCACAAATCACCTACCAATGGATTGATGTTATTGTCTGTGCTTTTGTGGATGAGAAAATCAGTGCAGAAGGGATGTCTTCCTGCAGAGGAAATCAGCATAGAACTGAGATTATTGATCAGGTCTTAGCTCCCAGGACTATGCTAAGATGCCTCGTTGTGCAGGGAGCATCCAGTGAAAATGCAGATATGAATATCAAGACACTAGAGCAACCCTTTTAAAAATAAATAAATAAAAATGCACCATCTATTGACAGAAACAGCTTTCCTCAGTGAGCATACTTGCTTAGTTCCCCAACTTTATTCTTATTTCAGTCTCTGTCCTCAGTGGAAAAACAAGCAAACCAAGGCAAGTTCTCCTTTGCAGTTGATTTTTTTTTTTTTTCTTTTCTTTCCTTTTTCTTCTTCTTAGTCTTTTTGTTTGATAACTACTTTTAAAGTCTGGGCTAAAACACATGTGTCAAAGGATTCATGACTTTACTAAATGCAAGTCTGAAATTGTCTCTCTATTGCACAAACTCTCTTTGAATCTTATAATGGGCTGGCTTTTGGAAGTGGTGAATTTTTTTTTTTTTTTTTTTTTTTGTCACTGAATGGCATAATGGCAACTTCTAACTGCTCTTGTAATCATCATTGCCTGTCATTTTCTTCTGGTGTAAGTAATGACTATGTGGCTAAACTGTGTCAAGATGCCATGTATTTCTTTCTCTACTGCTGTTTCAACCTGTCATTATTGTAATGAGTGTCATACAATGTATCATCTGTTGTGTAGTCATCTCTCACATAGCCCAGTTCCTTTGGCATTAACTTAATGAATAATATGGAAGAGAAATATTTCAAAATTACGTGGCCAATTTAACAATCTGTGTACGTTAACAATCAAATTTTGCTGCTTTTCAGCCTTCATGGTCAAGTGTAATTCCCAGTTCTGCTGAAATGATCTTTGCAGAGGACTTTGCAGTCACTTCAGGAGGAGACATAGCTAGAAAAGAAGTAACTTGTGCAGCCTACACAGAGATTATGCTCTGATTAATGGGTATGTGATTCGCATCAGTTATAATTGCCTTACTATAGAAACACTTAGATATTTTTTTTTTCTTTACTGGGAATCTCTTTGCGTAAATATCTCATTCCTAAAAACTTGATATTGCCAATGTCATGGCTGTACAGGTGACCTTAGCAATGTATGCCACACGCCTACATGGTCTCTGAACTGATAGTTCACTGTGCAAATAACAGGCACACAATACAATACAGTTTGATGCCAAATGATACCATGCAGTCAAAACCAGAAACCATGTTTTGAACAATCCTAAATTCTTGCTTAAACCCGTGTGCCAGGGCGTGTGGAAAAGGTAAAGAAGTCTGCAGGTTTGGGAAGAGGGGTGTGAAATCTAGACTGAATGAGGAAAGGACAAGAGGATATATAGAAGGAGAAATTAGAATCCTTTGTTAGAAAGGAAGGGGGAAGAAGAGGAGAAAAAAAATGTGAACAGAAAAGAACCATGGATATAAAGAAGGAGCATGTGTGAGCATGGAGGAAGGAACAAGATGCTTCGTAAAGGAGGGAGGCACTATTATTTACCTAACCTGCTGACTCTGGCTTTTTAAGATTTGTTGTTGTTGTTGTTGGTTTTCATATAGCTAAACTACTAGGAAGCTGTGAGGAAATACTGATCTCTCTCTCTCTCTCAAATGCCCCAAAATAAAGGATGACTAAGTGTACAAAATCAAATTCTCAGAAGTTAGGAAATGCTAATGATCCTTGACCCCACTTGTGTATGAGTTGTGATAGTCTTTAATTATGATTACATACAACTGGTTATTCAAAAATAACCAGACAGCATCAGGATTAGTGAATTTTATTTAATCAAACAGCATGAAACACTTTTTATTGTAATTTATTAGTAAAGGCTTAAACTTCCTCACCCGACCTGGCAATCTAATAGTAAAAGTAAAGTAGCTCTATTTTCAAGGTATTTACAAATAGTTTTAGATGTGAGCATATGTCTTTAGAGAGAGCACAGTTCAATACTCACTCTGACACTTGACTGCATTTCTTCTCATTAAAATGTCATTGCAGGAAATTACCTAATTTCCTCACCAGAAGAATATAAAAAAACATCTGCAAGGTTCTTGAACTGTTCCAATGAACTGCTTTTCATAAATAGAAAAAAAAAATTATAATGCTTTCTTTTCAAGAAATTATCAACTATGTGTCTCACAAATAACTATAATCAGCCTTTCTGGCATAGCTGTGCGTGAGGCTGACTTCTCAGAACAGCGATATTCCAGTGACAGTAGAAGCATTTATTGCAGAAAGAAGCCAAATATTCAGGTGACTTGATGGGGGTGGGAGGGAAGCCGTTTTCATTGTCATGGCCTGTAAAGTCCTCTTGCAATCCTATTTACCCCTGTCAAAGAAACTTCTTCCTTCCCCACTCTGAACTGTAAAAAAGCATAGTGATCCTCGGTATCTTCCTCCCCAACCTGGGTTTGCCAAAACCTGTGTGTTCAACAGGCTTTAGTCATTGCTGTGGGTGGCACTTTCACAGAGAAGCTGTTGTTGAGTTATAATATCTGTAAGCTTCAGCTGTCGTTAAAATGACTCTTGTTTAGCAAATGGAATAATGTTTTTGGCCTGTGTCAGCAATCCTCACAGCTACTCAGAAGGAAGTAATGTTGATGTGCCAAGAGACTAAATAACTGTAATTGTTAATGGCAGATTCCATGCAGGTAGAAAACAGGAGTCCACACTAATACTAGAACTTCAACTTATAGGCTGAAATCATATGTATCCATAGCATAGAAAAAACAGATTCTGTTGTGTGCAGCTCATTCACAAAAAATAAACAATAGGCCCAGTAGAGTCGATTATGATGACTTTCATTATTTGGTGATGTTACATTTCTGATGAAGTTGTGGACTTCAGTCTTCTGAAAATGCAAATCCAGAAGCTGATGGCTTTCCATAGGTACTGTAGAAGTTTTAGTTGGCAGGAACAGTCTTTTATGTATTGTTGTTGCAGTTGAATTTCAGGCTTCCAAAGCAACTCTTGTTAGTTAAGTTTGAATACAGGCTATTTTGAGCTGTTTTGTGGTTTTAAAAAACATGACTCAATGCAATTTAGGGAGTTAAATTATTTATTTAAATAATAGAAGGAAAACTGAAACAGTGTTAAGACTGGGCTGGTTGAATGGGAAGGACTGTATAACTGCACACCAGAAATTCCTTTAGAAAAGGAGCTTGGAAAGTTAGATTTGTTAATATGAAGTGTCATACATAGTGATTTCATTTGTCTGCAGTTCTTGTACATAGCAGTACGAGACCAAGGTATTAGAAGTCTGCGAGTAGGTTCTTGGCTTAGATTAAAGATCACTGATATTAGAAGTGTTATCCTTTTCTTTGTAACTTTCATATAACATGTGAAAAGGAGCTTGGAGAGAAAGGAATGGAAAAAAGTCACGTTCTTTCTAAGACAGGGCCCCTTGGCTTCTGGTAAGAAGCACACAGCGGCTACATGGGAAGGAGGCTAGAAGCTTATGTTGGCTTTCATTCAGCCAGAGGTGTATTTCAACACAGGTTTAACATGTCTGGAGATTTTGGGAGGTGGCTGTAGTGGCTGATGAAACTCCACTGTGCCTCTTTTTCCCCTGCTTACATTGATAGAGATGCACTACTGTCACTGCAGCATCATTTTTTCTATTCGTGCCATGGAAAGGGTTGAGGGGAAATCCCGACAGACTTTCATGACTTTTCAGACACTAAGAAGTGTCATTACTTCTGATTCTGTCTTTTCATCTTCCTGGAAAGAAGATGGAGAATGAGATTAGACTAAAGGTTAGGAATGAATAGCAACTTTTCCTTTCAAATGACAATAATAGTATTTAACTGCAGTATAGCATGATTTGGGAAGTGGAAAAGACAACTGGCTACTCTTAGGGGTGGCTGCCAAGGAAAAGAGGAAAATTAAATAATATCTTAATATGAACTTTCACTGTAAACATAGCCAGGACAGAAAACTGTGGCCTAGAGATGTGTAGTGAAATGCTTTGCTATTGAGATTATAACCCAAGCAGCGATTGGGCTGCTTCACTTCACCGATCCTTTAGCCTGTATTCGGCTTCAAGGCAGGTGCCTGCATAGCATTACCATATGGCTGATTGTGGCAGGATGACTCCTTCCCAACCCATGCCCACGAGCTCATTTCCCGCAGGTGCCAAGGCTTGCAGGAAGGGTGTGGGGAGAGTATACGCATGTCTTCCCCAGCACACAGGCTGAGAGAGGTAAGCAGCTGGACCAGGGGACCTGAGGGTGCTCCCACCTTCTGTGCTTGAAAGGTGGCTTCGGTCATGCCTACGGTACCATGTACCCTTACTTCTCGGTTGGCTCCTAGGTCCTGCCCCCTCGGGCAACTTCAGTCAGTGTCTATTTCTGCAATCCTTATCTTCCTCTTGGAGCAAACCTCCATTTAAAGGCAGCTTTACTGCATCTCTAGAGTACGCATGCCAGGATAGCTCTCTAGACACTATGGACAAGACTACAATAGTTCAGCCTTCCTTCCCCCTATACAGCCTTCCAGCATCCTTTCAGTAGCCTTTGTACCCTAAATTAATCCATGTGACCTTAAGCCCTGGCCCAGAACATGCCACACAGGCTACCAGCCTCAGGTTATGAAATACAGCTCTGGTGGGGTGTGACATGCTGCTTCAGGTGTGTCTCTCTGTGTGTGGGAACATACTGTAAAATAGTATTTATGTTTCAGGGTCATTGCATGGTGTGTGCTTGTGACTTGGGCAAAGTGTAATGGGGAGTGGATGAGACCAGCCTGCTCTAGAGGGACCCAACCTGCCCCAGTGCATGCTCCAGTGCTGTCAGTGTAGCCTTCCTGAGCCATGCTGAGGTGCATGTTTGCTAGCAAAGTGTATGAGGCTGCATAGACTCTGCCTGGAGCTTTAAAAGAAAAGCAAGTGTTGCTGGGATATTAGGAAGAGCTGCACACAGCTGCTCCTCATGCTCATTTTGGCACAGGCTTAAACAGCAAGTGTCTTCTATATCTGAAAGGAAGCAACTTGGGGTAACAACTGCTGTAAGCAGCAGCAGCAAACAGATGACTATTATTTAACCAGGGGAATTATTCTCCCGCAGAGAACAGTAACTTGGTTACCATTCAGCAAATACCCAGAACACAGTTGTGGTTGTTCAGGGACTTGCTTCCTTTTCCCGTTTCAGGACTCACCAGAGCAAAAGCAAGGCCTCACTGAGAGTGCTTTTGTCCTCCAAATCTCATACTTCGTGATGCAAATGGCAACTACTTCTCCGGGACAGAGAACTTGCTCTGTAGTAAAGATGCTCAGCATTTAAATAAATAAATAAATAAATACTTCACCTCTGTCCCAGTGCACAGCCTGGGCATATCTGGTGAGAAAGAGCTTGTTCCCCTTGTTTCCTTTCTCTTACCTTTAAGAGCACGTCTGGCAACATAAAGGGTTTGAAGAGTTTACAGCCTGACAGTGTTTTTTCTCTCCATACAGGTGTAGTGAAAAGATGCTGAATATTGAAGTCTCCTAAGTGGAAGAGGTTGCTAGTACTGCACAACACCTCAGAGGTGTGGGCTGACTTGTGTGGGCTGTTCTCCTTCATCCTGCTGAGGCAGTTCAGTCTCTTCCCTTCAGGCTGCTCTTCACTTCTGTGAGTACACTCGTTTATTTTTTAAAATATCTTTTAGTCTGCTAGTGTATCTTAATATCTGCAATACCCTGTCTACCATTAGCGGAGGCAGGGCATAGCTTTTCATCACTGTTCAGCCTCCTCTGCTGACGATGAGTCATGGCATGAATGCACTCTGTGCCAAGTGGTAAAAACACAGCGATGGAGCTACTGCCTGCTCTGCCACAGTTTGCAGCATGCAGGGACACAAGGAAAAAATGTTGTGTTGTTTGTGAAAGGAGGAATTGGGGAACTGCATCCCTTATTTAGCTCAGTTGATGTTGGTGGTTCAGGTATTAGAGAGGGAGGGTGAGGGGTGGATAAACAATCCTCTTCTCAGCTGCTTCCTGACTGGAGGGTCTACCTGGCTTTTCAGTGCACTCCTGTAGTTTGTTTGAGACCTATTGCAAAACAGTTAAGTGATTGTTGGAGAGAATTTGTAAACCATTGACATGCATCATACAGCCGCCTCTATTTTTTTCTTTCATTCTTGTATAGCTTTTCTTTAAAAGGTTAAACGCTGATTCATCTCAGTATGGATAACGTATGCACAGGTAAATTTTGCAGACTAATTCCCATGTGGGGAGTAAAATGATGCTGCCAGTTGCTGACTGGAGCAGAGTCAAGAATTTCATTTATTGACCCACCAATACTGTAGAATTTTATTTATTGATCCACCTGTTCAGGAGTGGCATTACAGGGCAGTAAGGCACATAAACTGAAAGTGAGAGGAAAGAACAGCAGTACCTTACAGGAACACCGTTCATTTAGTAATTCGTAAAGTCACATCTTGCTTTCACACAAGCGCACTTCCACAGCCACTGCTCCAAGCTGTGCTGGACTTAGCAGCTCCTCTGGCAGGTACCACTGTTCTCCTTTGGCTTCTTCTAGTCCATGTTTATGTAGTCCACTGAGCACAACAGGATGGTGCTCAAGTGCTATATTTTATAAAAAGACATGCTGTGCACAGAAACAATCCGATATGACTTTTGGTCTGTACTGAGGTGCAGTTTTACATGGTTACGGTGACTGAAAAATTAATTAAGCAGCAGCTGGGTCCATACCTCCTGTTGAACCTCCAAACCCTGTGAAAGGGTTCTGTGTGGCTCCGGGCTGACTTGCAGGTGTACTTCCTGAGCACCAGCTACTGCTCAGCATCTTTATGCCTCAGTTTGGGAGGGGGAGCAGCTGTTATTGCTGATCCTGTAATAAGCGAAGACTTGGCAAATTCCGGTACCTATTAATTCCCCATAGCTGTCTGAAATCTTTTAATATGTTTGCTGGCTACTGCAGGAAAGTCTTGTGAAGCAGACTACAAGACAAATTCCCTGAAGGAAAATCCCTTCCCGCAGGTAGCTATTGCAAATTTCCAGTTGCTGCCTCGCTGCGTGCAGATGGCTGGTCTCACCAGCTACCAGCCGCTGATGAGCCATGGCATGGCGCCAGCATCACAGCAGCCATCCTCATGCCGTGCTGTGTTTTGCTTGCAGCCCTTGGGGAGCCACTGCTGGCGTTGCTTCTGCAGGCGGCACCACTGGTGGCACAGCAGCACAGAAAGGGGGTGGTCTGCACTGTTATCAGCTCGGGAAACCTCTTAAACGGCTGTCTTTATCGATGCTTGTTACAGCAGCTATTCTCACTCGCATTGTCCTGCTGCCACCTTGCCTCTTTCTAATACCCTTTGTAATATTTAAGGATGGGGAGCTGGGAGCCAGGATCACTCCTGCAGTAAGTGGGCATGGAAACACCTTAGTGGATCTTGCCCATCCTCAGCAGTGCCCGTGCCAGAGCTATCCTTTCCTTTGTACAGCGTGTGCTTCGGTAGGCTTTGGGGCCAACGGGGAGGAAGGGTGGAAACCTGCTTGGAGGTGTGGTGACAGCAGTAGTTCCCTTCTGCAAGGATCCCTTGCAGCTGCAGATCTCTTGCAGAGGAGGTTCTTGTTTCATAAGGGCTAGAATGAGGCAAATCCTCGGCCTTTTGGTTTTTCTACTGTATGCCCTTGACAAGGCCAGAGTAAGAAGTCTGCCACTAAAGCTGCGGAGCTCCTGTTCTGCTCTTGAGTTTTTCAAACTGCCTTTCTGGTGGCAATCCCCAAACAACGTGCGACTCAAGCACCCCTCTGCTGAGAGCAATGGGAGACTGCCTGTTGCTGAAGCCACTTTGACAAGACTTCATAGTGCCGACCTGTATTTGCAATCTGATTTAGGGCAGCCTGACAATGTCTAGACACCACGACAGTGACATTTCCTTCCAAAGTTGGTAGAAACTTTTTTTGGTATTAGAGTTTATTTCCTGTATGTAATCAGTGATTGCCCAGCAGTTAAATATAATAGGTCTCTAATGGCCTCTGTCTGCTGCTGTGCTGTTGCTTGCTATGAATGAGGCACTCCGGAAAAGGAACTTGTCTTCTGGATAGGAATTTATTATAGAGGGGGAGCTGGCCTTTAAAACAAAGCTCTTTTGGTCTATTCCATGAGGTGGAGAGGAAACACCTTCTGGGGGTGCCAGGGATTTTCCCTGAAGAGGGGTCCCTTGCAATGGCCCAGGGATCTCTGCATGCTGCTGGCCAGGAACTGCTGCAGAGCAGCTTCCCCAGGCACAGGGGCATCCATCTTCACAGCCAGGCTGGCGCTAGGAGGGCTGCTCCTTTTCTATGCGGGTTTTGCTGTGCTGCTGCTGTCAGTGGGACTGCACAGCTGCCGAGGCCTCAAGCAAGAGACAAGGCTTTGCTTATGCTGCTGGGGGTAATCACAGCTTAGCACTCTGGCAGGCCTGGACCCAAATATCTGTTCTGCCATCAGCATTCCTGTCTCTCTGGTCTAAGTGTTGGGGAGGCCTCGTATATATGAACAGTGCCACCTTGGGAAGCACTCCTTTAAACGTGAATAAAGCCTTGCTGGGGATTAACTTATATGAGCACTTAGAACCTGCAGAATATTGACTCTGGCAGGCTTGTGCTCATGTGCCCAGGTTGTCCTCTGACCTTGTGCAAGTCTCTCAACCTTCTGGTGCTTCACCATTCACATCCTTCTAGTAAAAGGTGTTTCATGTCTTAAGACGCTGCTATGAAGTAGGCTGAAATACCTGTCTGTCTGTGTGCCTTTAAAATACTACTGTGGAGGATAACACTAGTCGGGTTGGAGAACTTGAGCTGGGCACCTCAATGCTTTGCAGAATCACCATGAACTGCTCCACAGGCCCCCCTAGGGTGGGATTTAAGTGAGGCAGAAGGGCACTGACAGCTTGATGTAAACAGCCACTTAGAAATTAGCAGCAAGAGACGGTTTACTACTGAGGTCTTTCTAAACGTCAAGCCAAACTACCAGGAACCCCCAAAGAAATATAGTGCTGAAGGTTAAGGGCATTGAGTAGCAGATTTGAAGCAAATATTAAATTTTACTACTAAAATAATTGGGCTACACAGTGTACATAAATTTTAAATTTTAAATCCACCGTTTAACTTGGATTTAAACTTAACCAGCTGGCTACAATTTTTTTCCGCCCCTTCCACCTACAGCAGCACCAAAAAACCAAGGTAGTTATATGTAATAAGATAAATGATTCAACTGCTGTTGTAACTAGGAAAGCTACTGGAAATGAACCTTTCTTTCATGCAACACCTGTGCCTCTCTGTTGAGCACTCTGATATATCTGTCAATGTATTATCTGATTAATAAAGCCAGGGTCTGAAAAAGATGCCTTTAAAAAATTGCTATTAAGAGCAGTAAGTGCTATCTCATGTATTGGTATGAAAGTCCTCCCTAATGCTGTCACTCCCAGTCCTTGCTACTCACTGCAGAAACTCAGAGCAATTCCTCAGATTAAACATTTGTGGGAGATAAACTTAGCAGTCATTACAGCCCAGTGGGTCTTGCTGTCTGGAATTCAGCTGCCTTGGAGCAGAGCCTGGGTTTTTCTGGAGCTAGATGTCACGGTGCTCCTAGGGCACCCCGTGTACCTCTGGATGGGGTGGGGTGGGTGTCCTTTGCAGGAATCAGGCTGTCAGTGGTAAGGAAAGAAAACAAAGCAGGGCACGTCAGCTGCTCCTGCAGCAGGCAGGCTGAAGGTGCAGCCTTCTCAGCCTCTACAAGCAGAGCCAGGTTCTGCCTCGTTTTGGAAAAGGAGCAGGTTGGTAGCAGCTCCCAGATACTTCAAATCTGGCTGCTCCAGGTCCCAGTTTAACTCATAATTCAAAACTCCTTCCTCTCCCATTCATGCTCCCCACAAGTCACCACCTCCTTCAAGCATTGCTGATGGTGGAGCTGGTATTCTAGGGCCAAAACTACTGCTCTCTTTGGTCGCATCAACTTATCTCCTTATCAGAGTCTAGCTAACAGCTGAGCCAGTGGCTTTCAGCCTTCCTCCCTAGCCTAGGTCAGTCCTCTTAGCCCCTTCCTTTACTAGGGATTTTTGTATCCTGAGGCAGAGACACCGAGAGGACCACAGCAGCCATCAAGTTCCACGTGAGCATCTTCCTTCTGTCACATTCCTCTGCTGAGACCTCTTTCACAGTGTGTGCAATCATCGTTGCTTCATTAAGACACTAGAGGAGAAATGAGGGGAATGAAAAGGAAACGTAATGTTGTTGACAAGCTGCCCCCCCCGCTATTGATGAAATTCAATGGAATAAATGCAAGAATTGTTTGAACTTGCAGGCAGAGTACCAGCTTGTTTGGATTTAATTTTTTTTTTTTTAATAATAGAACAGGAGGCCCAGAGAGGTACAAGTGTGAGCAGATCAATTTAAACTCTTGCTTACTGCCCTAGAAAGAAATTTTAGTGTGTATGGGAGAGGGGAACTTGCACACGAAATATCAAAGTGCACACCATGACCTTGCTTCGAACTCTGTGTTTAGTGTTGGTCAGCTCGACTGAGGAGAACGCAATGACAGCACTGAAATAGAATACGAGGTACAACAAAGGCCTGATACTGAGGTGTCTTTTTACTGAGCCATCTCATGCCAGCTTGCTCTTAAGCAATCCTGAATTATAAATGTGCTTCACCTTTGCAGGGTAATTTTAATTGTTCAGAAGGAGGAGTTTGTGGTTTTGGGGAAGGTCAGGAAGGAGGCAATGTGATAACAGGGGACCAAACTGCAGCAGCTACAAGTTAGGAGTAGAGAATTGCAATAAACTCTGTCAAACTTGCTCTTTTGAAATGCAAATAAGACCAGTGATCAAAGAACTACAGACGTGATTTTAATGATCTCTCCAGTTCCTCCTCAAGCAGACTGATCTACAAAATAATAATTCTCCATTGTACTGTATATACTTGGATTCCTTCTTATGAGGGCTAAGTAGTATTTTCTTTCTACTATCTGCTTTTCCTGCAGATCTTTTCTGATATAAAATTACTTATCTAGTCCAACCCAGAGATAAAGCATTGAAATAGAAGAAGTGATGAGCAGTCTGTATTTGAGCAAAAATTTGCAGCAATTTCCCAGGGAATATGCTCACTGGGGATGGCTTTTGAGCCAAAGTAAGGGCAAAATCTGTAGCTTCCTTGTAGGAATGGTCAGCACGGGACAAGTGTTAATATTTCCTTAACTTCATCAGAAGACATTTACCAGACACTTAACGCTGCTTGCCACATGCATTACCAGGGCTCTCAGAAGCTGCTGTAGCTCTCAATTCCTTGTGAGACCCTACATGAGGGCACCTAACTTGAGATGAGTGACTGAAGAGAAATTGTCCCAAAACTCACTTTTCTAAAGTCTAAATGTGTAAAGCCTAATGACTAAAAGTCACTTTCACCTTCCTAGGATTTATGCCCCCCCTTCATTACAATTTAATGTGCCCTTATGCTTGGCAAGGTAAGGGAAATTGGTAACTGGACCCTCATGCCCTTCACACCATGCTGACTGCCATTGGTATTTGCAGGAAAACCCGAAGCCGTACAAGCACAGTGGCAGTGTGTCACTGAGCCAAACAACTCATAGCCTGTGGAGGCAGAAATTAGCCCAGGTTCCTGCCAGGACAGCTCAGTTCAAGTACTGCTGTTGCCTTCCCCTCCCTCAGGACAGCTGGAACTTGGCAGCTTAGCCTGTGGACTTTCAGCAGCCCTGTTACTGGGGAAGCAACCCCTCTGTTGTCACTCGAATGCTGGTGGCAAAGTGTTTTCCCAGAAGTTTTGAACCTTCCAATTTTTGTCTCCACACCTGGATTGGCATAGGAGGATGCCTGCCTTTTATCTGCCTGTCCGTGCTTTTCTACAGATAGGTCTCAAATCTGGTCTGGGATCCATCGAGATTCCTATGTTGGCACCAATGATCTGACAAGGACATCCTTACATAGCCTGAAAGATTGCTGGGTTAAGGACCACCTTTGTTCTTTTTTTGTGATGTATAAAGCCAATAGATACTCCTATACAATACTGTAAGGCAGCTAATGACATAACAGAAGATGTTAGAGATATTCTGGAAATCATAACGTTATCATCATCTTCACACACAATCTAGCAGCCACCTCCCTATAACATCACTGAACGCAAGGAATGGAGTGGTGCTGTAATAAAAATTAATGAGAAAACAAACTCTTTTTTTTAAACTGTGTGTGCATTTATGAACTTCCTTACAAACTAGAACAACAGAGCTGATATGTAATATCTCACTGCTGAAGTGATACCTATGATAATTTTTTAATAGCTTGATCCTATAATGTTTTGTGGAAATCTATCCTAGAAACATATAACATGGTAAATAAATTAAAAAAAAAAAAAAAGTTGTGTCAAAACACAGATTTAACGTGTGCTGATGATTTACCTCACATCATGCCAACACAAGAATTTAGAGTTCTGTAATGCAGAACTCCTGGCGTCCAGGTTGGTCAGTAGATTTTGTTCAGGGCCTTTAATTTCCCTGCTTTGATAGCTCCCGTTTTGGATGGCACGTAGTAGAGATGGTTATTAATGCACTTTGCAACTTTTCTTTGAACTGGCAGTATTACCTGTTGCAAACACTTCAATTTTGCCTTGCATGCTCTTTTCTTCTCTCATGTTCATTGAGAATAATGGAAGGATATATGGCACGTTTAGCCAGTTAAAAAAAAAAAAAGTGCTTCCTGATGTTGTTGTAATAATTGTAATAATAATGCTTTTATTGAAGAGAGGCAATGTTTCCAGAACAAGATTATAGGATTTCTCCATTCAAGTAGGCATGTAGACAAATAGACCCATTATATTTCCTTCCAAATAGCAATAATACACAGAGGTCATGCTTAGAACACATGAGATTTTTAATGATGGAGGAAAAAAACCATAATTGTGTTTTTGGAGTATGTTAGGCTGTAGAAGTGGCAAAGCCAGATACAGTGAATCTAGACATGAACCATGGCCTTTGGGGATGTGGTATTGCATAGATGTCTTGTGTGAAGATGCAAATCTTATGACTGCATGACATGTTTAAACATTTGACTCTTCTTTGCTGACAGCACAAACCAAAGCTTCTCTGAAGGCAACAGCCCTAACTGTGAGTACTGCCCGGGTACAAGGGCATTTGTCTTTGGGGAACCAAACTGTGAGTACTGCCTGGGTACAAGGGCATTTGTCTTTGGGGAACCATCCAGAGCTTGGACACTTATTCCAGAAAGCTGTCAGGACTTCAGGAACAGCATCGGTTTGAGCAGCGCGTGGTTTCATTAGCCAAGCATTCTTGAAATGTACTTTATTTCTGCATGTTTGTTGTTCATTTAAAATGCGGTTGTGTTGACAGACTTCAGGATGGTATTGCAAGCACCTAAGCTGCTGTTCAGAGGTCAAGTGCCTCCAGGCAGTTTTCTTTAGGACCACATGTAATTTCTGACAGTAGGGGGATTTTTAATAAGCAAGAGAGAAGGAAGGATCTTCATTTACCTTAAGACAGATGACAGCACAGTGACTAGGCATTCCTCTAGGCTGTTGTAAAAAGAGTTCAAGTCCTTTTAGCAAATTGGATGCAATGGAGATTCTCTGAAAAGAGTCCTTAGTTGCAGAGTTGTATCAGCTAATCTGGGCTGGGAGAGACCAAAGTACCGTGCTGTCCTACAATTTGATTGAATAGGAAAATACTTCCTGCCCATTGTTTTCCTTACATTTTAGCCTAAACTGCAGTTATGAACATATGAAAACAAGTTCTGAACTGCATATAGTATTTATACAGAATTTATATCTATATTTATATAAAACTTCTGTACTTATGAATTCATTTTAAATGAACCATAATTTTTTTTGGAGGGGGCACGTGGCGGTGGCACATGCCTGCTTTATTCTTAATCCTTTGCTGATACCATCCATGAGACATTTTGCTAATACCAGCCTGAGCCAAACTACTGTCTTTGTTAGGCTTGTTTAAAAAAAAAAAAAAAAAAATTGAAGAGGTGGAATATCTGGGGTTTTCTCTAAAAAGAGTTGGAAAGTGTAAGGATGAGATCCTAGTACAATGGTTGAAGAAAGGTTTCAAAATGATTAGAGGAGTTCTTAGGCTGTGAAATTCATGATGCTTAAGAAGGAAAAATATGCATCTCCTTAACAACTGTGAGAACCACTGAAAAGACTGCAGTAACTATTTTGGCAATGAAAAGTGGAGCACTTAGTCTGGTATCTCCTCTTTCGATCTCCTTCTGTCAATTGTTGTCCTTTCCATTTAAATAGGGTCAGGTGCTTTTCGAGCTGGCTCAAGCCAGCTGTGGGATGTGTAAAATCCTCTTTCAGAAAAATCATAGCCTTGCCACAGGCAGGCCCAACAGTATATTTACAATTGGTCTAACAGCATCTATTTACAACCGACCTCATGAAAACTCTAGTTTGGCATATGTCTCATCTTCAAGGCTATTTCCTTTCCAATTCAGAACTTGAAGCTCAGGCCCCTTTCCTCAGTTTGGCTACTTGACCATTGTCTTTTTGCTCATTTTATCTCACATGTAAGAAAATATTGTATCCGATTGCAAAATATTCTAGAAGCTGCCCATATGGAGGAGAGCTGAGTCATCAAAACCTGAATGAGTAGTTGTTTAACAGTAGATCAAATCTGGATGCTCCTTTCTTCACTCATTGTACAGCGCACAGTTTAAAACACACATTAGTAAGCATTATGGTGTGATGTATTTTTGCCCAAAGACGACACCAAGATCCAAGTCATTTTGTCCTGTGTGCTGAATAAACACAGATAAAAGACTTGGAGGTTATCCTCTGACAAAACCCATCAATCAAGCTTTCCGACAGAGGAGAGGATAACGGAACAGTGATGACACCTTGTTTTTCATAAATCATATTCTTGTGCCACTGCATTTCAGCTTTTCAGGTTTGTGCCGTGGGTGGGTGGTAGCAGAGCACTGTGTGCTCCTCCCTTTCCCTTCACCCCAGCAGCTTCCCCATCCTTGCGCGGGGCCAGGCTGGTCCCCCTGCACCAGGTCAGCCTGAGCTCTGCCGAGTGAACAAGACTGCCTCTCTCCCATGTTTGCTTGGTTTTTCTTTAAGAGCAGAGGTGTTTTATAGTAGACAGCAGGTGCAGTTCATTCTATTGACTCCAAGTACAGCGCATCGCTTCACCTGAAGCAACTCAAATGTTGCTGACTTCGGAAACCTAAAATAGGGGGATTCTGATGATTGAATATTAATCCCCCAAGCACAGCACACTGCATATTGCTCACAGAATTAAAGGGCAACTTCTCAGCTTTCAAGATTTCCTCCTTGAAATCAGGGAGAAAAGGTTACCTGATGAATAGCCATTGTTGTTGCTATGACACTAGAAATTAAGACCAATGTGTATTTGCTTAATGTTCTTAGTGCTATCTCATTTCCCATATGGACCAATCATCGCAAATCATCTCAGTAAACTTTCCTGCCAATGTTGCTTTCAGCTTAGGACACTCATCTTTAGCATCCTGACCGTAAATCCTCAGTAGGATAGTACGGTTTCATCGAAGAATTCCTGCAATTTGCTGGAACTAATAATTGAGGTGGCTGTATTTAGATGAGGAAATCTTGAAGATGACAGGGTGAACATTTTGGCCACTGGGAGAGAGGGAATAAAGCAAGAGTGTGAAAGGCTAGGAGACAAGATACGTCGGCTTGGGTCTGAGGGAGAGGGAGAAACCAAGTTGTTTAGTTGAGGTGGGGGTAGCTTTTCTGCTTTTTCATCAGCAGAAAAGGTGAACAAAACTTACAGAAAAATACATTCTGTCCCTTTTTATGCGTACTTAATTGGAACTACCATAAAGTCGATGCTTAATGCATGGAGAAGACTTGGAGAAATCTATAGTCGTCCAATGAGCCGAATGGGACTAATGAATAATAAATAGCATCCAAACCCCTCTAATTATATAGCAGATTGCTTCCTTGGAAGAAAAACAAGCTAATATAAATACAAAAGGACTGGAAACAACCCCCCCCCCAAATGATCCACTTGATTAGGCAAGCTGTCAGCTGCACTATTTCATTCCCTTTCTCTTCTTAATTCTCCTTCCTCCTCCTGAATGCCTTCCTAAGCAGCAGCTCTTCTGAGCTAAGGGTTTTGTTAGTTCTCTCGCTTCCCCCAACCTGTACAGCTGCATGTCATGCTTGCCACACACTTATAGGAACTTATGAAATGGTTATCTGAAACCTCCAAATCAATAATAAGTCTGGCTTAGAACCGTTTATTTTTGGTGAGATTTTGGTGGATTTTTAATTCTGCAAAGACCTGTGCACCAATTAAGAGGAGACAGCAATCTGATGGAAGAAAAGGAAACCGAAATAAACATTCTGGGACCCATATGCAGGAGGGGTTTTTTTAGACCTTGATTTCCCAGTGGTTTGAATTTGTAGCATTTTAATAATAAGTCTGGCTTAGAACCATTTATTTTTGGTGAGATTTTGGTGGATTTTTAATTCTGCAAAGACCTGTGCACCAATTAAGAGGAGACAGCAATCTGATGGAAGAAAAGGAAACCGAAATAAACATTCTGGGACCCATATGCAGGAGGGGTTTTTTTAGACCTTGATTTCCCAGTGGTTTGAATTTGTAGCATTTCCATTCCAGGAACTTTATTAGAGAAGCAAACATCTCTGTCTTTTCATCTTAGAGGCTGTGAGGAAAGGCTGCATGGCCTCGCTGCGCTCCCCTGCCTATCCCCCAAGAATCACAGCTACGTGCCCTTTACGGTATCTTCCAAGCTGCCAGGAATGTAACTTTTGATAGCTCCAATTTGTACTTATATGAAGGCTATATTCACCTATTACAAAGACTGTCTATAGAATTCTGTCAAAAAGGTCATATTGATTTCCCCCACGACCACCACCAAAAACCCTTCCCTTCATGGATTTTATATTTACCCTTGAATGTTTTTCTTTCTGCACACAAGGATGCCTTTCTAACCACAGTGTAATAAAGAAAAGGAAATAAAAAGGTTATTTTCACTGTGGCTATAAAATAAGAGGGGTGTGTCTTTAAAATAAAGATGATATAATTTAATTCCCAACTATAATTTTTTTGCTTTAGGGTATGCAATGCTCTATAAAGAGTAATGACCAGTTACTATGGAAACATATTTATGTACATACACACACTCACCTGCACCCTTGAAGATTCTAAAACGTGCCAGAGAAGGCCTAAGCTTCTCTTGGAAATTATGTATAGATCTGTCCCTATGGCTGAAAGCACATCTGTGTGACTGCTGGAGTGGAAGAACAACTACTGTACATGAAAGATGATACCGTCACAACAACACATGTGCATAAATTGGCCACACTTAAAGTCAGAAGCCGCCTTCTAATGTTAGAGCAGCTCGGTTTTGGAGCAGACATCCAAGGTGAATGACAGCAACAGTTTGCACTAGGTTTAGGACAGAACCAGAACTGGATTTCCTGATGTGATTGACTGCAGTAGCAAAGAGTTGGCCACCCTCTAGCAGCTTCCCAAGACCCTTTGGCTGTTTATATGCATGATATCTTCAAAGGTATTTTCACTTGGCCTTGTCTTTTGGTTTTCTTTATGCTGTCATAAGCCACAACATCCAAAGCGCTCCCGCTTGCTGCCAATAACTACCTGACTAACAGTTCTTGCAATCCCTGTAGCAACTGATAGCTGACCGCCCACCTGAAACTACGAGCTCAAGGATCAGTGAAGAATGGGGTTATCTGCCTCGAAGATCAACAAACATGCCAGAGATCCAAAAGAACCAACTTGAAATGCACAAGGTAGACCTATAATAGGAGAAGGTTGGAAAGAAGAAATTGGGGAGATGGGACCATGAGTTAGGGAAGACAGAAGAGCAGGAGAGCTAACCGCTATTAGCCCGGATCATCTCCGGGCATAAACAAAATCACACAAGTCCAAAAGTCAGCATATAGTCAACTGTTTTCCTTGCTAACAAGGTTAGGAGCTCATAAATCTACAGATGCTAGAGCTTGCCAAGTAGAGTCCTGAAGCACATGCAATCATGGATGCAGAAATGCTTAGGAAGTTACAGGTGCATAAAGTCTACTCAAAAAAATGCTGTGCAAGACCAGGGATGTTGTTTGTGAGGCACTTACCAATATGATTTTTTTTTTTTTATTATGTACCCAGTGCTTTTGAATACATCAGAGCATTTTTTTTAAATACATATTCCATGTCTATAGGTGGGAAAATGAGGTCTGAATGATGCTGTGTATTTTGTGATGAGTAAATTGGGCCTTTCTTTTGGTAGGTCACAATGCTGAGGTGACTTTTATGTCGGTAGATGCCAGACCAGATTGAACTAGGTCTCTAGTATTTTTTCACTTGCTGAAAACTGTATGTAATTTTAAAAGCCAAAGGAGTAATTGTACTCTAATGATTGTCAACGCAATTATGTGTGTGTCTAGTGTAACTCTGATCTTAAAGGCAGAACACTGCTGGAAATGGGACGCTTCTGTTTGGCGAATGTTTTGTAATGATGCATGTTTTGTAATGATGCAACTGCACAAATTTACTGTCACACTTAAACCCGTCAAGTAGGTTATAGGTTCAGATGATAGAGGACAGACAGTACTTAGAAGCGTGCATCTGTCATCTACAATCAGGGAGAAAATTTCGTAGTGCTTTTTTGTCATCTCAATTAGAAGGTTTGTAAGAAATGTCCTCTCCTTCCGCAACAGAACATGGGACTTGGAGAGGAAAACACCACATTGCTAGGGCCTAGGGAAGTCAGTGAGGGGATCTAGAGACTAAAAGCTCCAATTTCAGGATTACTGTCTAATCAACTGAACTGTTTTGTTTTGTGAGAATACAGACCTTTATGTTTTTAGCCAGCACATGGAAGTTTGAAAATACATCTACCTGCTGTCCACCTTTTGTAGAAGTGGATTGTCTGTAATCACCGTTTAAGTGGTGTTTTGTCATCTTGCCTGGACTGTTTTTCCTGAGCCTTTGCAAAGTGCTGTGACAGTGGAGGAGACAGTGCTGGGTATGTTGTATATGACAACAGGTCATGCAAGGTGCTTCATGAGTCCAACCCAATGTTTCTTTATGTGTTTTGGGATACTAAATTGCTAGTCTGGCTGCCTATCACCATTGTAAATTTGCTGTTTCTTTTTTGTCATGATTTGAGGAAAGTAGTTTTCAAAGCTGTATTAGCTATTGTATTTCAGAGGGGGGCTTCTTCTATAGCATCACTAGCACCAAAGCACAAGAAAGGCAAGCTACTTAGCCAAAACCTTTTTTTTGCTTTGTTTAATGAACTTATTTTTTATTTCTGGTTGCCTGTTAAGGGCTTTTGAACGGTATGTGTAAGTAGTCAGCAGTCTGTTTACAAAGAATCTTTTTAATTAATTGTTGTTCTGGTTTCAGCTGGGATAGAGTTAATTTTCTTCCTAGTAGCTGGCATAGTGCTGGGTTTTGGATTTAGCATGAGAATAATGTGATAACACACTGATGTTTTAGTTGTTGCTAAGGAGCGTTTGTACTAAGTCAAGGACTTTTCAGCTTCCCATGCTCTGCCAGCGAGGAGGTGCACAAGAAGCTGGGAGGGAGCACAGCCAGGACAGCTGACCCAAACTGGCCAAAGGGATATTCCATACCATGTGACGTCATGCTCAGCATATAAGTTGAAGGGAGTTGGCCGGGGGGCAAGCAACCACTGCTCGGGGACTGGCTGGGCATTAGTTGGCGGGTGGTGAGCAATTGCATCATGCATCACTTGCTTTGTATGTTCTTCTATTATTATTATTACTACTACTATTTTACTTTATTTCATTTCAATTATTAAACTGTTCTTATCCTCAACCCATGAGTTTTCTCACTTTTACTCTTCCGATTCTCTCCCCCATCCCACCGGGGCGGGGGGAGTGAGCGAGTGGCTGTGGGGTGGTCAGGTGCCGGCCGAGGTTAAACCATGACAATTGTGAATCTGAGAAAAATCAGGTTTGTCTGTAAGGTCCTTTACTCTTGGTAAGGTACTCTTCAGCCTACTAGTTCTCTGTCTCTGATGAGACATGGACTTCACCGTTACTCCAATGTGGTCAAATAATACCTTGCCAGTGCTATCAGCAGCAAAATTGAACAGTCGTCATTGATGAACATTGCCCCAATAAACACCATTGTAAGTTTCTATTTGCTGCATATTTTCATATATAAAGGTACAGCCTAGGCATTTTTTTCCACCAGAAAATACCTTACTGCGCTAATAATGAAACTTAATTAATAAAAGGCTAATTTCTGAATTAGCACTTCTATTTATAAGTGAGTTTTCCTCCTAAGTTATTATTTGTTGTTTTGAAATTTGGATGATGACACAAATATTTATTTATTGATGGCAACCTTGGTCTAATTTATTATCAACCAAATATCAGGTAGAAATTCTCTGCTGCATGCGATTTTCATGAGGTGTGATTAATCAATACCAATTCATCAAAGCCCGCAGTCTGTTAATTCCAAAAGAAAATAAATATAATTAGAGACCAGCTGTCAATAAACTTTCTAGCAGGAATTGAAGCTTCCAGTAACTGGAGAGAAGCTGGGCTCATAATTTTAAGCTTTTGGACTTGAACAAATTATTGCTAGCACTAACTCTTGATTATTAAAGCATTTTTTTCACACTTCAGAACACCAGTTGATGTTCCAAACTTCAGTCAGCTCAGGTGCAAAATTAGATTGGTCTGTTAGTAGTTATGTTGCAGAAATCAGTGGAGTTAGCATTGATTGGAGGTGATGTGTTGGGACTCGCTCAGCTCATTTTGTTCATCCGCAGGGCTGTTACTGATATTAAAATTTAGATGGGATATATTTTGTGTTTCCTATCTTCCTTCCACTATTGTTTGTGGGTTACAACTTCTTGGCTTTACAGGGCTAAGTTCATAGAACCAAATCTGAGATGGGTATTGTTCAGTAACCTCTGAGAACTGGCCACAAAAATGTTTGGTTCTTCTAGGTCCTGGTTAACACATACACCTCCACACACACCCTGCCCACCCCATACTCTTCTTCTTCTTCTTCCTTTGTGTCACAGTGAGTCTCATGTAGTGGTGAAAAGAACCTGGCAATTGTCACTTCATTATTTCTAAAAATCAATAAATTGGTAGAGTATCTGTGTTGATGGAACAATCAGAACAATGACAATTAAACAGAAAATTATGGATGCAAGAAAGGTTTATGGGTTTATAATTCAAAACAAATCAGTAGATCATATCCTAGTATTGCTTAGTCAGTATTCAGAATTTAAGCACTAAATAATTCTATCGCCCGGTTTGATATTTTGCAAGTAACTGCTAATTAGGAAGATTTGAGCAGGAAAAGTAGCACCAGAAACTGACATGTATTTAAAATTCCCCTTGAAAAATCATCTAGAAACACTTTCCTTCAGAAGCCATTTAAGTTGGTCATTTTTGATATAAACCTGTGCCGAGCGTTTGGATCCATAGCATACATATGCTAGGATTATTAAATACTAGGGAGTTCTTCAGGGTAATTTAACAATTCATTATCCTGCTGTAGATCCCCCTCAGACAGTTACCTGACTCTGTGTGTGTGTGTGCGCACAATCTTAACCTGTTGCAATGCAAAATAAAATGAATTCACACCATTGACCACTGATTGTGGTAGAAGATGATTTGCAAAAGCCACATGACGAAAATCTGGTGTTAGGATCCAGGATGCTTGACATCTGGAACCTTATGTAGGGTGGACCACAAACAGCAGCAAAACAGCTTGTCTTTGGAGTGATGGTGGTTATACTTGCCTGTCTAATTTAGCCCTGTAACAGATTAGGAGTGTGAGTAAAGCCAGTTACCATGCCTCACCTGTGGATACAATAACCTTCCAGCTGAGATGACCATAAGGCTTTTAACTGCTTTGATGCTTATATTTGTGTTTGTTCATATTCTATTAACCATATACCTTCACGAAGTACTATATAGAAACAGAAATACCTGAGCTTTAAGTGAGCTTGCTTCGATACTAAAAGCAACACTGCTATGTTAATATGGTACTCTACTGCTCAGCTGGTTAAATTAGCCATGATACATGGCCCCTGGTGAGTGAGCTCATTTAGACATGAGATAAAGGCATGGAATTAGTTTGGAATTGCTGTTCAGTAATTCCTGAATAACTGACATCATGTATACACACTTCTATTTCATAATTTTTTGCTCTTGACTCCAGTTTGATGTACTTTAACCTGCTTCCTAATTGTACCAGAATAAGATACTCTTATTCTGCAATACAATTTTCTACACGCAGATGACTTTAGGAATAGCTGTCATATTTTTGTCATCCCTAACAGATGATTAGTGAAAACATGGGTTTAGAAATAAACTGTCCAGAATTCAGCATTTGGGTAAGCTAAAAAATACTTCAGAAACAGAAGAAACAGCTGAATCCTGGAGTGTGGTGGGTATTTGTTAGAGTCACCATAAGCTATGGATCAAAATCCTGCCGACTGCAACCAACAGTGATGTGCAAATCAATAAATAACACATTTAATATCAACCCACTGGAAAATTTGCAACCATATTATTTCTGATAAGGTTCATCACGAAAAAATGTTAATACCTCCTCCCCACAAATCGAAGCTGTGAAATTAAGCTCTGCCTCTATTTGCAATTCTCTTAGCACCAGGTATGACCAGGTATGAGTGTGGGCTATGATGTACAAAGACGCTGTATCTGGCACAGGGATTTTGATCCAAAAATCACTGAAGACTGAGCGAGTATATAAATATCACTATCTGTTGTCCCTCTTTTGGCATGCAGCCACAGATGTCTGATACTGGCCATCACTGGAGATAGCACACTAGACTAACCGTACCTGTGGTTTGTTGTGATATACCATTCTTACACTCGTGGGTGAGGTGGAGTAAGGAGGATTGATTCAGAAGTATATAGATAGTGAGTAGAGAAAATTAAGGATGACTATGCAGAGGCAAAACAAGAATCCCAGTAATGATGCAAGTGCCACCACGGTGCACTGTAACTTTGGACAGGATTCACAGAGTGGATTTTGCTGGCTACCTGGTTTTCTCAAATAACATTGGAAACTTTATCTGAAGTTCCAGATACACGATTCAAGTTAAATTAAAGGACAGTGGCTTGAAACAGAGTTTACATTTTGTGTGCTCATTCCCCAGGCTGCACTTCAAGTGCTGTGATGCCCACAGAGGGCAGAAATCTGGAGCAAGGTGCCAGCTCTGCTCCTGACAGCACGCAGAAGGCACAGCAGAAAGCACGCGATTGTATACAGCCTTGTACATAGAGGTGAGGCAGTAAAGGATTTCCTTTGTACAAATTAAGTCAGAGGTTTATCAAAGCAAGTGAGGAAATAAGCTCTTGGGTTAAGAACTGCACTGGGACTGTCTTCAGTTTCTAACTGCTTGTCCTTGCCTGGGTACCTCTGAACAAGTTGATCAGATGGTTTCCTACCCGGGGGAAGGTGTTTGTTTTCAAATCCAGCCTGAATCTCTCGTACTTTGAGTTTCTCTTTTGAAAACACAAGGATGAATTTATTAATGTAAGGTCATCAAAAGGGCGACTTTCTCTTGTTTTGCATTTTGGAAAACAGTTAGCATAATAAGGCTCCATCTCAACTGCTGTTTCTGGATTCCTAATTATTGCAAAATTATATTGTGGGCAATGTATTACCACCTGAAGCAGAAACAAATCTCTCCTTTGCCAAGCAGAAAGACATTTGGCAGATGGCTCTTTTTGCCATTGGCCTAAGACATGACCCAGCACGTACTCTAGTATAACGTGTTTACAACGTACACGAGACCTCTTTAAACAGAGGTGGGGTGGTCCAAATGGCATGCAAGCAATTGTACTTGCAGGGCTCTCAGACCACTGCATCCGTCTCTGTTGCCAGGAAACTGCTCTTATTTTTCTCCCCTAATTTTTGGTGTCTGTCTCTGCTTCTAGCTCACTGCCAGTTTCCATTTTCTGCTGCGCCCTGTGGTTTCATTTGGCAAAACCTCTGCCTCAGCTTTGGTTGCCCTAAACATGCAGTCCTTACGTTTTCGCTACTGAGCATGGCATAGTTCAGGGATGGAAGTATGCATTAGCGTAATTTTTTGTGTCAGGTTGATGATGGCTAGTGGCTCCTGGAGTCAGTTCCTGATACTGTGAAGTTAAAATACACCAAGCAACTATGTATTCCTGCACTGTGTCCTGCCAACCTTTCTGGTTTATTGCATACATGAGGCAAATTATGCCAATAGTTTTCTATGACAATATGTGGAGAAAACGTGCACAGAAAAAGGACTTGGCTAGAAAGCAGAGTCTTTACCCTCATTTCACAGGCAGAAGAACCAAAGCGCCCTGGTCTCTGAGCCTGGACATTGCAGTTCAGCGATTAAGCTGCAAATACAGCAGCAAAAGAAGGCAGAGAGAGATCATCACAAAATTTTTGCTCAGAACTTCCCATGCACATTGCTAAGTCACCTTTGCAATGGCAAAGTCACAATAGCTGAAAATACCTCCTATATATTTTGTTGCTTTTATGAAGAAGTGTGCTTCTCTGACACAAAATGCCCCTGGTCAAATGCAAAACTTGTGAGTAAGGAACCTCACCTTCAGCGTCACCTCTGATGCTTTTTCTTAGAATAACTTACTTTCAGTGAAATATGTACCTGCCTGCTTTTCGATTAAAGCTTGGCTGGAGCACCTGCCAGCTCCCCGACACAGACAGTAAACTCCCAGGTCGACTCTTACAGCTGCGCCCCAGCAGCTCACACCATTAGGCTGGGAGAAACAGCCAGGGAACACTGCCTTCTGCCTTCGTGCACCAGCACTGAAACACGATGTGACATGCTAGGGGGGAGAACTCACATAACAGGAGCAGATCAGCCTTCCGCAGGCTGGGGAACCTGCTGACGGCAGGAGACCGGCACAGAGGCTTTTTGAGCCAGTTTGACTCGGGAACAGCTCCATAAAGCATTTTTGTCATTGACATGCTTGTGGACAGAGTGGTCTTGCTGTAGAAGGAATAGACTGTTGTGCTTAATAATTGATAATACATATCCTTAAATGTTAGCACTTAGAAAGATTTTCTTTGTAAAAAGGAAAAGTTTGGGGTTTTTTAGGTTATTTAGGCATTGACAGTGGTATGCTAGTGATCCTTGCCCTCCTTCATAAATACATACAATCTGGGACAAGCTGCTGAATGGGCAAATCAAACCTAAGCCTATAACTAAAGGAGCCCAAATATAATGCAAATTGTGCTCTTGCAATTAGCAAAGGAACTTTAAATTGAACAGAAACAAGCAAGAAAAAAAAACGTTTTTTTGGGAAAACCAAATCGGGAGCCTGCTGGTAGAAGAAATTGGCCACTGCTGCTTTTCTGACTGGCTGGGCAAGTAGATTTTTTTTGGGAAAACCAAATCGGGAGCCTGCTGGTAGAAATTGGCATGCACTGCTGCTTTTCTGACTGGCTGGGAAAAGCCTTTCAGGTGGAAATGGTTTAAGAATAGCCCTCAGTTTGCTATAGGTTATCCGCTTAGCTCTACAGAGTGGATGGCCTCGGCATTTGGGGCTCAGAGAGTTAAAAGAGACACAAGTAGATTTTTTTTGGGAAAACCAAATCGGGAGCCTGCTGGTAGAAATTGGCATGCACTGCTGCTTTTCTGACTGGCTGGGAAAAGCCTTTCAGGTGGAAATGGTTTAAGAATAGCCCTCAGTTTGCTATAGGTTATCCGCTTAGCTCTACAGAGTGGATGGCCTCGGCATTTGGGGCTCAGAGAGTTAAAAGAGACAAATGATGAGATGCTTTCCATAAAAGCCAATGTGGCCAAGAGCTGAAGCATTTATGCAGTGCCCTTGTTTTCTTGGTCAGCCAAAGAAGCCAGCATGCCTCAGAGATTGGCTTGGCAATTCATCATCTCTGCGAGGAACTGAAAAAGGAAATGCGGTGCAAGGCAGCATAGTCACGTTAGATCCATCACTGTCAAAGTCCAGATGGCTGTAAGATACCGAGCTATGAAATGGCTCCAGAAAGCTAATATATACTTCTCGCCTAGTAGCCCATAAATCTTTTTCTTCTTTTCCAGTAACATTTCTTGAGAGAACTAGTCATTGCACAGCATTGAAGGTCTCTTGAGAAGCACTAACTGGTTTCCAGTACTGTTGGCTTAAGCCCCCAGAAATTAAAAGTACTTTGAGTTCAGACGATTCTTCGCAGTTTAGGCTAATCTGAAGGTAATGAGCTTAGGCTGGATACCCCACACCTCAACATCATTCGGCTACCAACCGTTTCTTGATTTAAGTGAACTAATGCTACTGACAGGACGGAAGATGAATGTAATTGTTCTTTATTTATATTACATTAGCATCTAGAAACACAAGAAAGCGCCAGTCATGTTGTACTTGATGCCATTTCTAAGTATAGTAAGAGGCTATCTCTGTCCCAGATTATATTCTTATCAAAACAGAGTCAACAGACAAAGGGCAGAAGCAGAAATGGAAGTTGAATAAGCTGAAGTAGCTACCCAAGGTCATGCAGCAGACCACTGGCAAAGCTGATGTCTCCTAATTTCCAACCTTGTGCTGTGCCTGCAGATTCAACGTATGTCGCTGGCACTTCTGAAAGGGATAGTAAAGCAGCACTAGTGAAAAGTCTAAGGGAGTTTGATAACAAACCATAACATCTATCTGTCCTGCAGTTAACCAGTTGCATATTTATCCCCTTGAAGACAAATGGGGAGGAAAGCAGCAGCCTATAAAGCAAGCTAGCCCCTGACTTCTGAGGCATGATATAGGAGTGTGCAGTTCAGAGCTCATCACAGCAGCTACGGTAGCCAAGCATTTTGGGTGATTGCTGTTGCTATGCATGCAGATGGTCTGGTTTGGCTGAGGTGGGACAGAAGGCTGGGACCAGCAGATAAGCAGCACCAGAGATAAATTTGCAATGAGCAGTTGTAGCTGTGCTATGATTTTTTTGTCCCACAGTATTTATTATTCTGTTCAGCTGTGCTGCAGGGGCTTGGCCCTGGAGGTGTGTAACAGTGAACTAATATTAAGTCTGTCACAGAGAGAAATCAGAACTGTAAAAGAGCTAAAGCTATTTTTATGTGGTTCAGGGGTGTGTTGGAGGAAAAAAGATGGGGTAAAATCTACTTCATTTTAAGCTAAATTCAAACAGAGAAATTTAGAAAGCATCCAAAAATGTGGATTGTGTAAGATCGATACAAACTAATAAAGGCTAGCAGACAATTACGGCAGGAGTGGCAAGAACATTTCTGGTCTAAGTGCCAAGTGAAAACAGATTTCTCTTAGTAGCTCCACTGGAAGAAATAATCTCTTTCTAATTAAAGAGAGCTGGAATGGAAGTGTGGGATGTTATGGCAAATATCCATAGCTGAGGCATCATTAGACTTAAAGCCTAACTGGGTAATACTAAAGAAACTTTCTAGCTCTAAACACTATGAGCTACAGAACTAGAGAATAAAATGTGTCTTTGGAGAAGTGTATGTGTAGAATATGATCCATACCAAACTATAATTAAGGCTGCACATTCAGCTTTGTCATTAGCTTTTCCGAACTTGAGTGCTAACTTGACAATGAATTAAAGAGGTAGGAGAGGAGAGAAGACATCTTAGTGTCCAAATCTTCTAAACAGAGACTCGTGAACAGAAACCAAGCTTGTAAATTAGGCAGGCCCAAACTATCAGGACTGATGGTCCCTTCACATCATCTCTGGTAACTGAGGATCCCAGGACGTCATCTTGGACTGTAGTCATTATGCTAACTTCTTTGGGAGTCAGGGAAACTAAGCCCCTTAATCTGTATTAAGGAAGGTGCATATGTTAGTGTTCCTGGCCTGAAAAATTTGTATTTAACAACAAATTTAACTAACAAATTATGTTATTTAACTCTTGCTTAATCACTGCTTTCATGACTGAATACCTTTCCAGCCAGCAGAGACTGCTTATGAGGTAATCCAGACTTTCGTGATCCAATACGACTAGCACTTAAATCAGACTCTCAAGCAATGTCATAGTGTATTCCAGTTTAGTAGACTGCTTAGTATTTGATTCTGAAGTATTTCACAGTATTTGGAACATATTTCAGACAGAAATACCTCTTGCTGTTGCTCTTAGCATAGTACTCTAACTGAGATTAATTTTATTGTGGTTCAGAGGTTCAGTCGGTTCAGTTGTCTCTGAGGCAAACTGGTACAGCTCCATTTACTTTGGCAGATTTTGGTCTTTAGTCAAACAGATTAAATTTTAGAGGCTCATTCTGACACTTGCCTTTGAGTAGGACATTAGTATGTATGCGTTCCCTAGGTCTCTCTGCACGGGGCAGAAACAGATTTGGTGACACAGTAAAGCTGCTTCTGCAGAAAAGTAATATTCAGAGACGGTAAGAGGGTCAAGAACCGACCTTAAGGAGCTATTACGCATGAAAAAGGCTGAAATTATCAGGCCTACAGTAAGAAAAGTCTGTTTATTGGAACAAGATGTGTGACACTGAGAGCTTTCCAAAGCTTTCCGTTTGTCTCAGAGGGTTATGTGTCCAAATTAAGCAGGGACTTGGCGTTTTCCCATCTCCTCCCTATCACTGTCCTGCCGCTGAAGTTGGTGCAGAGCTGAATGTTGCTATGAGGAATGAGCAATCGCATATCTCTGTGAAGTGGTTGAAGACATGGCTGTTCCTGGCCATCTGTCCCCCAGAATTGAGTGTCCCCATAAGGGAAGCAGGACAGAGCTGTGGCCCCAGACATCACCTTCACTGTTCAGACACACTTTGCTGTAGCTATTTAGCTGAAAGTATGCTTCAGCTAAAAACAGCAGGTTGCAACTGCAGCAGCTGAGGTGTGGGTGGGCACAGCTCTACTTTTGCTGCCCCTGCTGTGAAGCCAGGCTGTAACACACAAGCAGAAGGCTGAGAGAGCAGTGAGGGGGTGTGGGAACGTTATGAGAGCTCAGACATTAGCTTCAGTGCATGCAATTCTGAGCCCCAGCAACATCCTGATGCTACACTTAGTTAAGAGTCCCAGCAGGAGCATCTACATGTCAAAACAACAGCAGAACAGCGGACAACCTTGTATAAAGGCTGTCACGTACTGCTAGTAATGCTCACAGCTGCAGCCGTCTTAGCAGCATGGTATTACATGTCAAACACCAAAACATCTTCAGCCAGCCAGCATAAAACTAGCATCGGGCACTTCGGCCCGCGACAAACCTTGTATCGTTTCTCACGGCAGAGTTCAGTGGGGCTCTTCTGGACCTGGCCAGCATCAGAAATCCTTCCTCTTGCCCTGCCTCCCACCTCCCTGCTCACCGAAGGAAGCTGGCTCTTTCTAGCAGTGGTTGTCATATGGTGATAGCAGACTAAACGGCTGGCTGGGAGACAGCAAGACAATAATCAGTCACTGTAGGAATCTCCTGAATTATCAAGTCCTGTCCCTGTTCTTAACAGGCAACCCTGACACATCGCCCCTTTCACAGACCAGCCAAACACCACCTTAAGACAATTTGGCTTTTTACCCTGTCTGCTTCTCTTGTGAGACTGTTCCATAACTCCACAGTTCTCCTGGTTAGAAATCATCTAATTCCCAGTTTAAATGTATTCCTGGTCACTTTATATCCATGTGCTTCTTTCTGATATTTTTAAGCCCACCAGCTCAATTTGATTTTTCTTTTTCCCAGGGAAAATTCAAAATGCACAAGGTGTAGTAAAGGAGGCTAAGCCTGGACCTCTTCTGTTCTACTTGGCCTAATTGTGTTGTGATGTAACTGAACAAATAGCATGGGTGCAAAAGTATAATGTGGGTCTTAAAGTTGATTTGCAAAGAATTCGTGTTAATTGAGCCTGTCACTTTATTAGTTGCATTACAGTGTGTAAAAAGTAGCTTAAAAAAGGGATTTGTTGGCCCTGGAATGTCTCAAAGGACATTAAAATGTCAGTGCTGGTCATCTCCAGTTTCTCCCTGAAAGACCATCTGGATACCTCTGAGCATGTGCATTATGATCTCTTAACTGTGAAATACTTCATAAAGTTTTATTCTCTTTCTACTGTCTGTTATTTGTTGGAATTAACTAGATGCCTAAAACTATATATTTTGATAATCTACCTAGGAATCTTTTCTCTTCCTCCTCCTCACCCAGCCTCCTGGGTGGTTCAGCACGGCTTTTGCTATTTCAGCATTTAACAGGTTTCCCACAGTTTTCAAACTCTCAAGATCTGAATTTGTAAAACAAAACCAAATCAAGGTAAATGGAGCAAAACGCTCCAAAAAATAAAAAGCAGCACTCTTTTCAAAGAGTAAAGACAATCAAACACACAAGTCAACTTATTTCCTTTTCAGATTACATTCCATTTCTATAATGTATTAGTTATTTTAGCCTGTTTATAAACATATCAGATCTCATATATCATAACAATAGATTCACTGCTCCATACCTTGCATTTAACTCTCTGCAGGTTTTTCCTTCCTTTACAGTCAACAGAGCAGGAACAAACTAGATATTTTTCGTCTTTAGGAGCTTCAGTAGAAGAGAGGTAGTTCTATTTGAATTAATCTCAGGTGACATTAAAATAGGAAGAGTGATTTGGCTAAATACATATCTCGTTTGCTTGCTTTGCTGACGGTAACGAAAGCTGTTGAAGGCCGGGTCTGGTTCTGTTCTCACTCACCTGGCTACGGAGGGGGATGAAGTCAGTGGAAGCAGTTGTGGTATAAATAAACGGAGTCGGCATGGTCTAGGGACGGGAGCGGGTGCAGGGACAGCCCTTACTGGAAATACCCTACCGGGGTTTTAACCACTGAGCCTATGGAACGGGGCCGGATCTGCTCCTGTAGCTCAGCAGAGACAAAGCTAGTGGGTCAGAGCGAGGGCCACCGTGCTGCAGGGATTCAGCATACACTTGCTCAAATGGTTCAAGCTAAATTAAGTGACTGCAATTCCTCTAGTACAAGGACTTTGCAGCCCAGTGCAACTGGACATTTGCACAGGACATCTAACCTTATACCAGCACCTGCTGAAAGAATTAGTGTCCTGCTGTGTACTACTGAGCCCTAAGGAAATAACCGCCTGAGGAATACACTGGAGGCTCGACTCTCCTCTCACCCAAGCTGGTGAAGTGCACTCAGTGATACGAGTGGAGTAAGAGAGATGTAAGTACAGGCAGAGTGAAGTTCTGTAAATTCAATCTTCCAATATGCTTGTCAAACACGCTGCGGGGACCTGCTGAGATGTATTTAATAAGATCTGGGAAAAATGTTGCTTAATGTTATGACTAAAGCTAAGAAAACGGTGGAGGAGTATACAATTTCATATCAGGCGACACTATTTCATTCCCCCACACTCCTTCAAGTGTAGCACTGTGCTTTATGATTTGCTTTTTGCCTTTCAAAGCAGCTAAAGCCTCCTACCTTTGTTTTCTGCTAACTAAAAGTGGTGAAAACATTCTAAACTGGAGATTTCTTTCCCTGCAATCCTGAGTAAGGGGCAAAAATAAACAGAGTTGGTGATTTACTACCAGCTGCAGTCATCTTTGGCTTTTTATCTGCTTGCTTGCCTGCATCAAGGTGACAAGCAAAGTAAAATCCTGTTTTGGTACAGCTCAAGATCTGTGGGTACAAGAATACATGGTGAACAGAGCTGTGAATATTTTTTAAAAATGATACTCAGAAATTACAACTTCTGTGGCCATGTTTATCGTCCTAAATTATTCCTGGGATCTGCTGACAGACAGCAAGCACTTTGATTTAGACTCCTGCTTTGCCTTCACTGTCTCTGATTAAAAAAATAAACCCATTGTTGGCAAGGGAACACTGGCACTGGTTATCTCCATCAGGCAGGGCCTCCTCCCCACTGCTGTGGACAGGAGAAGGCAGCGGCGTCAGTGCATGTGCTACCCAGAGCCCACTCGCACAGCACAGCAGCAGCAGGAGAAAATACAGAGGACTTAAGAAATGGCTATGCGGTCTGCATTTTAAGCTGCGTGGCCATGGCTCTGAGGCAGCCGCTGCCCGGCAGCTGTTGGCAGCGTGCATGGTGGCTCTGGCCAGGCTGCACAGGGGCTGTGCAGAGCCGGCAACCTGATGCCTATAAATAACAGTGATAACAGTTATTATAGTCAGCAATGAAAGCGCAGTGTTTTGTGTTCCCTTGGATTTCAGTCATTCATTTATTCTTGCTTTTTCCAGCTTCTCAGCACTCGATAGACTCGTGGTGCTGTCATTAGCTAAAGGTGTGCTGCCTTGGCTCCAGAGCAGGGACTAGCAGGGAGCGATGGGGAGCAGGGCCGGTGCAGGGAAAGGGGACCTCCAATTCCTGCCATGCCGAGGGCACATGCTGAAGGAACAGGAGGGCACGTTCGGGGTCATGCAGCACTCCCCAGTTCAGGGAACTCATTTCAGGTTTTGCTCTGTGTCCTGCGCTCAGCTCCCGCAGTGAACTGGAAATGTCAAATCAAGACTTGCCGTAAGAGGTGCTCACCCAGCTGTACCCTTGGTAGACCAGCTCTGAGAGTCAGTGCAAAACTTTGGCCCAAACATTTGCAGAAGATATTGTGCTTTACTTATTACCATTATTTCCCTTATATGTCCAGCTTCGAGCAAGTTTTTATTGTACATCAAACAGTTGGAAAGTGAAGCCAAAATCCCAATGTTGCATTTCCATCATAGAAGATAAGTTTTCTGATCTGTTTTAACCTTCAGTCTTGTGATGCCTCATAGGTACTTTTCTACTCCAGTCATTTCACTGGGTAATTGGGAAAAATCAGTGACAGTTTCAATTTAATGTTGCTAATAGAACTCAGCTGGTGACTAAGAGACAGCCACTTTTTTTTTTAAAAAAAAAAAGATCCTAAATACTAAAATGATAGCTAAACACTTAAGAAAATACACTTCTGCTGTTGTTAAATCTAGTAATGATCTCATTCGAGAGGTAGGCACAAATCTCCGAAATGCAAAACATCAGCATTCATTTCAAAGTTGAATGTATTACTCACAGGGGAATAGAATTAGTCTGCTTCATAACGACTTCCGCCTGAGTGTCCTTCATTCCTCTGGGCACCATAATGCAAGTCACTTAAAATTTCAGTCTCAGGACTGGAAGATAATGGTCACTTCATACAGACTCCCTACACAACATCCAGAAAGTTATTAGTAGTGATAAATGTCACTGTGTTTCCACAACCTATATTTCATTTATTTTTGTTACGTTTCTTTTTATTCTAACCAAAACGTTTGCATAGTTAAATAATGAGAGGAAAAGAAAAGCCTCTGCCTGCTGGATTTTTCTTTTTACAAAATAGACATAGTAAGTTGGCATAGGTCAGCGTGGTGGTTTTTCTTTGGAAATATGCATGAACTTTGTAAGTGTGCTTAAATTCGTGAAGTCCATTCAAAAAAATACTGACTATATTCTCCATGGAGAAGCTGTTGGACAAAGAAGAACCAGGAAGAGTTTTGCTGAGGATGCAGAAAGTCTTGCTGGTTACTGCTTGTTGAACTTGGTGGGTGACTTCATGCTGGTTGAGCTACAGCCCAGGCAACTCTTGTTCCACTGCCAAAGCAGCAGCAAAGTTGAGATGGAGCTCCCTGTCGAGCAGGAAGCAGTACAGTCCCGTTACTCTGTAAATAATCTGTCACGGTCCTGTCATTGCTCCAGCAAAGCCACTGTTGAAGGGGAGGTTCAACTGTGATTGCCTGGGAAAGCAAACACCAAGGTAACTCTCCCGATCTTGTCCTATAGGTTTTAGATCCCCTGTGGCATGTTACAAGGATATGTTGTAAAGCTCAGAGCTTCCACTGTTCCAGTGACCGTGCTTCAAAACATATCAGAAATGGTCTTCGTTAATTATCTGTGAAAGCCATCACAATTTATCTCTCTGCTTTCCCTTGCCAAAACCGTCGGACAGCAGCTCTTCTGTGTCTTGTGTTTTATTATGCAGCGTAAGTTCAAAGGCTGAGAAACCTTTACCCACTGAGAGAGATGGGTAAACTTATAATATTTACACTGAACTGCTCCTGCAAGGTGGGGGAAACTTGAGTTTAATTTGTGCCGAGGTCCTTGCCAGATGAAATCCTAATAATAGTTAGTAATAGTTACCTGTGGCCCATGCTGATAATGTCAGCTATACTGATTTTATTTCCACCAGATAGTTGTTTTATTGAATGGATCACAGATGTCGCTGTGAATCTTTGTTATGAGAGAATGAGAAGAAATTGGTGTGAATGCTTTCCAGGCTAGTTATGGGTAAGCAGAGTAAATGATTTTTAGCATCTTTACCATCTAGAGATACTCGTGTCATTTGCAAGGAGACAAAGGGAATGGAAAACTGTGTTGTTATTGTGTTACAAATGCATTTCTCGGGTACAGCTCTCAGGAATGAAGCATGGCATAAAAAATCCACATTAAACACTACCCGCTGTCAGCGTCCCCCAGCACAGTCACACAAACCCCTTTGGGGGAACAGTTCCTGCTGCCGCAGGGGGTGAAATCCAGCCTGTGCCCACAGTGGGAGGTGGGGGTGTCCAGCTCAGGCTGAACCGACCCACCTGGCTCTTAAGTGCCCCCCACGATAATGCCCTGTGGGGCCCTGGGGCAATGGGTAGCCACTGCTTTGCCTCTGGGTCCCCCCCACCATCCTGCCCCACGGGCCCTGGGAGAGACTGCGCCCCGAGTGGGGTGGAGGCTCAGGGACATCCCCATGGTGGCTGGGGAGTGTTGCATATTTTGGGCTGTGCCAAAGCCAGGGTGGCAGGGAGAGCGTGGGGCCTGAAAGGCCGTGTGGGGCACAGTTTGGGTGCTTTCAGGGAAGGCGCCAGGCTCAGGCAGAGGCGAGAGCAGGAGCCAGCTAGAAACGTTTTGTAAATCCACCACCCATTATTTCACAGAAAAATAAGCTGTTAGAGGGAGCAGAAAACAGTATGCTCAAACTCTCCTCGCTGGTATGTGAGTGTAGCCTAGCACTGCTTTTTTAAATAGAGGTTTTCACAGCAAAATGAGCAGTTTCAGAAGAACAAATCAGCTTTTATGTTTCACTTTTCCTCTGATGCTGTTGGAGAAATGTATGTTTGCAATTGTCGCGGTTTAACCTCAGCCGGCAACTGAGCACCACACAGCTGCTCGCTCACTCCCCCCGCCCCGGTGGGATGGGGGAGAGAATCAGAAGGGCAAAAGCGAGAAAACTCGTGGGTTGAGATAAGAACAGTTTAAGAGGTAAAGCAAAAGCTGCGCACGCAAGCAAAGCAAAACAAGGAATTCATTCACTACTTCCCATCGGCAGGCAGGTGTTCAGCCATCTCCAGGAAAGCAGGGCTCCATCACACGTAATGGTTACTTGGGAAGACAAACGCCATCACTCTGAACGTCCCCCCCTTCCTTCTTCTTCCCCCAGCTTTATATACTGAGCATGACGTCACATGGTATGGAATGTCCCTGTGGCCAGTTTGGGTCAGCTGTCCTGGCTGTGCCCCCTCCCAGCTTCTTGTGCACCTCCAGCCTTCTCAGTCGGTAGAGCATGGGAAAATAAAAAGTCCTTGGCTAGTGTAAGCACTACCTAGCAACAACTAAAACATCGGTGCGTTATCAACTTTGTTCTTGACCTAAATCCAAAACACAGCACTGTACCAGCTACTAAGAAGGAAATTAACTCTATCTCTGCTGAAACCAGGACAGGAGGATCTTCACAAACCTGGTTCCCCTCCTATGGTTTTTGACTCTCTCAAGCAAATTTGTTTCATTTAAATCGTAAAAGAAAGAGACACACAAAAAGAACTACAGGGCAAGCAAATGGGAAAGCCTCAGAGGGCACGCAGTGTGTCCCTGCCTGTACCATGCTGCCCACAAAGCTTTCCTTCTGCCTGCACGTAACCTTGGGCATGAAATGCCATCTGAACTCTCCATAAAAGACAGTGCACTTGGAAATATAAAAATATTTCAACCTGTATCATACCCCCGCTTAGGTATCCCCACTATAGGTGTCGGGCATGCAGTGGCCTCATGTGCAGAATTGACTCAAAGCCCTCCGGTTCAGCATTATGATCGCTGGTGACAGCCAGAGGATGTTAAGAAAGATAAACCGGTTGTATCCTCTTAGTAATTCTTGCCTTTAATAATTAACAACTGGTTAAAAAAAAAAAAAGGTTAAACACATCACCCAGACTAATCTGTGCTTAGAAATTGAGGCTTACAGAAAAAACTTTGTTGAAGAGGCTTCCAGTGTGGTATTTGACAAAATGCATGAGTTCAGTTGGCAGAAATACTATTTAAAGTACAGTAATTGATTATATTGAGAATAATACCAGTGTTTATACTAGTGAGGACTTTTGAGGATTAGTCAAATACTCTTTGCTTGGCTTTAGCAGATATATGCTATGGCAATCTCTCCCTGAGGTAGGGGACACTTGGATCATCGCTGTCCCACTGTGTTATAAATTATATTAAAAAAACCTAGACATTATGCAAAACAGATTTGTTCTGTGTAAAATGAATACAGAAAAATCACACTATGTCTGCTTAAAGAACCTTGTCATTTTTCTTGTGAAAAATAAAAATGAAGAAGGTTTCCTTCTGTAAGTGGCATGCTTCCAGTATGTCTGAACTGAGCAGAATAAGGTTCCAAATGGTAAGCAAGGAACAAGACTCCGCCCAGAGCACACGCAGCATTTTTAACTTACTTTGAGCACGTGCAGCATAAAGCTCTACATTTCAAAGGAATGAACGTCACTTCATGAGGCAGCTGTGCAGACCTGAAATACGAACCAGTATTAATTGAAACTGACTTTCTTCGGTAACAGGGGTGCGTGCCTCTGTCCCTTACTGGCCTTGTCTCATTTTTTGTCACCAGAGCAAAGCATGAGATGACTTGCTGTTACAGCTTCTGCGAATCCATCCTGTTTTCAGCTGTTAATAAAGAAGCTGAGAATATCTTGCCTGAAACACAAACAACCCCAAACCTTCTGGACTTACACGTACATGGTTATCTTTCACAAGATGTTTCCCCTCTGGAGCCTGAAAAGCCATGACATGAAAGGCTGCGGCAGCTGTCGCTTTGGTTGCCATAGGTTATACCCTGCTTCTGGTTTCACTGACTTCAGTACCCCTGAGCCCCCTTCAAAGCCTTGACTGAAACTGCCACTACAAAGCTTTGCCACATCCAAGGCAGCAAACGAAAAGGTTATGCTGGGGGAGAAGGGTGATGATAGAGGTGGGGAGGAAGGGGGAGGCGGAGGGAGCTTTCTCACCGGCTGCTGCCGCCTCCCCAGCCAGACGTGCCGGCCATGACGCCCCTTGGCCTCTTCAGCTGAATGTGCATTTCCAGTTAGCTTCTGGGAACTCTTCACATGCACCTGCACTAGCTGGTGTGCACTGGCCTTTGAGGGAAGCGACAGAGCCGGTTTCAGGCTCGTGATGATACGGTTTTACTTCAGCCATAAGGAAGAGGGTATAAGTAGGAAGAAATGGAGGGGAACTGTAATAAATTAAGATGGTATTTCACAGCAGCCTGCTATCAACCAAAGATCCTGGCCCTGTTTGTGATAACATTTATGTTTTTAGGCTCCTAATTTTTGAGGAAGTCACCACAGTAGCTGAACTGATCGATCTTTGTATTGCTAAGGAATTGCAAAACAGTAAGCAGTCAGTATTATTGGAATAGATGTATGTTGACAGCTATTAGCCCAGAGAATTCTTATGCATGCAAATCTAAAGAGCCCAATATACTGGCTCCAGAAGCATAATCCTTGTGCATCAGTCTCTCTAAGCAGTGGTGACATGATCAAACATTATGGATCCTAACAGGCTATTACACAGGCTATCTGACCCACAAATTATACTCTGAAAGTGTTTGATACCAGCCACAGTAGTTCTGCAGCAAATAGCGTAAATGAGCTGTGTATGTTAAACCATTCCCACACTGCTTACACGTGAGATATGGGGAACTCCTGGGGTTGCTTTGCTATTGCACCCTTTTTAAAAGCCGCAGAGCGAGTATTATTTTTCTCAGGGTTCCTTTCAAAACAGTGTTACTGGCCACTCAAACTCTGTGCTTTTAATGAGGCACAACAGCAGTCACACTTCTTGTCTGGCAGCACCATTTGCACCTTCAGCCCCTGGTGGCAGCGTGAGAAGCCAAACCCGCCTTTCAGGGTCGCCCTTCACATGGCATTTCTGCAGAGCACAAGGTCGTGGGCAACCGTAGCGAGCAGCAGCCTCCCACCAGCTTGATTCCCTGGGAAGCACCCGCCCCAACGGTTTGCATTTGCATTCAGATGTGGTTATTGACTGTCTGAATATCTTGCCGGCAGTCCTGAGAGGATAAGCAGGTACTTAGTATTCAAAATCCTGTACAGGTTGTGAATTGCTAGCAGGCAAGAAAATGAGGACTCAGCCTTCCGAGAACTGAATCTGTGTGTCCCAAGAACAGTTTCTTTGCTACACTGTTCCATCAAACTCACTACTCCTCAACGTAACAGTTCCCATAGACTTGAGCCCTGGCACCTCTCTCGGCAGAACGGAGCCGATATGCTCACTTTGCACTTCCAGAACAACAAACACAGCAGGGCAGCTGTTAGATTCATGGATTGATCTTTTCTCATCAGTGGGAAAAGCATGTGCTTTTGGCTATAAGACATATATTTCTATATTCTCCAGTCCACAAAAAGAAAGATAAAAAATGCAAGGGAGTACGGATGGAGTAAAGAGTCAATACAGGGCCTAGTCAGATTTTGATAAATCTATTTTATTATCTCGGGGCTTTTCTGGTTTCTACCTGGGAGTAGGCATGCTTTGGCTGTGCAAAACACTTGCCAACACTGAATTTCTGAACTGTTTGTGGGAAGATATATGGCTAGATAGTTTTGAGGGAGAGTGGCTTTCTCAGATTTGTAAGGTTTTGGCACTTCTGATATTAGGGGCTCTTTAGTCAAAGTGAATGGGAATGCTACAGTAACAGCTAAGCCAGTATCACACTCATCATTTTTTATAGTTTCACCCTACTCCAAACATTTCCATTTCCGAGTGCCAGGTGGCACGCAGGGGGACGAGAGGTGTTTGAGGCATTTGGCGATGCAGTGTGGCAAACAAGCGCGTGCGTCAGGCCGTGTAGCAGGGAGGCAGCAGGCAGGGAAGACCACGAGGCCGCTGTCTGTACAGCCCGTGCACAGCAAGTGCAGCACCATCTCCGGGAAGGCAGCTGCGCCCTGCCTTGCAGGTTTTAGCAGAGGAGAGAAACTGTGCGAGATGGAGAAGAGCAGTGAGGCAGAGGCCAAGTATGGATTTTCACACGGGATATGCGAGACTCGACAGACTCACTTTGTTTCCAGGCACCTGAGCAGTGCTTGTCACAGCCGCCACAGCCCTGCGGCAGGATCAATGAGGCACGACCGCTGCTTGTCTGACCAGCCACAGCTAACTGACGCCACCTGAACCAGGGTGCACACACATCCCACTCCTCCTGCATCTCTTCAGCAAGCAGGAGGGATGCTCCCCACAGAGCACCGTGTGAATCTAGCCTCTTGTTTCAAATCCAATTGTAAAGCTGTATTATAAACTTCCGACAAGCCATGTTATTGTTAGCAAAAGGGTCTTCAAGTACTTCTAACACCAATTAATTTACCAGCATGCAGCTGCTAAGCAGGCATACAGCCTGTTGTTTCCTCCGTGGGCCCCAGCAAGAGTTATCTAAAATAGGTAATGGGTGGGCAGCAGCACAGTATATAGCTGCAGGAGCGCACAGCCCGACCTGGAGAGGCTCAGCAGGCTCACACTGCTGCCCACAGGCACAGCTCTCTGGGCACATAATTACATCAGTGTTATGAGGGAGAAGGGATAACAATCCTACTGTGGCAGCAGAGGTAATAAACAACAGCAGCTGTCTCCCTCAGCAGGGATAAAAGACAAGTAAAAACTGTCAGACAAAAGCAGAAGAAATTCCCTTCTGTGCCAGTTTTGCTGCACCAGCCCAAATAGGACTCTTGACTACAGAGCTGGCTCTGATCACACCTGTGACTTCCTTCTTACCAAGAAACTTTTGCTTAGCTCTTCTTGCCGCCAGATTTGCTAGTGTCTCTCTTTTCCATTTCTCTCTAAGTTATTTCTTTGCGTAATAGGTTCCTATCCCAAGAGTCTACTTCTTCAGGGCCCAGCCCACCATCCCTCCTTTCCCTCTTGGTCTCCCCAAGAATAGAGGCAGCCCATCTACAGTCTCCCCCGATTTGAATGGCTTTTTCCAGGTCAGGAAGCATTCCTGAGTCCTTAACCTTCAGCAAAGCTTTTACATAATATATCTAAAATACTGTCTAAATAATGTCTAGTCTGACTGAGGACAACAGAGCTAAAGCCCTGCTTCAGATTAATAAAGCACATTTAAATACCTCACTGAATGAGGACCTTATTTTCTACAAACATTTTTTTTCTTTCATCCCCTTCCATAGTCACTGATTTCTGTTATAGTCTGAGATACTTCCTTAGCATTGCAGATTTTTTTCTGCCTTTGAAGCAGCATATTGGGCATTTCTTGTGTATTTTCTCTCTGTCCGTGTTTGTGTTAACTCGCCTTTAACCGAGGGCAAAGAAACTGATTTTTAAGCCAATGTTGCCCTCTAGTGAACAATGAAATACATACAAGCACCTCCGCTTTTTGGGAAAGAGGTGGGCTGCCAGAGAGCTTTGAGCCTTTATTTTCATTGAGTGGAGCTATGGCATTGAAGTTTTGGGGAGGAATTCAGCTGAGGGTAGGGGACTATGTGGAGGCTTAAGTACTGAGCTTAAAGTTTTATATGAGTGCTGAGGCAAAGTATAGAGCCAAGGTTTGAAACGCCATCCTTGTCAGGGCAGCAGGGACACGCTGTGGGCATTACTCCAGCTGTATGGCTGGAATTGCCTCCAGGTAGGAGAGAAATGGTATGACTCCTCCAATATAACCTGGTCTCCCTTGTGTGTCTCCACATATGACTGCCTCCAGGCACGAGAGAATTGTGCATCCCCTTAGGCATCGCTTCCAACTGCTGTTCTTATGCGCCGCATTTGTCCCTCTAGCCACAAGATGCAGAGGGCTGTTTCCTAACAGGAAGCCTCTGTGGTGTGTGCAGCCTTGTGAGAGGGAAAGTTTTGCTGTCCTTGGAAAAAGGAGTCCTTCTTGCAACCTATTTCATTTCAAACCACCAGGAAGTCACTGTTTATGAAGAGTGTCTTCTCACAAACTGTTAGTGCAAAGTCAGTGCAAACCCCCTTGTCCGTGTTTTGCAGAATGAGCAACCCTTAACTGGTGGGGGTGACGGTTTCACTGCCCTCTGCACGGTTGCACTCGCACATGTGACTCCAGTGGCCTGTTAGGACCTTGCACAGCAGATGGGACTGGAAACATGACCGAATCCTGCTCTTTGTGGAAAGGGTGGGCAGTTCATATCTAAAAACCGGCCACCTGAGTGCAAGAAAGTACAGGAGGCTGGTACTGTCATGCTGTTTCAGGCAGCTGTGAACTTAGACTGGGATGTTACAATTCAGTGCAGAGCTCTTTCCATAAATATTGAATGCTGGAAGATAAAGACAAAGGAGAAAAGCCAAGGCCAGTAGGAAGGAAGCAAGCAATAAACCCAGTAATTGTCTATACACACATGCAGAGTGTATGGGAAATGAGCTCAAAGTGACATTGCAGGAAGGAAATTATGACTTGGCTGGTAATACAGAAATGTAATGAGATAAATCAGAGAGCTGAAATGTTAATATTGATGGATGCAATCTGTGCAGAAGGGACAAAGAAAAAATGAGAAAAGGTTCACTGTACATCAAAAGCTTGTGTGCAAGCTGCGCAGCATAGGTGGATAATGAAAGAAGTGGTAATGGTGATTTTTTATGAGTCAAGATGAGAAAGAGACAATATAAAAAGAAACATACAGGTAGCTCCAGATATAGATCACTGACTTGGAATTAAAAGGCTGATAAACTGTGTCTGAAAAAGATATCAGAGCTGACAGTGTTGCAGAAAGATGAGTATGATGGAGTCATTGTCACTATACTGACAACTGTCATCCATACAAAGAATATTGATTATCAGTGCGCTATGGAAAAGATTCCCATTTTGATAAAAGTCACTGAGAAGTAAATTCTTTCTGAATCCAACATGGCCCACTAAGGAAAACATTCTTGGAAGTAGTAATTCATGAACGATTAATGTTTATTGTGTTGGTCCCAAGCTAGAGACACCAATAGTCTTCACAATCTGTGAAGGTGAGACATAGTTATAATGAGCAGTAAGATGATTCTTTCTTGAGGATCCTATACCCACAGAATAGTCTACATCTAGGTTCCTTTCTTCTTTAAATTCGGTGGCTCTTAAAATAAATGGTAAGAGTATTAACGCTAGATTTAGTAGATGTGTGCTGAATCCTATGGCTTGCACAGGAATATCCCTCCTATAAGACTGTAGGTTATTCCAGGTTTAGAAAAGGACCATTTTTAACACTCCTTTTGAAAGTATTCCACCTTGCACGGACTGAGTATAAACGCAGAGTGAGAGCAATGCTATAGTGAAAGGTTGGAGTGCTCGACTGAAGAGGAAAGGTTTGGTTTCTAGTCCTTGCACTGCTGAACATCTAATAAAAAAATACTCAGTAGAGCAGAGCTGGAACCCCATGTTGCCTTCTCCCCGTTAAGTATTCAATCCATTAGGCTTTTACTGGCATCAGTGACTCTATATAATTTTTCTGAAGCCTGACTGCCTTTTGAAGAAGAGCAGCCCTTGTCTTCTTTCATTCCAACACGCTTTGCACATTGGCTTTGTTGCATATTCTTTGTGATGGTTGAGATCTCTTCAGAGCACTGAATTCACATCTTCCAAATCTTGGTTAAATGCTCCGTGAGCTGGGAAACTGGTAATGAAGGCATCACTGAGATGTCATCAACTGGCAGTGATAGCATCACCACCAGATGTGCTCTGTGTGGCGTCCAGTGGGTCTTGGAGAATGCCTGCTAGCTCAAGTCCCCACAAAATGCACACACAAACACACACTCACCCCAGGAGGATCTTACAGACAAAAATCTGAGACTGAGTTCAGGCACTTCCAAGATTATGCATGAGCTTTGGGGGCTCTGAAGATCTGGATTTGGCTAGCGCTGGCTTTTAAATAGTAAGCAAAGATTTCTGGCATAAGTATTTCTATACTGCAAAGAGTAAGAAATTAATTGTTCATTTGGCAAATGAAATATTTATATTACCTTGCTCTGATTATGATTATTGTGATAGTTTTTACTTCTACATTAGTGGTTATAAAGAGATAGAGTAAGACAATTGTTGTGAAAGAAAGTAAGAAAATCAGTTGTAAAATAGGACAAGAGAACTGTAGAGAAGAGAATACAGTGGTTATTGGGCTGTTTGAATAATGAATAGAATTATTAATTGAATACATTACTTGATTAACTGTAGGAATTATTTCCAACTCCTGAATACTCTTTAATCACTTGGCTATATTTTATAGAAGAATAAGGGAATATGCTCAAGAAAAACAGAGAAAAGAATGCTAAAAAAGAAGGGAAATAAGAAGCATAGAGGCCAAGTTCCCATCCTGGTTTCTTAGTATTTCTCTGGCGAAGTAAAGCAGCCATAAATCAGGCTTAACTGATTAAGATGGCTTTATAGATGCTTTGCATCAGCTGAACGGCACAAAGTAGCTAAAAGCACAGGTAAACCTAGCCCTCCTTCTGGAAAGGAAAGGAATGGTGTCCCAAGACCAGGGATTAACACTAAAATTTGTAAATACACAAATGGATGTTATGAAGGAAATTGCAAAAAGACCAACACAGCAATACTCTGAGATCATCAGTGAAAACAAAAAAAACCCTGAAACACCCAACCACCAAAAAAAAAAAAGCTGAAATTTAAAGAGAAGGAAGAAGAAATCATTAAGGCTAGCGCACAGTAATACGTAGTGACTATACCTGCCTGTCAATAGCACAAGTTATTCAGCCGAGAAACACCCACACCAAAAAAAAAAAAAGCTGAAATTTAAAGAGAAGGAAGAAGAAATCATTAAGGCTAGCGCACAGTAATACGTAGTGACTATACCTGCCTGTCAATAGCACAAGTTATTCAGCCGACATTTTGTGATATCGCCAACTTAAATCTACAGGTAGCAAAATTATGAAGAATGCTTTCATTTAAATAGTTACAGTTTTAAATTAATCGCCTTCAGCTACATTTCTGCCTCATTAGTGTATGTTATCACAAGTATTTTCTTCATGAAACAACTTTTGGAAAAGAAATAGAAAAGCAATTCTTCAATTGCACCTTGCGGTATTTCAGGGCACCAGATTCTGCATGTGAAGCTCGACATACTGACACCGCAGGTGTTGGTGTGCTTGCTGGAGCAAAGAACTGAGGTGGTATCAGGAAACCTATCTGACTTCTTGCAACCAAACCATCTCGGTCAATTTGGGCTTATTTGTCATTAACCCATAGGTGAACATGTCTGGTGTAAATCCGAGCAACGTATTTCAGCAGCTAGAGAAAAGCACAAATCTACTTATGGATATTCTGAGCAATGATAAATTGGCTTGATTCACTTCATGAATAATTTCTGGTTAATTTGAACCATGTAGCATAATATAGAAAATTCTGCTCTATTTAAGATTTGTATCAGAAATTCAGATATGAGTTCCCTTTATTTTTCTGACATCATCATGTTGTTCCTTTTATCTAGTTAAAGGGGAGACTTTTATTTTTGTGCTAGAACAGATGCAAAAATGCCTCACCTAGTCTACAGAGCTCCACTGCGGTAAGCACCGTAAAAATGCATGCAGAAGAATAATGCTAGTCACAACAATTTTACAGTTTAAATAGTGAAGACAGACAACCAGTGAAAAATGGCAGCACTAAGAGCTGAGATGAAGAGGCCAGAACTATCAAGCGAGACAGATAGCTAGAAATGAAACACAAGCCCCCTGATTCCTAAGCCAGTGTCTCTCCCCTAGATCACACCACTACTTTCATGAGATTACTCTGGAGCTTTATACTGAATCCTAATGACCCAAATATAAAGCCCTTCTTATTTAATGTTTCCTCAGCTTAAAATAAGATTTATATGTTCCTGCACAAGCACAAAATATCTGCTCTAGGAAACACTGTTTTAGCCAGGCTGAACACAGCGCTATTTCTGGTTTGTATGTGTCACACAGTAAGATTCTGTTACTGTATCTTTTAGTGATTTTTATAACTTGTATATAATATTTTCCTATCATGCCAATAAACAAAAAATAACCTGCCCCAGTAAGGTTCAGCTCCAATCACCCCATCATAATAACGCTATAAACTTTTATTCCAAGACAAAATATGATGCAGCTTGTATCTACCTTCTGCAGAATATTTTCAAAGACAAGACAAAAGTCATGATTATAAAAATCATCTTGTTATTTGGATGTGCAGGAACGGAGTGAAATACCAGGGTGAATTTGCGGTGGAGTAAAGGGTATAACATTAGCTGTGCATCAACCCCATCACAGGTTGTGCCTGAAAGGCAGCTGTTCACTTCTAGTGTTTATGATTTTAAGCATAAATTACTGATGCAGAGACCATATTTACATGGAAATTACATTCACCTGCACTGTGGACCGATGAATTTCGGAAAGCTAAAGTGAAGTCAGACACTCTTTGAGCTTCAAATATAAAAAATCATGTGGCTTGGAGGATGCGCTTGCTCTCTTTGGAGTTGTACAGGAAATGGTTGATAATCATCTCGGGTAATAAATAATGATTAGGAACAACAGGAAAATAAAAAGATCTGCAGCCTTGTGCTGTGCAATATGTAGGCCAGGTCATTACATCACAGCTGTCATACTTGCAAGACTGTGAATAAAAACAAGAAGAATAAATCACAGTAAATCACAAGCTCAGGCTTCTTTCCACTGTGGGTTTGTTCCTTTTTTTTTTTTTTTTATTTTATTTGTTTGCTTGTTTGACAATTATGTAAAGACCATCTGTCAAACAGAATATATTGGGGGGTCTCACCCTGCAAGATGCTAAAAGTCTTTTTTAATATAGAGGCTGTGAACGTACTGGGTCCCTAAGCAAGAAACGCCTAGGAAGAGATTAAGCCACGCAATGCCTTATTACTGGGAGCTGGAGTAGAGGGCAAAATGTGTCTGTTTCTGCCAACACACTGCATTTCAAAATCTAAATATAATAGGCTTAGTACCAAAGTCAAATTTAAACTGAAACAGAAAAGCAATGTTTTCTCTGATTCACACCCTGTAAGTTACATTTATAAGGAGGTTTTAATGTAGGTTCATAGAAAAATCCAATAATTGGTTCTTCACATAATCACAAAGGCCTAATCCCGTGCTCATTAAATAATTGATAAAACTCTCACTGACGTCAGCAGTGTGGGATTGAGCCCTAATACAGCATCTTGGCTTTTGGACACGTGTGTCACATGCAAAAGTTAATAAATGAAAGGCACAGAGAAACATACTGAAGCTACTCAGAACATCTTTTCAACGACTGAATACTGTGTCCTTATCTCACAGGCACACACAGGCAGTGAAATGGCTGATCCAATCCAAGACTCCTCCTGTTCCAGGATAATGGCGATGCCCTTAGTCAGTGACGGGAGGGAAAGGGAGAGCACATAGCTGCGCTTCAGCCCAACGAGAAAAGAAGAAAACACACTTTTCTAAAATGGTGGAAAAGAAAATGAGAATGCATAATAGTTTTACCAACCACATGACAGAGATGTTCTTGCAGAATCACATGAGTTAATTACAGTATCGAATAAGCAATCTCTGACTTCATTTCTTGAAAAAGCAATTCTACATGCAGAAAGACAAAGCTGAATAAGGGTTTAGTAATTTAGGACCGGCTGACATGCTGAGCATAGTAACCGTAGCTTACACAAGGTAACACTTTTTTGCCCAGAATACTTCTCCTAGGTTAGTAACTGCAGACCAGATGCTTTCCTAGTGTAAGTAGATGAAACAGCCCGGACTTTCACTGAACTATAGCAAACGAAAGCAGTTACAGATCTGTTAGCACCAGTAAGTTGTGGTTTACACTTCAGGAACTCCTCTTGAAATTCTGACTTCTCTCTTCATCCTCTACCTTCCTGTGAGACTCTTCCACTTGGTGTAGTTTTTATCTTTAGCCTGATAACACATTTTCGTTCCCCTACTTGCTCTCAGGTCCCAACACACCAGCTGTGTCTCTGCACTCATTTTCTCCAGCCGAAGTCAATCCAGCCAGTAGGCCAAATTCTGGGCTTAGGTAAAGTAACAGAGTGTAAATTAATTTATGTTGGTATTTTTGTTTAATTTTAAATGGGGACAACTGAAGACAGCAGTCAACCTGCAAAACTCTGACTTCCTTTTTTAATATTAATCATGTTCGTTATAATAATGCCTAAAAACTAACTAAAAACAAAGTTCCATTGTGCCACCACTGTATAGAAACGGCCTCTGTTCTGAACCTCTAGTCATCTGAATGATCTTTGGCACTTTTCCTCCCACGCCTTGTATTCTCAACGATTTATAAAAACTAGTGTAATAACTGTCTTTTGTTCCTTCATACTCCGTGAATAGGAAGCTAGTCTCATCAACAGTCATGAAACAGCTCCTTTCTCTCACTTTCAATCATTCATAAAACCCATAAAATCCTACAGTCAAATGCTCTTGCAGGATTACACCCACACAAAACCAGGCCAGGAATTTAGGCTCCTGCTGACCCAGAATTAAACCATGCAAGCGGGTTCACATCTGGGGATTTGAATCCAAACTCCTTCCCATAGAAATTCAAAGAGGATCAGATCTGATGTTCTGGTTTTGCACCATTTCTAATCCTAATAATTTTAACTTAATCCAAGCCTCAGCTACAGGACTGTACAATTTTAATCAGGACACTACCAACAAATTTGAAAGTGAAAATAGGAAGCTGGGAGTGACATTTGCAGCTACTGCCATTCATTAGTAATACATTTCATATCAAGTAGGCAGTGAAAGAACCTCATTTTTCTCTCAGTCCGCTTCTGCACTGTTGTGACTACTAATTTCAGTGGAGTTATCCCTAACTCACCCTAGAATAAGTGGAAAAAGGTTCCATCTTCAAAACGGGAACCGACATGGTCTTATGTAGGCAGCATTAATTCACGTTTGCTCTCCGTTCCTTGACAAAAAGTTTTTATTTCTTCCCAAGTTTTATCTTTAAGTAATTCATTGCTTCAGTTATCCCTAATGAGGACTGGGTTTTTGGCTGCTGAGTAAATTTTCTGGTTTATCTCTACTGTCATGAGGCGTCCTGGTTTTGTAGAACGCGTTTTAACCGGAAAAGAATTGAGATTGCCATCAGACTTTTTAGACATTGCCTTGATTCAGTTTGAACCTTAGCACATTTTCAAGTTCACTAAATAAAGCTTCTTTCATCAGCAAACAGGTCAAATGTGACTCTGCAGCCAGCCACGGCACACGGGCAGTTAAAAGGGCCACATCAATTCTTGAGGCCATCTGACTCAGGTAAGTGGATTTACAGCCAAGATGCCTTGGTCTGCCGCTGCGAGAAGGCAGACTACAAACCTTCACAGCTTATGGACAGAGAGGCAGAAAGGGTCCAGGCATTTGCCATAACAACAGATATATTTAAAAACAGTAATTTAAACCCAGGTGCAAACCAGTAACTTTTCGGTTCAACTTGAGTTTACAGCTTAGTTCCACTGCACATGGGAGGAAAGCAGTTCTCTCCCTTTATAAACAGATAAAACCTCCAGGCTTGCTTGATAACAACATAATTGGGAAGTTTTTCCCAGATCAAGCAGAAAACTCGCGTTTTGTCTTGCTAAGATGCAAACTGGTTTCCTTGACAGGAATTAATGTTTTATATGTTTAGAGGAACACTGTTGTTACCAGTCCGAAGGCAGCACTGCCATCGTCCCCGCGCCGCACACTGCACCTGCCCTCGCGCTGCCGAGTGCCACTCGAGGCGCCTCCTGGCAATATTGAGTTGCCTTCACGGAGGGCAAAGGACTGGCTTTGGTGCGCACTGAAAAGGGCTGCTTGGTCTTTCCGCAGCCCACGTTTAGAGGCGAGGTTCGTTGTGGACTGAGGCTGATCACAGAAAATTATTTGCCCTTGACCTTTACGAAAAGAAGTCGTCTTACAAGAGAGACGAGACAACTCATCCAGGGTACAACGGTTAGGTTTATCACAGTATTCCTCTTTTGAGTAGGCCTGTTGATATGGTTAGACCTCGGCGTGAGCGCTTACCCAGGGGACCTGCGGTATGACATTCATTTTGAGGAGAAACCAAACAGAAAAAGTGCAGTTCGCTGCGGGTGTGCTTATTTTGCTGATCCCAACCTGCTTTTCAGCCCTTCCTTGTGAGGTTTGCTCGGTTAGCTCTCGGAGAATGGCCCGCTGCC
>NW_008794665.1:6292113-6312519 GCF_000699145.1 Aptenodytes forsteri
TGAGATTTGCCTTGAGGCTGGAGACCCCTTCGCTTACAGCCTGAAACAGGAGGAGGCGGCAAGTGACATTTAAGCCGCGTGTCGTGTGCTTGCCCGGGGATGCCACTGACCCCAGCGCGCCGCGGTGCCTGGCCCCGGTGTCACCCTCCCGCCGAGGCTCCGTGGTGGGGGCACGGCGCCCGGGCAGCAGCTCAGGCGCTGCCGCCGGTGGTCCCGGGGATCGCTTGGCTCTCAAGGCACGCAGCTGTTCCTTCGGGTCGGGTTGTGCTTTGCTTGCTCATTTTGGAAGCTTGTGAATTTCGGGGTTTAGTGACAAGGCTCTGGTTACGTTGCTCTGTTTCCCTGACCTCCAGTCCTAGTGTATCCATTTGCCTTGCTGGCATCCCTGCGAGCAAGCATTACCCGTCCAGCTGGACAGAGAATGAAGATGCCAAAAAACTAAGGCATCCTTTTAGGAAAGGAAGCGTTTGACCACCAGAATATCCACTATAAATGCATGATGGGATTTTTCAGACAGGCTCAGATGCTTTTGAAAACGCTGCTACTTGTGTTTCACTTGTATCGTGATACGTCACGATACGCTGGCCCTGAACAGCAGTTATGTAGAAGAGCCCCGAGTTGTTCTAAATGCCGGTAACACATCTTATCTGTCCATCCGTCCAGTAGAAGGCCTCTGCTCACAGAAGAGTTTCATTACCACCAGCAGTAGCTTGGGTTTTCTCTGGGTGGTTATTCCTAACAGTATCGCTGAGCTTGGCCAGTTGGACATCAGGCCTAGCTGGACACCGTCATTGTGGTTTGTGCTGTGGGTTAGGTCGCTAGTGACAAGCCCAAACTGATTTCATGAAGCAAAGCAGAAAGCTCTCAAATAGTTAAGGTCAGGTATTTTCTGAGAGCATATATTTGCCTAGGATTTTGATGCTTGTTCCTCTGCAGCTTGGAATAACAGTTTAAATCCTTCTCACCTTCTCCCATATGAGCAGAGGTGGCGTTTAACAACAGGAAAGTGGTGATTGGGTAATGGTTTGGATACAATTTCAGAAAAATATGAGCACAAAAGAGGTAGAGGCAGCAAAAGCAGGTATTCTGCCTAATGCCCTCAGCCACCATTAAGAAACATGAAAATCTAATTGTACTGAATGGAAATGTACATCTTCATCGCTGATTATGACACGGAAGAAAATTACTATATGATTGGCATCATAATGGCCAATGTTGAAATGTGATGACACGCCAATATGATGTACATCTCCATTAGGAATGATAAATCAAAGGTTATTCATTTGTGCTTGATTTATGCCTGGGAAATGCTACCGAGGGAAATCTTGATTTAAATCTCTCAAGTCATAAAAAAAAGCCACGAGTGCCCTCTTCTGGCCACAAATGAGAACTGTAGGCCCTGCAGTACTTTGCCCTGTTGATTTTTATTTCTGTATATAATTTAAAGTTTCTTTCATTATCCCTTTCACCACCACCATGGTCTGTGATATTTTCAGTGATATAATTCATTGTTCTTTCTTGTATTTTATCCTCTGTTTCAGAAGTAGACTGGATAACACTTAATCCAGTGAAATCTTCCTTCTCACAACCAGAGGCCTTAATCTTGCTGGTAATCTTATTCCAGGAATACAGCAGAAAACTGCACAAGGTCTATGCAGTTTATTACTGAGCATGGAGGAAAGGATTCCTATTTTCTGAGTTAGGCGAGAGACACAACCTCATGGGTATATTGAACAGGATCTACACCACATGAGAAAAGAATTATTAGTGGGACTGCACTTAAATTCTTTGCTGAATTGTTGGCTTATCCTAGGCAGCTACTCTATAGCTGCCTGTATTAAATAGCTGCAGAGAGAAAAGCGGAACAGGAGATGAGAGGGAGAAAATGCCTCGACTTCTTGCTTGCTACTATTCTCTGTGCCCCCAAGCCCACTTTGTTTTCCTTGTGGACAACATACCGTGCTATCTGTCACTCACGACTGTATTGGAGCATCAGCTCTGACCTCTGTTACATACAGGTAAAGCCTCAATCTCTCAGCTGCTTATACCACTCCACCCCCCAATTCTTAAACCTTCCAGCTTTTAAGATGCATCTTTTCCCACTCTTCCATGCAGCTAAAATTCTTGCCTAAGTTCTCATTATTTAACAGCTCAGTTGCTGCAACGTCCTTTTCTCTGGCCTTGACACATGCAGGCTTGCCTTTGCCCTAATCATACTGCATGCGGCTGCTGTTGCTTCAAAGATCATTTTCCTAGCCTGTCTCTTTGAACATGTCACTCCTCTCTTGGCATCCCTGCGCTACCTCCCCCCTCCCCTACCTCGCATCAACATAAGCTGCCTATCTTCATTTTCAAGGCCCCCTGGGACCCTACCTATCATCTCTCATTGTCAGGAGGCAGGAACAGGGAACAGAGCAGCTCCAGTAACTACCCTGCCTGAGCAGACTTCCAGCTCTGCTGTGCTTGGTCCTTATATACCTTTTTAGAGCAGGATGTGGGTGAACAGGATTGGTCAGGAGCAAAAAAGGGGGTCACTGTTAAAGGTAGTCAGGGATGCAGGCAGCTGTGACATTTAAACGCTGTTAAAAACTTAAAATGGACCATCTCCTTTTGTTCAGAGTTACCATCCCCTTGTGTTTGTCTCAAAGCAAGTCCTTTCTCATTTTCTCCTCTGTGGTCTCTCTCATACTTGGAGGGTACCCTGCATAAATGCCCTCAGATTTATGTTGGTAGCTCTCTAGAATCTCCTTAAAGCTCTCCTTTGCCATGACATCCACAAAAGGTTTGACAACCTTTAGACTGCTAGTGAGGTAATACTGCTGTCAGCCACACTGATCATTCTCATTTCCTTTATTCTCCCTCTGTCTGTATTCGTCTGTGGTCTCTTGTCCTCTATTTAGTTTGTAATCACTTTGGGACAGGGCCATCATTTTGTTCGATGTTTACACAGTGCTTCAGACAATATTTGTTGTTAGGGTTCCTGCGTGGTCTAATAATACAGACAATAAATAAAAACAGTAACAGCCTGCGGCAGGTGTTCTCTTCTTGCATAGACCTCATTGATTTCAGGCTGTGGGCTGAGCAAATTGCATGAATGTGGCTTGGGTCTTGTGGGTAACTGAGCAAAGGGCAGAAACAGAAGTGCCGTGTGTTCCATTCTAAATGTTGGCCAAAATGCCTTTAATCAAAATTCCCCCCGCCCCCTTTTTTTTCTTCCTTTTTTTCTTTTTTGTCAAGCAGCGTAGAGCAGATCCAGGGGCAACCTTTTAGCTTCATGTCATTTTCTCCCAGAAAAGGGCAGGGGGGAAAGAAGGCAAAAGTTTATGGGCTTTTGTTTCTTTCTGAAAAATACAACAGAAGGGCTATAAACAGCAGGAGGAAGAAAAAAAACAGACATCTGAAGATCCTTAGACCTCACCTCTTGCCCTTTGTACTTGGTAGAAAACTACTTTAAAAGCCTAATCCTCAGCTGTTTTCGTAGCCAGTAGTAAACGGAGTCTTTGCCTTAGTTTCCTAATCTGTAAATTGAGCATCTTTTGCTTTAACTAACACAGGGTCTGTAACCCTTTTTTTGTAAGTCCTTTGAAGATTGACAGGGATATGTCATGAATTGTTATTATTCTGTGATAACTTGAGTTCAGTGTTATTAAAAAAATGGGTTTAAAGCTTATTTGATTCTACTGCCTGCTCTGACCAACCTCCAACAATGCCCGGTGCTTGCTAGAGAGAAAAGGGGATATGGCTGTATTGCAAAACACTCAAAAAGGATTCTTTCTGGCTCTGAATTGCAGTTATCCATCGAGAGCTCTCTTTAGGCTGATATAACTCATAAAGTGAGCAATCTTTGGGATCAGATCAGAATCCAAATTACGCAAAAGTGAGTTAAAGTACCTTAGCAATACCAATACAACACAGAACCTCAGCCTGTATGGTTTACAGTACCAGCCAAGAGCAGACAGAAAGGAATTACTGGGAGTAATAAAGGAGAGTGCAGTGTTACAAATTCTGTATCAAAGTATTGGATAAATAGGACAAGTATCAAATGGGATATAAAGCAACTGTATGAAAACCGCAGAAAGTTGAAGTTTTTGTCTGAGCCATGCTTAGGGTGATAGTAGAGCCCTGCCTTTTATTTAGTGCCTTTTAATATGAAAGCCCCCAAAACACTTTCAGAATAGTGATTAAGAAAATGAAGACATTCTATTGTGTTACAGAACATAGTCACTGACGATATTAAAGTATAAACATATGGTTATCACCTCTGTAAAAGCTAGATATAGTACCACTTGTTGAATTTAGTTTCCCAAAGGGATTCCTAATAAAAGACAAAAAGAGCTCCAAAAGAAGACCACAGGAAACAACTATCAATGAGCATAAGAGAAGCCAGGATGAGTAATGGGACAGATAGTGTGATGCAGTAGACAGCTGTAACACAAGATACTGAATTGTAAAGTCAGGCTCATCCTCAGTGAGAATGCTTTGCTCATTGGTACTGATCTCCTGCAGAGCCAGCAGCCCAAGGAAGATTTCATCCTGAGAAAGAGCACCCAAATTACTAAAGACCTTAAAGTGATGTAGCCTCTGTCAACTATTCTGAACTATGGCTTAGGAGGATCATCAGGTTTATGTTGATTGCCAAAATATGACCAAAAGTTACATGCCTGAAAGAACATAAATGCATGAGAAAACAGAAAATACAGCAAAAAATATTTCTGTGAGAACTTAGGCATAACGTTTAGATCTAGCCTTGGTTTAAGTATGAGAAACAGTCAACTTCCCCAAAGTCACTCTTTTTAATTCTTTTTCCTGTCATATGCCTGTCTTTCTTCAGCTTTAAGCTGACCCTGGTATCTGTAACCTGGCTCCTTTTCTGTCCTGATTACTGTCACTAATGGGCAGACTTAGGCAGGACTTGACAATTAAACAGTAATATGGCATTTTCATTGATGTCACGGGGACCATCCCATAGTGACATTCAATTCAGGAAATATGGAATGATATTTGTTATGGCCTGAATGTTTTTTTGGAGGGTTTGTTTGGGGTTTTTTGTTTGGGTTTTTTTGCAACATTTAGTACATCGGTTCTAGAAGTAGAAGGAAACACAATAGGTGAAAAGCAAGGCAGTTAATAAGACTGAACAGGCATAGGAACGTAGTAGTTAGATGGTACGCTATGGGCCAAAGTGAAAGCATTTATTTATTGTCTCAATCAAATGGCAACATAAGCTTTCTCTTTTTCCCGTTATGTTATTAGTCTTATAACATGGAAAACATTTTCTTTCCCTGTGGAATCCCTCCAAGTCAATCCACCCCCGTAAGGAAACCCAACCTTTAATACTTTGTAATAAATAAAACATTAGGAATAAAGATATACAACAACACATTATGACGAATATTACCAAAAAGCATGCACAGATCTATTCAATAATGTCTCTTTGGAAAATTCCTCTACTGATGTATCTAAGCACTTAAAAATTTAATATCTGAGCACCTCACAATCACTAATGGATTTTAGTCTCCCTTCACTCCAAAGGCAGAAAAGTATACTGCCCTTTTACGGATTTAGAAGTGAATAGTCAGTGACCTGCCCAGGGTCATAGGTAAATCTTTTGGTGGAAGTGGGGCTTGGAGTCAGGGTTTCTGTGTCCTGGTCCAGTACCTTAAGCCATCTTTTTACCCATTAACAGATCTGCATCGTAACATTTAGGAAAGGGCTGTGTGATGCATAATGCTCTTTCGCTTTTTTTAACATCCCTGGTTCTAGTCCTGACTAATCACCAGGAAGAGTTTGCTATTAGCTTAGCCTTTTTTAAAGGCTAAAGAAGCTGCTCTCCCGTGTGGTATCCATTCGCCCTGACCTTAGGAGTTGTACACAGCCCTACAACAATGTGTATATTTGCAGCCCACCCCGCAAAGGAAATTGTCCTGGCAAGGTTCGGGACCGAGATGTGCAATGTGTTTAAAAGCACTTTGCTGCATGGGGCTTGGTTGGAAAAATCTACAGAAGCAAAGTGATAAAAAAACAATCAAATGAAAAAACCTCCCTCCGGCCAAGATCTAAAAGAGTGGATGGCACTCAGTCGATTCTACACCCATGTTTAAGTTCTCTAACCCCTACCTAAGGGAGCACTTAAGCACTTCAGCCTTAAATGCATAAGCAATCATGTTGCCTCGGGGTGGGGGGTTGGGAGAATATTCATGTGCTTTGCCGGGTCAGGACCCTGACCCAGAGTCCATGGATATTTGATTCTTTTGAAAACCAGGCCATTTCTTTAGCGCTTTACATGGATTTGGGAGTCTAATTTTAGGCAGTTGTATTTTTAAATTCCAGGCCTAAATACACTCCCCATAGGAAATGCAGCATCCCTGAGATTTGGGTCAGAATGCTCCCACTAGGGATAATTTCTTTAAACCACCGGCCAGCAAAGAAAGAAACCAACCTGAACAACCACCCCGGCAGCACCCTCCCCCCTGCAAGCTTTTCCTACCCCCAAGGTTAGTTTGGGACCCTGGGTACATTTTGAATGGCTGTTGATACAAAGTCATGCTCTTTTCCTTTTCATGTCACTTATTTAAAGAGGAATCTTGAAGCAGTTGTTTACTGCAGCAATGCTTAGGAAGAAAAAGAATAGCGAGTGTATTTTCAAATGCCCTTAGCAGCTTTCTTTTTATTTTGCTCTCCAAGCCCCTGCTATTCAAGTTCTCTTCTCCTCAGAGCACTAACAGCTAAATTGTTCTATGCACACAGCTCCCATTAGCAAAAGAAGGAGTCATGCACATCATTCCCATGCTTTAACAGCATAGTCCTCCTATATGACAAGATGTGCCTCAAAGAGAAAGGATGCTAGATAAATATTAACCACACAGTGTTCTCATTTTAACTTACATGTAAAATAGCATTTGGATTTTAAAAATGTAAACTTATATTATTTGGTATCAGTCGTCTTTGTCTTACCAGTTTAAGAAATTAGATATGCCAGAGCATAACAAATCTGCATTAGAAGCATGGGGTTTGCTGCTTTATGTTGGAGAAGAAAGGGGAGGGCTGACATTTGGATTTACTGTCATACCTCAATAATCCACAAACCCTAATTTCTCAGCAATGAGTTTGTGTCCTTTGCTTTACATTAATTGCATTGAAATTTCCGTCAATTATTCAAACTCTCAGTATTCACAACTCATTGAATATCTCTTGCTCCGTGCAGACAATCTGAGGTCTGACTGTGCTTAGATTCATATATGGACAGACAGCATGATTTCTTTACATGGCAGAGATTCCCTTGAAATCCTCCCGCCTCCTGAAAAGGGTTCAGTTTAATATGAATTAAAGTATGCCTCTGACTAACTCTCATTTGGGAAGCGTATCAATTTCATTGGTTGCGTCAAAATCAAGCTCAAAAGTATAATCAGAAATTTATATACTCTCGTTACATAGATTCAAACATACTACATAGTATAAAGGAAATAGAAATATTTTTTGTCGGGTAGTGTGGGAGGAGAGAAAAACATGTTTTTCCCTAATGTCAGACAATTAGTTTCTGATTTATATCTCAAAGCACATCAGTTGGTAAACCTTACAATTTCATCTTAGCGTAGCTGTGGATGGCTTTACAGAAAACTCATAAAAATTTAAAACCATTTTCTAGGTCTAGTAGACTTCTTCTCTGTTATCAATGACAGTGAATTCTGGTGTCTAGATGTGGATTTTGTATTTAAAAAAAGATCCTCTTTTGGATAAGTTTTGCTTTTTTTATTAAATTAGCGGACCTCTCATTCTTCATGGTTAACAGCAGAGATTGACAGTCACATGGATATTTTTCTGTAACCATCGATACCAGTAACTAGAAAAACAAGCAAATAGTCCCAATTTTATAATAAGATGAGTTTTTTTTTTTATTAAATTAGCGGACCTCTCATTCTTCATGGTTAACAGCAGAGATTGACAGTCACATGGATATTTTTCTGTAACCATCGATACCAGTAACTAGAAAAACAAGCAAATAGTCCCAATTTTATAATAAAAGGTAGAAATTATGTATCTTAAATACTTCAATACACTCAAAATGACCATGCAACCATGCTCGAGTGCATGGATATAACTTTGAAACACAGCAACCTTAAAGGTGGAGTGCACCCCTGATAACTGAAATTCTCCAAGCAGTAGTTACCATTTACTCACAATTTCGGACAACGCAAAAACATAAAAGCTGCTGCTCCCAGAATTGTTGCATATTACCACCATTCATCAAAACGTTGTCTTTGTGGTCAATGTCTTTTCTTCCCCACTTTATATTATTTTCATATTCTTTTATCACCAACTTGGAGTCCGCGAGAATCTGCACAGTAACAAACCAGTGAGTTTATGCGGCAAAGGACTGCAGTATGGACAAGAGAAAGATTTCAAGTACCGTGCTTCCAGGAGGTGTATTTAAACCGTAACAAAATAATTAAAAATTGCTTGACCATACCTTTTTAATTGGCTCCCTGATAGAAGGGATAACAAAATAATTATGAATTGCTTGACCACACCTTTTTAATTGGCTCCCTGATAGAAGGGTTAATAGGAATTCTAATACCTGTGTAAAAAAAGACAGATAAAGAAAACAGTGTAATATAAAATAATTCAGATTGTCTCTGTGTAAATGAGGCAATAAATGCCTGCAACACGAAGCTCAGTCTGACTTCACAGCAGGGCCTGATGCTTAATTGAAAGTCCTAACTAGACCCATTTATCAAAGAAATCACTCAAAGGGAAATTTAATTATCACAATTAATCTATATTTTTTTAGAAAGTCTCAGCAAAGCACATTGAAAATTTCTTTGGGAAGAATTTTACAATGTTATCACCAAAAAAGTCAAGCACCAAACTTCTCCCCCCTCAGAGGAAAAAAAAAGGCAGGCAGGCGCAGGGCAACGTTGTGCGAGGAGTTCCTTGTAATGCTGCTTAGGCACAGCTGAGAGTAACGACTACTGTCACAGCAGGAGCTCAAATGGAAATATTTCTTCCTATGTCACAAAATTGCTCCCTTTGCAAGCTGGAGAGAACACCTGGCTTTTTGAGAGAGCTGCCCCACAACGCGCCTACAGACTCCGCGTCCTTGCCACAGTTTTGCTTGGCTCTGCAGGACTCCTGGCACCCCTCAGCTGCCCCCTGTGAGCCCCTGTTCACAGTTTGTCTCAGTGCACACACAGAAAAGCCCAGAGGCACAACCTGACCTCTACTCAGTAAGTAGCATGTGATGCTTCAGTAAAGTAAGGAACCAGTGGCACATTTTGTTTTAAGCACTTGCATCAAGAGGAGGTGTCTTCGGCAGAGTTGCCCGTGCTCGCATCAGCGTTGAGTTTGCTCCAGTGAGCAAAGGGCCATTCTGAAACCAGGGTATTTCCCCTGAGTACTTGGCGATAGTCAACTCTGAGCTGGCTTTGCCTTAGCAGTTGTGCGAGTTGGGAAGGAAGGTAGCTCTGAGCTGCATTCCTACATAGCTTCTCACATTTGGCGTTTCCCAAGAGGTTTTAATTTGCTTGCTTTTTAAAGACAAGGTAACATTTAACAGTCTAGTTAAATTTTCTTTCTTATTTGGAAAAACAGACCCTTCTTTTTATGTGGAGCTCTACCTCTATTTCCATGCCTCCAATGTAAGCCTGGGGTGCTGCAGAAGGCTACTTGTGGAGCACTTGTGGAGCAGATAACAAGTAGAGTTACATCTATGTGCATCACATGGCACTTGACATGCCTATGTGAAGATGAAAAGAAAGCCCCGAGAAAGTATGCAAGTCTCTGCCATGATAAAAATCCCCTTCACTCAATCAGCGAGCTGACAGCCGGTAGGTTTTTAGGGCTTCTGGACACTAGCATGCAGTGCGTGATAGGCAGGAGTCAGCTCCTTCGCTTTGAGAACGCAGAGCTCCAGCACTTGCATTGGAGGCAGGATGCAAGGAACTGGCTTACTCGCATTAGCTTCAACGAAGGGCAACAGCAGGCACTTGAAAGGACAGCGAAAATGGGGTCAGAGATTTTCTTTCACTTTGTGTGGCTTGCACAGCCCCACACCTACTCATGTTTCCCCAGGCTTAAAGGGAGTCCGTAAGACATACTAAGGTAGCATAATTTTCCCTTCCATTCTTCAGAGTCAGAGAACATTAGAAATTATGACCCATGTTAACATTTTTGTGCATGCCCTTTTTCCCTCCTCTTCAGTGGGAAAACTTGCAGCTTGGTCTCCCGATGTCACTGAAGTTGTTTACTGCCTTTTTTTTTTCTGTGCTTCCTATATTATTCAGGTTATACTAATCACCAGAGGGGAAGGAAACAACTCCAGAGCAGATTGAATTACCGTTTAATTGGGCATCCTGTGAAATAAACATTGTGACTTGGATAAGATTAAAATGTGAGTCACAAGTCTGGTGAGTTTTCAAGCGTTAGGGAATGAGGTGACAGAATCAGGCAAGAACAGCAAGGAGAGAGCAGCTGGGAGCAATGCTCAGCAGAACAGCAACTACCGGACACGGTTACTTGTTTTCACTAGGATCAGACTAAAGCTTCAGTGGACAGAATTGGGCAAAACAACTGACAGTTCTTTATTTAAGAAGAATTACATTTTCAAACAAATTTCCGTTTATATTCATTTGCCTGTACTGAACCCATCTGTGAATGCCCTCTGGCAATATACCACCGTCCAGCTCAGCTAAATTCTTAGATATTAAAGATGAGGACTTAGAAGTGCTTCTGAAAAAGGACTTCACCCACAGGTTTGGCATCTTCCATGCACTCTCCGTTTATGTTTGATACTTTGCGATACTTCTGGTGAGTAGATTTGCTGGAAGAAACAAGTTGCAGACACAGAAATGAAAACTATATTGTAGAATATTCATTAAAATATAAATATCAAATGTGTAATCGCGACTATTCACATGAGCCTCACTTGATTTACCTGCATAGACCTGATGCTACATTTAGGGACAGAGGTCTTCATTCAGCCACTTAACAAATATCATGTCAAGCTCCTACTTCACAAGCTTACCTAAAATTCAGCTGTCCCTGGACTGCTTTCTCCTTTGCCTCCCTCCTGAGGCAAAGGGGAGGCTGGCTGTGGCGGAAGGTTTTGTGACGGAGCCAGCTGTCTGGCAGAAACTGGCCAGGCACCAGATCGGCCTGGCTATTCTGCATTGCAATAGCGACTGATGGAAGCCATTGCTGGCTGCTGTCTCCCGGCGGTGGCTGCACACCAGCCACCTGGGAATGAAAGGCTCCCCAGCCTATGACAATTCCCCGAGCTCTCTGATCCTCACGATATTTATTGTGGCTTGGAAATTGCAAAGGTTATTGGTTTGCTGTTTACCACCAGGTGGCCTAACTATTCCACCGTTCATGAGGAACCCAGACTCCATTAGAGAACAGCAGCTGGAACTTTTTAAGCTTTACATATTTTTCTTCCTAAGCCTCCACCTCCCCTCCTTCCTCCTCATTCAGTTGATTAAAAGCGATCAGGGCTGCTCTGATTTCTCAGCTCAATCCTTTTCTCTAAGCAATTGAGAAAGCTTGTGCTTCCCGCAGTCCAGCCCCAGCTTTAGAGATCGAGCTCAACTGTCTCTATTTACCTCTTAGTCCAAATGAACTCTTGCCATAACAACGCAGTTAACTTGGCCTTTTCCTTGTGTTTCAGTATCTGGAGATGGATTCCTTTGTTTGTTGCCCCTGCTATGTCTCCGGTAGCTGGTTTTGTGATCACCCAGGACTTCTGTGCCAGCCACGTAAGCTGGGTTTAGAGCTGCCTTGTGTCCCCAGAGCACCAGTGGGCCAGAGGATCTGACTCGGCCAATGGGGTTTGATTTTTAAAACCATAGACAGCTTGGGACTTCAGCAGTCCCCCCACCTGGTAGTTTTGGGATAGCCATTTGGAAGCTGGCTGAGCTAACAGCTCCTTGGGTTTCAAGAGAAACTGGCATTACAGCTCACTCCATTAAAAGTCCTACCATGGTGGGCTGACCTCCCGGCTTGGACTGGAAGGAGCTAGACTTACTGATCTAAAAATGGGAAGGAAGATACTCTTGGATGTTCATCTCAGGGTTTTCTTGATGAGAAGGGTGGGGAAAGCTCTAGCTGATATCACAGCAGTATGAACTAAGAATAACTACATCAATACCAATAATGCAGGTATTGGGAAGTCACTGAATGACTTCTTAGGAGAAGGAAACATGGTTTCAGGAGAAGATGAGTTATTTCATGTACTGCAACACTGATGGCTTAGTTTTGTATTTTCTACCATTTACACAATGCCTGAAAGCTTTCGGAAGGTACTTCCAAAACAAATCTCAGTAACTAAAGTGATTAACTAAGATTATTTGGTTAAAACATCCATGATTCATTTGTTTACCCACCTTTGTAATTATGCATTTAAATTTTGATGTGAGTGGGGACAAGATACAATGATGGCAGGCAGGAATATAGCATCGGAGCCCAGCAATAGAAGCATCTTCCCAAGATCAGTTCAGATCAGCTCTCAAACTGGTGCCTGACAATCCCAAATCAAAGGTATGCCGTTTCTGAATGGCCCCTATCATAACACAATTGCAGCACAAGAGGTAACTCCATCAGGCAGATTTTCCTAAAGAATGTGGTGATTGAACTTTTAAAAATACCAGTCATTTGGAGAAAATTTCAGGAGTCCTTAAATTACTTTGGTAATTGGATTAGTTATAAATAATAAATACCTGGAAATCGGTAGAGACTTTCAGTTGCATCACAAAAATGTCATGAAGTAATACTGGATATTTCAGCTACTTTAACCTAGCCTTGGGCACAGAAGAGTCCAATTCTGATCACCTGCAGGATAAGCAATCAAACTCAGGGTAACGAGGCTTTAGCCAAGGTGTTACTCTGGATTTACACCTCTGCAGATAGAATCAGATGCTATCTCCTAGTCTATGCATCCTCTGAGAATAGAATTAATTTTGAATTCTTGTATCATCTGCTTGCTTGTGCACTTATTTGCTAACTGTCTGACTGAGTGAGCTATTCTGGGTCAGTATGATTTAGGCATCCTTTATTACACAGTTTCCAATTCAGTACATTTTTTAATCAAGACTAAATTGAAGTCAGGTTCCAGGTACATATAAATATAATATGTATTTAGTGAATACATTGCAAATCCCCAAGTCTAATTTTGAATGTAACTATAATAGAACAAAAAATATGGAGGTTCCTTTATCCTTTATTTTAGTCTTAAAATATTGCCACTTCTTAAAGGCAAGTTAAGACTTAAGACCATATTTTTAAAATCACATTAGCTAAAAGCTTGTTAAGGATATTGCCACTTCTTAAAGGCAAGTTAAGACCTATTTTCATATTTTTAAAATCACATTAGCTAAAAGCTTGTTAAGGAATAAATAGTCCAGAGGATAATTGAGACTTAGCTGGCTTAAGCATTAATGAATCAAAATCAGATGCCAGATCATTAATTAATTCTACAAATTATAATGTTGCCATTACTGGCAAATACTATGAGAACTAATACCAAGGAGCAAATTAAACTGCATAGTTTTCCTTCTTACTGTGTATCTTTTGCCAAAAATAAAAATGCAGTGGCTATTTTTGGTTGATTACAGACAGCACCTATATTTTTAAAACTATTGGATGATTCTTAATTTTTGAAAACATTTCAATTTCTTTAACATGTTATTTATAGAATATGCCTATCATAGACTGTAAGGACATTTCCATCAGTGCTGTAACCCACGGAAAGTAAAATGTAGCGAAAGTGACAGAAAAGTCAATTCAACACTTCCGAAGCCTCACAAAAATTCACCCCCCTTCAAATCGGCCTCTTTGGCAAAAGACAGAATAATGGACGGGTCTTGCAATGTGGCCTGAAGTGCAACCATCTCAGGCTCTGTCAGACCAATGCGGAAAATGAATTAGAGGGGAAGCGAGAGAGGCAAAAGAGAAGGTTAGCTGGACGTTTCTAGCCACCACTTCTCATCCCACAAGAAGGAAACTTCAATATATTTAGAAGGTGGCAAACTTTAAAAACTCTTTTATAGACTGGAGAACCAATCTGGGGAATGGGCTGTGACAGGATACCACTGAGGCCAGAACCTTATGAGGAGTAAAACACTTGACGGTGATGAGGTGATACGACGTGAGATGATGTAACATCAGTCTAGTCAGAATAAAACTTTAGGGCCAAAATGACAGAGTTTTTGCTCCTTTCTCTGAAAACTCACAGTATTTGAACCCTTTGTCTGATGTGGTATATCTTTTCCTCTTTTCCCATCATGTGACAGATGCCAAAGTTATCTAGGATCTAGAACACGCAGGTTCTTCTAGAGCATATCCAAAATGCATTCATTAAGCCTGGAGACCAATCAAAAGCCAATGCCCTGCAGCACTAGTATAACAGTTTGCTCACTTAAGCATCACTAAATAAGCAGCTAGGTGCAATCTCCTCTAGCTGAGATTAAGTTATCCTGAAGGATCCAGCAAAGACTGTCAAGTCTGGTGCCCATAAAAGCAAGCTGTGGAAGAATGTCCCATTTTTTCCTCCATATTGATTGCTATTTTCATTCCATTTCCTTCCTCTTTTTAACTGAGAAAAAGAAGTCTGGATGGTTCTCTTTTTTTTTTTCTAGGAATAACACTAAGACATTCTGGAATAAAAATATTCTTGTGGTTTCCCAAAACCAAATACAGCTCAGTTTCCAGTAGGAATCAGAGACTCGTGAATCTTGTTACCATGAGCTACATTTCAGCTGAAGAACAATAAGGTGCCACCTTATTTCAGCCCTCAGTATCTGTTCACCATCAATGGCAGACAAATCTTCTTTGCCAGTGTATAATGTAGATCAGAGAGTGTTAGCACCATGCCAACAGTCTTTTCTGGTGGCTTCATATATATGCTGAATAGATGAATTCTTGGTAATTTGTCACCCTTTGGGATCTCTGAACCACCTAAAGGTGTTGACCCTTGCCATGCAATAAAAATGAAACTGGCAATAGGCAACTGAAGATAATAATGCATTCTAATATATCTACATTATCTACCCCTATACTGAATTCATGGCCCTTTTCCATGTCTGGAGATGACAGATAATACCAAAGCTGCGTTATTACAACTTTTGGCCTTCTGCCAAAATTAGAGCATCTAAAAATAGACCAGTAATTACGCTCTGCCTCTGAAGTCGCTGTCTTGAACACAAGACCAGAAGCAGCTGACAGCAGCCAACAGTGGGTGCCTAGGAAGCATGAGAACAGGACAAGCATGTAGGGATGCTCCCTCCAAGGACTTTTCCAGCCTGCAACTATTTGCAGCTCAACAACTTCTTGAGATATTTAATAGTCCTTGAAGAATTTTTCTTGTATTAATTTGTCCGGCCATTCTTTATGTTAACTCTATATTGAGTAATAAATATAGCCGGTATGGGTCACTCTTCTAGTTTTAGTCTCTGATCAGGCTACCCTGCTAGATTGGTGGCGAGATGATGTTTTTTTCACAACGACCCGGAGGTGGAAAGGACTCTCTTTACACGGTTGGATGGCCAAGTTCATGGTGAAATAGCTGCTATAATTCTGCTGGGATTTCATATTATCATTAATGATTTGCTAGGGCACTTGAAGCCTGCAATGCTATCCTTTAAAAGGCTTTAAAATCTAAACACATTAAAAAAACTCTGCATTCGCTCTGCGTGGCTTATGTTCCTATTTTCTGACACTACAGCCCTGATTCTTTTGACACTCTGAAGTCTGTCACTGTTGGAAATTATTAATGCCACCATCATCAAGGAAAACTACAAGCCCAAACCAGGAACCTTTACAACTGTGGTGTGAAAGCAGGGAGTATTCAGCTGCTGTAGAAACATCTTCTGCATGAAACTGTCTTGCTCTTTAGCTTTTGTTTTCATCTTTTTCCATCCATGGAAGTTAATTGATTACAGTAATTAACAATTAGACCAAATCTATGCAGGCTAACAGAAACTTTGTTCCAGATGGACGCTGGTACGTATTGAGGGATGGTTGATAGTGACTTTTTCCTTTTCAAAGGGAGCCCAATGGTAGATCACGGTTATGGCAGTCTGGGGAGAAGGAAACAAAGCAATCTTTCATCCATGCAAGTGAGATGTCTGGTGACAAATAACTAACACTAACTGGTAAGTGGCACCAAAATAGATGCTTTTTTTTTGTCCATTTGTTACTGTCTTACAAGCTTTCAGCCTATTTATTGAGATCATTTGTAGAGAATTGATTTTTGTATATGGTTTTATTGGATAGGCAAACACCCATTGATGCTTATACATGATGGTCCTATCACACAGTGCTGTATAATCAACAGCCACCCAAAGATTGGATGCCCTGGAAAAAGCAGTAGATGGGGCATGATTTTTATGAAAAATAGTTATGCCAATATAATGTCCCAAACAGACTCACTTATTTCCATATACATGTGCCTTTTTTGTCTTGGATTGTGTCACCTTGGACACTTTTATCACTGAACAAAAGCAACTGTATGCCAATTGAATTAAGTTGCTGTAATTAAGATAACTGTAGTGGTGCAAAAGGGAAAACTTTCTATGCAGCCACGCTGTCACCTGGCCCTGAGGCTGTATCTCCCATCTTTGATGGAGAGGCTGTGGTCTACAATGCTGGTGAATTTGCCACAGCCCTGGCACTTTAGATGCTCCTGGTTTTATACCCAAATGTCCCTAATCCAGTTCCCACTGTGTCATGTTTAAATTACAAGTTCATTGGCACACACCTTCAGTGAGCTAGCATGCACTCTTCATGTTCCGCTGTCATTTACACTGAGGGATGTCAAAGAAAAAGAAAAAGAAAGGTGGCAAAATATACTCAGAGCTTTTTAGATTAACAGTTCAGGGGATATTATAAATCATAGTAGAAGCAAGGTGGGGTTTTTTTGCTTGTTTGTTTATGAAGTTGTCCTAGAAGGTGTGACACAATGGGGGAAATTATGCCCTTAGGAAAGTTAATGGGAAACAGTTCAGCAGTTTCAACACGGGCAGGATTTTTCTGACTGTGTATCGTCCTGTTCCCATCCTTCCTCCTCTGCCTCCTCTCCAGCACACATACAGTAGACAAAGAACAGTGCCTCTGTTATTTCAGCTGTCATTTCAAAGGAAGAAGACTGACTTAATTCCCTATCACCAGGTCACTTAATTGCTTGGCAGTCATAAAGGATAACAAATTTTATTGTTCAATTTAATCAGACATCATCTAGAATAAAATAATTTTAATTTTCTCATAACACGATCTGTCTCTTGGATAAAGGATAAAAGCTTATTTCAATGGGAAATCATGGCTTGAGTCACATCTGGAAAAACTCTAGCACCTCAAGTCACTGAAATAAAACTTCTTTGTGTAGTCAAATGCAAAACCTGTTCCAATTTCTATGAGAACTGAGAGCGATATTAAGTGTTTTTTAGCTATGTTGGTTTTTGGAAGAGGTTAAGCTCCTAGCTAGAGAGTGTAAAGAGGGCCTGGGAAAATTGAAAAATAGATTATGTTAATTGATTGTGGCTAAAGATGAAAGCTGTCTTTAGGATCTACCATTTCTTTAGGATACTGCAGAACCTTACAGCTTCAACAGACACTGTAACCACCGTACAGCAAAAAAGTAAGTTCTGCCATTTAAAAAATCATTTCCAGGGGGCGGGGCGGGGGGGGAATATCTGACCTGTTTACAGAAATGGAGCAGATTGAGAGCTTGCCCATACTGTTGCAGAAGGATGCCAACCTCAGCAGCAGTTTGCTTTTTTTCTTAAGATGACACAAACTTCCTGAAGTTCACCATCTAGCAGTTTGGAAGGGGAAGGAATTTTGTAGCACCTGTCTGGCAAAAAATCTGATGGTCATCTGACTCTTCCTGTGGGTATGTGTGTGATGACTAACGGGTCTAAAAGAGACAAGGAGGTGGAGCAGAAAGGCACTGAAAGGGAATGCTTTTTTACTTCAATAAGTTTACAAAATCAGTAATTGCTGGCAGGAGCTCAGAAACTGTATGGCCAGTCAAGAGACGCAGTGATTCTGCACTTTGCCAAAGTAGCATTTTCTCAAAAACTCTTCTGCAGCAACCAAAATATATTAATTTTTCCACAGGTGGTGGAGCTGATGGGATGGAGTCTACCCAGCTTTCTCTCTTGTTGAAGGCCAGCGTTTTGCCCAATGAATACACTGAAGCAGTATCAGCATAATGCTTTTTAAATTTTTTTTTTTAAATATCCTATTAAACCAGCAAAACTAACCTGATCCAACTCCAGCATAAGGCACGCTTGTTCTGGTATAAAACATCTTCTGGGGGTTAGTGTATGTTGTTTGGAAAGAGGATTAAATTGTACAGATAAGAGCCACTGGAACTGGGGCTGTTATGTCTGCATTAGATACTCTAACTATGGCCCAGTTTCGCAGGTGGACAAGATACTAGACTGAAGGAGCCTGGGACAACCAGGGTGTGGAGCCTTCCTCTTTCCTTTTTCTTCCCATTTTTCCCCTCCTGCTTCCTTTCAGTAACCCATACAGATGTGCCAGGAGGCCGCTTCTCCGCTAGGCATTGCTGGTGCGATAGCTGGAGCTGGCAAAATGCACTGACATCGGCTCCATCTCTCTGTTCCTTTCCCTTCAAAATTGTTACCTTCCAAATTGCAGTCTGAGCTTGCCCATCCTATTACTTGATAAAGCCCTCAGGAAGTTGCTGCATTTGAAAATGCTCTGTTAGACCTGGTTTACTCAAACCCTGTGTATAAGTTGCTAGTATATGTCTAGATCTTCAGTGGGTTCATGCAACTCAAAATAGATCCGCTAAAGTTAGTGGAGCTGCTCCAATTCACCCCAACTGTAGGTCTGATCCATCTTTTCTCATTTGGTTCTTTAACCAGCCCCTTTTTCTTGTTCCAACTTCTTTTCTCATCTACATTTACCACTCTAGTATTTTGAATTTTTATGCAGTCTGGTTTCATTTACTGTTAAAAATGCATCTCCAGTATCAGGCACATAATTTTCTAAGCCTCCATCATGCCAAGTTAGTAAAACATCAGTTTTTCACTTCAGTTCCCAATCCATATGTTTTCAAGTAGCACTAGGGAACCATTTTTTAAAGGACAGACTCCAGAGATGTCTTCTAATATCATCAGCAATGATAATCAAAAGCTGCTTCTGCAGAAGCCTGCGAGATTATCAGTCTCTCAAAAGGAAATTCAGCAGCTTTTCTTGCAGTAACATTTATTCTCCACCCTTCCACCTCAAGCTATCGTTCACCTCAAGGTGGTGACACCCTGGACAACTCTATTTCCATATGCACTTCCTATTTAAGTGTCAGGAGGGACCCCTAATACAGGGTCAGAACCCCTCCTGGCTTTCTAAGGGAAATGTCACTCAAATGCTAATAACAGTTCATCATAGTTCATAGATGATGCAAGTTATGCCTCATTTACAGTTGCAAAACACCTCTGAGGAAGTTTTTTTTTTTCTTTTCAAATTTAGACATAATTTCAGCTAGTCATGACATCAGTGTCAGGACTTAGACTCCTCCACAAAGGAACGCATTGCTAATTTCAAGCTGTTTACAGTTGGACTTGATGATCTTAAAGGTCTCTTCCAACCTAAATGATTCTATGATTCCGTGATTCTATGATTCTGTGATCCTCTGTTTTGGCTAATTCTGGTCAGGCCCAGAGGTAATACAGCCTGTTCCTGTCCTGTGACTGGCAGCGTGCTGGATGTTTATGAATATCCACGTAATGATCATCATTTCTGCAAACCTTCCTGCTAGTAACCTCTTTGACAAGGAGAGTAACATAGAGAACAAAGGGGCTGGGGTGGCCCTGTTAAAAAGTTCAACCAAATACTCTCCAGAATTGCTTTATCATCAGCAATCTCATTATTTTGCACTCATTGCCATTTCTCACTATTTCTTTTCCTACTCTCCTATCCCTCCAAATTTGTCTCATCAAAATGTTCTACTTCCTTTTCTTCTTCCTCTTCTTCAATTTCTCAGACAATGTCTTCAAGACTTACCGCCCCTCCCATCCTTCCCCGCAGGGTGGAAGCAGTTCATCATCGCCTGGGCCATGAGGGCACATCTGGAGCCCAGTAGAGCCTCGCTGACTCCTGGAAAAGGATGACAGGTCCTTTCCTGCAATTCTAGAGATGGTCGTCGCCTGCCTTGGCTTGTGCCTACCTCTTCTCAGGTAAACCCCTGAGCGTAATTTATTGGCAATGGAAAAAATTCAACTCCACTGAGTTTCTGCAGGGTCAAGAATATAAGCCCTTGCTTGGCCATGAGGGCAGCAATATAGTGAAAAGCAACAGCAACCAACCTCTGCAACCCTCCCCGGCCAGCCTTGCTCTCCTTAAACTTTCAGAAGAGTGGTTTGCGGTTGTCTTCAGCAGACCCCCCCCCAA
>NW_008794665.1:6312535-6314676 GCF_000699145.1 Aptenodytes forsteri
AAAAGCCCGGGTGAAGCGGGGGAGCGGGCCGGGGCCGGGGGCTGCGCAGGGCTGTGACGGGGGGAGAGGCGTGCATGGCACAGAAGTGGCTAAGGCAGGCAGAAGGGATCTGACCGCAGCCCGGACTGCGACAAGAGAAATTGAAATGTAAATTCTGCACCCCGGCAATAAATTTCACAGCAGCCTAACTTTCCTAGGAATGACACCTTGGGCAGAGCCTGTGTGGCCCAGAAAGGAGCGGGTTTTAAATTTTCTAGAATTCCCTAATCCGCTTTATCAGCTGCTTCTCCCTAAACTGCTGCTGCTCACTGAGAGATTTAAAGCTGCAGTGGCTTCTTCAAGGCCTCTTCCTGATTATTATGTTTATTCTCATCCAGTCAAGACAGAGAAACATTAGCATGTGATTTACAGCGTGGGACCAGTCACAGACACCAGTACTCAGTATTTGAAATTCAAGCAGTACCTACTTGCAGCAAACTGGTCAGGATCAATCTAGAGATAAAAAGGAGGGCCAACCTTTTTAGAAGGCAGTAGAGATTCATCATCGAGGTCTGTCAGTCTTAGCCTGTCAAGCAAGATGCTGTGCATCGTTCCTAGGAACCAATGCATGCAATGGCACCCACACAGTATTAATACATGCCCCTGCGCTGGGTTTAATTCCTTTCTTTTTGTTAGGGTTGTTTTTTTTTTCTTGTAACCATCCGCTTTTCCTCACGTTTCAAGTCTTTGTATATATCCGTCAAGCAGGCAGTGGATTCAGGACAGGTTTTCATGCCAAGGCATTCCTTTACCTAATGAAAACAAGTGCACAGAACATAAGAGAAGTATCTTTAAATTAAAAATAGAGACAAAAAAAACCCTGAAGAAAACCAATATCTGAAGGAAAACATTTTTTTTCCTAGAAAAATGCCTACTGAATGGATGAATCTCTATTTATTTCTTCTAATTTAGGTATGCACTTATAATTATACCCTAATTAAATAAAGGAAAAGGACCATGTGTGGCAGATGAGAAATATATCCATATGTGAAGAGTCAAGAAAATCCAGATAAACTTCTGATGGCATGACACACTCATGCAGAGTCGTCACTTTTCATAACTAAAATTTTCTCCCAAAGGCCCCCAGTTTGTATTATTAATGACATTTTTCCTAGCCCACATTACCATTTCCACCTGCGGGGAAAGAAGACAAAAACTTTTCTCAAGTTTGAAAGGACAAAGCGGTCTCAGAGCTACAAACATCAAATACTTTTACACAAGCCTTTGAATGGATTTCAGCTGCGGGGTTTTGTAAATGGATAAAGTGAGCAGCACTCCTGGCCTGAGACCCTGTGCCGGGGGGCTCAGAGACGAGGTATAGCCAAGTGGCAAACCTGGGGGGGGACAAAAAGCATGGAAAAGGCATGGAAAAGGCACTTCACTATGGTATGCCACAACAGCAGCCCCACGCAACGGAGCCCCTTCCAGCCTCCGGGACACCAGTCCCATTTCACAGTAGCTTTGGTGAAGTGAGCACATTTGGACCCTGATTCAAGTCATGGGTAATGCTGACTGCTAGGAGCTAATTTAAGCCTATACCGAAGAGTTGTGAGGAGCCGGGCCACTAGAGTAGTTTCAATCTGTTCCTCCAGGTTTCTGCTGGCTGCATGAAGCCTTGGATGCCATATCCTAAACGTCTGCCACTGACTAGCTGTCCCTCTTCTCTGTTTAACACGAATATCCTGTAATTGGAGTGTCAAGCTTCTTGCTGCCACCACTGAGGAGGAGGATACGGAGGAGGAACCAGAAGAAATCCGCCTTTGCCGTAATGAATGCATGCAGTTCAGACCAGATTGGGCTGATCAGATGTTTTATTCCTCCTTTTCATCTCCTTTGTGGAGGCTCAAGCAGTACCAGAACACAGAGATCTCCTTTTAGGGCTTCAAACCCATCAAAGATCCGCTGGGTCCACTGTGCAGGGAGACAGGCAGGGAGGCTTTTTTGATGCATCTCTGTAATCTTTATGCTGCCGGTGCTTTTTGCATCTCTTGTCGGCTGTCGGCGTGGGGGCACCTGGCGGAGCCTTGCCACGGGAGGCAGGGGCCAGGGAGGCAGGCCAGGCTGCCATGCCGCTTTGGTGAGGCAGGGGGACCGCCACCTTA
>NW_008794665.1:6314764-6330400 GCF_000699145.1 Aptenodytes forsteri
GGGGAGGCAGGGGCAGGGGAGGCAGGCCAGGCTGCCATGCCGCTTTGATGAGGCAGGGGACCCGCCACTTTACTCGGAGGGGGTGACAAATAGCTGGTTTTACCGAAGTCTCTGGTGCCTAATTGTGCAAGGCGGCACAAGCTTAGATGCAGTGCCCCCGCAACAAGGCACAGAAAGCACAAGCAGGCGTTTGCTGTGATGCTGTCAACTCATTTACAGAGCTGTTTTTAGGGGCCTGGGCAGTAACTGCCACCGGCTGTACTCCATATGGCCTCTGGCATTTCCCTGCTGTTTCATGGCTATAGATGAGATCTGTGGTACCCAAAGGCCCTGGGCTTTTTTGCCCCCAAGCTGCTGCTAGCAACAGTTAGGATCCCTAAAGGAGCAATAAGAGGGCCGTTAGTGCAGAAAAAGTCCTAGTCGCCGCCATCTACGTTAGCTGTCAGAAGAGAGGAGTGCAAGGTCTGTTGGCTGGGTCGGAGCACCACAGTAACTCGTCCGTCCCACTGCCGCTGCCCTGGTATCGCTTTGGGGATGCATGTGGCTACGCTGAGCTGAGTTGATACTCCTCTGGCCCGTCTTGGTATCATTGCGCATGGCCACCTGCTGTGTTTGTTTTGTTTGCTTGCCATCCTGATGGATGGAAATCAAAGCTTTCTTTGTCACCTTACTCCATTCACCTTAATCTAAAAAGGTACCTGTAGCTACAGCTGTCTGTGCCTTTGCAAGCCAGCCTTACCGCTCTTCCCACAGCGAATAACATCTACTCACTGACTAGCAACAGGAGATTTTAATATTGTTTTGTCGCCTTCTTTAGAAAGATCTGAAAGTGAATAAATCACACACGTGTCCCACTGCTAAAGCTATCGATCAGATGTGTAAGGATTGAACACTCGCAGAGATGTGGAGAAATCTGCATCTCTTTTCTAGGATCACACTTTCTTTTTTCTTAAATGCAAGATTTACAATTCTTATCTGGGAACGCATTTTAGTACCTAGTATTCCTGAAGTCAAAATTAACACTTGGAATGACCATCAAGTTAATGTTGACTGCTTTCCCACAGTTGTTCTGACCAGGCCTTTAAAAATCTGTTAATATCCTGGTTATATGGAATTTCCTACACCTATTTAAATAAATCTGACTTTTACAAACAAAGAGCAAACTCAAGAATAGACTGTATTTACCTTGGAGAGATATTCCAGACCTAGCTAAAAAAATACAGGAGTCATTTGTAGTCAGAAATACAATTTAAGATCAGAACATTTGATTTTTTTGAATACACAGCTAAATAAGAAGAATTCCCACAGGCTTGAACAAATCATCACTAAATCCACATTTCAACAGAGAACAGGCAAACTGGACCAGATAACTCTTACGCAGTCTGGAGTATTTTACATCTCCTATTAATCTATTAACTTTTTCACAATGTTGCCCAGAAAATGTTAGCATTCGTGCATTGGGGTCCAAAAATAGCTTAGGAAAGAGTACTAGATAAAAAAGTACTTCCCTGGAAAGCAAGATTTAAAAAATATATTCCGTAAAAATGATTCTCTATAGATGCTCCAGAACACATTAAGCTAGTGGTGTCTAGGTTAAAAATAAACCATTGAAAGAGAGCTTTTATTTGCAACTCAGAGCAGGACTAGCTGTCTTTTTGCATTTAGCTAGTGCCGGTATGCATAAATTATTTTGTGTATCACTTAATTGCTGAAGGTTTGTACGTAATCACGTTGCAGTTCAAGCCTTTATCCTAGGGTAAGGAATTCCTTATGCACAGGCCTAAGTGAAGATGTCTTTCTGGTTTCTGCAGGAATCTGAATTGAAATAGATGTCACAGGCATTCCTGACCACAGCAAAACTCAGAAAATAGCCATCAATAGCCTTGGCCTTGTACAGCTGACCCTATTTGAACTATGATTACTTCTCCAAAATTCACCCAGATTGTATTGGCAACCAGCATGAAGTATGAGGCCAGTATGCCCGAAAGACTAATAACTTAGCCATGAAGATCGGCTTCACATGCCGTGTTACTCGAGTCTGCCTTGGAGGTAAGAATGAGGAATAATTTCCACAGCGAGACAGAAAACAAATACAGCCCTGAAATGCATGCCAAATTGCCTTTGCATTTAGTTGCCTGCCAACATGCTAGTTATAAGATGGTAACAGCACCAAAAGTTTTTGTGCTGACTTGACTTCTTTGTCCACAGGGAATAATGATGCTACCTAGGTGATGAAAGGCACACGAGTCCTTTCCTGGAATGACAAAGGACTGGAGAGCGCTGTGGTGCCTTCTCACGTTTACCTTGAGCTTTGCTACATGTCTTCACTCATCCTACCTCACGAGCATCCAAACTCTGCCTGTGCCACTGAAGGAGTTGGTCGTATTGAGCCAGCGCTGGGTAACGCTGTCCATACGTGTGATTAAATCTCTGTGCCAGTGGGCAGAGGTTGTACCAACAGCCTTCTCAAGAGATGGTAAAAGCCATAGTAACAAAGTCAGGGCGCATGCATGATAATAATGAGCATTTATTTCCACATCTATTTGCAAGGTTCCATTTACTGAAGTCCAACCACAGCTTCATCCTCCTACAGACGACCCCAGAGGAAATGCAGGCGCTTGCAGAATCTGCTAGGTGAATGGTGAACCCCAGGTAAACACACTGTTCATTCAGAAATATTTCAGGCTGTTTTCAGGAGCTAAGGGAATACTGATTTCTGATCGTGCTTACCTCTTAAAGGGGAGCATGCAATTCTCAGTGGTAACTTTCCATTTCAATGGCTACTGAAAGAAATCTGGTTTTGGAATTGCCTTTCCTTATTTATGTAAAAATCCTTTTATGCCGTTAAGATACTTTGCAAAGAGAAACAAGATCTAGGGGCTTGTCGAGGCACAATTTTCACTACCCAGTAGAGTTAGTCTCATTAAAATGGACCTCGTCTCCTTGCTGCTTCTGCACATACTGTCAGTTTATCACAGATCATCTGACATCTCTAAAAGGGAAAGCATGAGGTGTGCACACAGGCGTAAGCTTCTTAGGAAAGCCCTTCCCAAAAAAACCCCTGCAGGGACACCTCCCTGCCTCCCTCCCCGCAGCCCAAAGCGTGCCTATACAGCCACGAGGGTCTGCGGCTGGCTGGGGCTGCCTGCCTGCCCTCCTGCCCAGACCCCGCGCCAATACAAGGCAGGCCAGTTTGGGGCTTTCAGGCAGTTCTCGGAGGTGGTGGGCCTGAATGTTGGTTTACCCTTGAGTTTTGGGCTGGGAGCTAGGAAACAGCAGAAGCACCTGGATGAAAGAAGACAAAAAAGCCCTCTGAGACCTCCTCCAGGTCAATGAGGAGTGCAAATCCCACGCTCTGCCTGACAAAAGGCAACAACCGGAAAATTACCAGGGGACAGAGGGGACACTGAAAAACCCCCAGGACATGGAGCAGTGTGGCTGCAGGAAGCACAGGGGATGAGGGCGGTCGGGGGGAACCACCATGCCTGCCGAGGAAATAAAATGCCCTTTGCCCCTCACATGGGCTGGGGTGTGACAGCTCCCAGCAAAGAGCTGCTGCTGCCTTTTCTCCTGAAGCCGGAGGGCAAAGCCTCAACAGGAGATGCTGCAGCACTCATGTGGGCCCGGCGAGGGGAGTCCTCGGTTGATGGGCGAGGATGGCTGCGTGCTGCAGGGAGCTGCTGGCCCTCCAAGGTGGCCTCGCTGAGGACCACTCCCTCCATTCCCGAGGACAGAAATGCCCCCAGAGGGAGCTTGCTGTGGGAGACGTAAATTCTCCTGTTGGTTTCTGTGTGACAGCAGTAAATTCTTTTATTGCTCCTTAAGCTGAATTTTCCATGGTCAGTTTTCCTAGGAGACTATTTTTGCATGCATTTCCTTGTCTCCTGGACAAGACCAAGACAAATTTGAAGCCAGCCCATTGCAATAACTCAGCTCCACACAAGCCCGGTTCAGTAGCAGTGGGGGAAACAAACAGTCCGGGGATTGATGGGAAGAGAGATTTACATGGTGAAGTAGAGTATCTTACACTGGCTGGGGATTCAGTGGGTTTTCAACATAAACTGGCAGAGACTGGAAGGCAGGCAGGGGAAATGGAGGCAATAGCAGGAAAAGAGGCTGTGGGACAAAGCAAGTCCCTTTGTATAGGTATATGTATACATATATATGAACGAATGTTGAATATTTAGATTAAAACCCGCTCTTATCCAATATGTAAAATGCACAAGTGTTTAACCTGAACCCAAGACTTTGCCTCTGACAGTCCCTCTGCTCCCCCAGATATGTTTGTCCCAGGCAGTCCAACTGGAAAAACAAACAAAAAAGAAAACCAAACCCAAATCAGCAACAGCAGTACAGAAACAGAAAAGTTTTCTTATAAAGCGCCAGTCAAGGGCCCTCTAATTGAATGCCCGGGGGTGTGGTGTGTGCTTCCCCTGGGGGATTTGCCTCATCCCCTCGCAGCAGCCTTTGACACTGGGAAAGCAGTTTTCCGGCAGGAGCAGCGTGGCCCTGCCAGCGCTGACCCACGCTCTCCCCATCAGCGGCGCCGCGCGCTGCCTTCACCGACAAAACATCTAAACAGGGAGCTAAGGTGGATCTTAAAGAGAGAAAAATAGCCACGGTCAGAGGAGGAACGCTGAACTAACAAATTCCACACGCAAAACCCCGCGGGGAGGCGTCGATGTTGCTCCGTTTCCCGCACCGTACAGGTGACATTGGTTAACACGTTAAAATGGCTCATGCGTCATTAAAGGAAAATGGGATCGAAATGAATGATGCTGGATGCGGGAGGCAAGCTCTTTAAATTCCCAGCTGTAAACGCTGGGTTTGTGAATAAGCCACTGCCACCAGGTACTTTGGAGGAAAAGCCTAGCTAATAATCGGAGAAAATGGCATGGCACAAAACTCTCCGAGCGCTTGGCCTGGAGGCTGTGTGTCCATTAGAGGAAATCAGAAAGTCAAAACAGACACCGTGTAATTTCTCTGTACTTGCATTAACCATATCCCCAACACTCGCAGTGTGGTTCACTTTAGTATAATAAAGCACTTTATTCCACCCCATCACAGCTAAGTGTCCTCATCAGATGGAGTATCACAGTGGCTAGAATTGACTTTTCCATTAAGGAGATCGTGCATCTTGCTAAGACATTAGTCTATAGCTCCAGCAATGTTTTGATTATTTTTAAGAGGGCATAACTTGCTGATAAACATCCCCCCGTCCCAGCCCCAGAGGAACTTTTAATTTAGTAAAAATCCAAAAATCTTTTCATTTCTACTGTTTGGCGACTACCTTGGTAAAATATTTTGTCTAAATTGCAATCTGTTAATCCAGTTGTTTCACTGCACGGCAAATCGTTCCTTTCTAGGCACCGGAACCGTTTTCCTTGTGATGTTTTGTTGCATTGACTCTTTGGAGCCACTAAAATCAACAGAGCTGGCAAAGTGTGGGGCTCCCCTTTTTTGACCTGGAGCAACTACCTGAAGGTTGAGCAAAGAAAAGTCTGAATAGGACTCTTCCCAGAGGTGCAGCGGGATAGGAAAAGAAGCAATGGATGCAAATTGGCATGCAGGAAATTCAGATTAGATATTAGCAAAAAATTTTTTCACAAGAAGGGCAGTCAAAACACTGAAGCAGGACCCCACAGAGGCTGTGGTTTCCATCCTCAGCAATATTCAAACCCCATCTGGACAAGGCTCTGCACAACCTGATTTAATTGGCACTGCTTCGCGCAGGGGTTGCCCTACATGACTCCCGAGGTCCCTCCCAGCCTAAATTATTCTGCAATTCTGTGATCAGCACAGAGAACAAGAGAAGTGGGAAGGCAGCGTAGGCAATTTTACAAGCTCTTCATATTCACCATATGCCAGAGCCATCCAAGACCAAGCTGGATCCCCAAACATCCTATACCGATAGCCTCTACCCAACTGCGTACCGATGCCTGGGAGCTGCACCAGCTGCTGGGAGGGCGGCTGGGTAAGAGCATCCCTTCTCCGTGTTTGGAAGCCTGGCAGGGCTGAGGGCTTTTTAAGCATTTGTTGTACACCTGGGCACTGCCACGTGCCCTATGGAGCATCGTATGCGATGTCTTTCCAGGGTGGCGCCAAGGGCTCTTTGGCTGAAAAGTCCCGAGGTTAGTGTCATAGAGTCAAATTATGCTCTCAGATTGCTGCGACCGCTCTGAGGTTTGACTGGATTGGTATAGCCAAGACCACAATTAATAATGGAGATTTCTGCAATTCATTTAACTTAGAAATTTCTGCTTGCCTTTTAATCCTTGAAGTCATTTTAACTCCTTGCTGACATATTTACATATTCGGGGTTTTTTTAATATATATCTCTCTCTATCTGTAAAAGCATTAAGACAATATACAGATGCCTGTTAATGTTATAATACCATTGATAAGCAAGCGCTACTCTGAGGCCACCTTAAGCCCTGCTGAAACTTAAATGCCAGGTTGTTATTGTGGCATGTTTACTCTCACTTCTAGCTGCATTTTACTGTTTGGCTTCCTAAATCTCAGCAGGGAAAGGACAGCTTAGCTCCCTTGAAGACTGTGCTGCTCTGAAATGATGACTGTTGCTGTGGGGGAAGGGGTTGCACTCTGTGCAACATGATTTGTAGGACCCTCTATAAATCATTTACCAGCATGCCTTCACTGCAAGCCACAGGCTTACAATGTGTGGAGCTTTTAGAAATGTAAGCAATAACAACACGCAAAGGACAGACATCTCTAAAACCCTTGCCTGGAAAACCAAAAGTCTTTATTTAAGTTATAAGGACAAGCACTGAAAGCATTTTAATGGGTGAGTGCCTTACTGCGCCACCACCATGTGTTATACAAACAGCTGCTTCGTGGCTTCAGAGGCAGACGGGGAGGGGGGCTTGGCCAGCCCTGCGAGAGCGGTGCGGCTGCGACTCTCGTGTCTCCCTCTTGAAGTCCTTAATAAATCACCCTGCCATGTTCATAAAGTGGAGTTGAGCAGCAAAGCAAAGGCCTGAGCATGCAAACCCTATTGCAAAAACAGGGGCTTTTAAAAGGGGAGGGCAATACCTTCCATTTCTGTCACAGAGCAACACCCACGCGTGATTGCGGACAACACCAGAGCAACTGCTGGGGACCTAACGTGGAGGCATTACATTTTTCTTACTGCTGGAGGAGCTTCCCGGCATCATTCTTATGCCAAATGGAAGTGCTGATACAGATTTAAAGTGATAATTAATGTCAGTCAGCATTATTATAAATAGAAACCCTGTCTCAAAAAATATTTCTCTTTTTGACGATGGATTTGGTGATACAGCGATCCTCCTTCCATTGTCAGGTGCTTCACTTAATACCATACAGCACGGTGATTAGAAAATAAGCACTCCACAATATCAGTAAAGATTGCATTAAATGGATGAAGAACTGAGGTATTTTTGAGTGGGATTCAAACGGAGATGTTTCCGCTGCAGGTCAGAACTGACCGAGACATTGAAAACATTTTCTACCCAAGACTCTTCATGAAATCTAAAAGATGTGACAGGTAGCAACAGGTCTGTCACAAGGATGGGGTCAAGACCACCAAATACTCTGATGGAGCCGAGGAGTTCATTTTTTCCCATTTTATTGCCTGAAGGAGACGGGCCTGGGGGATTCATTTTATGATCTTCCATGGACCACAGTCCCTTTCCAGGGCAAATTTGCTGTGGAGCTGGGACAGGAGGCACTAGGTCAGCATCCTATGTTAGGTGCTAGCCATCTCTCTAAAAGTCCCTCAGAAAAACTGTAAATCATGTGGAAGATGGAGCAACATTTGGTAAGACAGCCTCACTCAAACAATTGCATCTACATACAGGCAGGTGTAAAGGCTAGGGATGTGGAGTGGAAGCCACTCCTGGAAATGGGCGGCAGGGTAATCCCACAATAATGGCAAAGGGTTTAAGGTCATAGCGGACAAGCAGCTGAACACAGGTTGCCAGGGCAAAGCCGCACTAAAAAGAGGTAAAATAAACCCTATATACAAAGAGGGGAATGTGAGCAGATTCAGGCACAGGCTTTTTAGGTTGTATATAGTCTAGATGAGGCCAGTTCCTGAAAACACTCAACTCCAGAGTTCATCTTTTTTAATAAGGGTGTAGCAAAATTGGTGACTGCACAGAAAAAAAAGCCACAGCAAGTGCCACAAAAATGGTTTAAGAGCTGAAGGAAGTGCTTTAGAGTGAGAAACGTAGAGAGCACAATCTGTTTAGCTTATCAAAAAGAAGACCGAAAGGTGGCTTGATTACAATGTACTATTACCTTCATGAAACAGTGGGAACAGTGAAGTTCTTTAATGCGGGAGATAACAAGACCCAGTAGCTGGAAGCTTGAGACAGACAAATCTGAGACGGTAGGAAGGCATTTTTAAGAAGGGTGAAAAGCTCTGAACAAGGTATTGATGGAAGTAATGAATCCCCCACCTCTTAGTGTCTTCTGATCAGCATATACAGCTTCACCAAGCAGAAGTCGTGTTTTTGTCAAACACGCCATTGCCACCTCCCTCATTTTTATGAAGGTCATTCTTTAGAATTTCTGATGGCTGAGACTCTATGTGGCAGTAAAGGGAAGGGAAAAACAGAAGGGCCCAGAAATTATTCCCCAGAATATTTTTAAATACCCAGTAATTATAGCAGATTTTAAATAATTTTGTGCCGCACAATAATTGAAGAAAGTAGTTTGCATAAAACCTCTGATCCGCGTCCTTTAAAAGAAACTCCTGGCTCACGAGCTTCTTTCTTTCTGGTCCTTGCAGAAACATTGGCAGAAACACACCAGCATTTGACAGGTTTTTCCCAGTGCTGCAGCTATTGGCAGCGAAGACTGAGAGATCGGAAATGCCCTAGGAAGGCTGTCAAGAGCTAGCGGGCACCGGGCAGTGACAGCAGACTTGCAAACCCAGAGCAGCCTAGCTACAAGCATGGGTGATAGCTACTCTAATCACCACCCGTACAGACCTTAGCCCAGGTAAGACTCCAGGGAACATTTTCTTCTGCATTTATGCCAGCATTAATGCTACAAATTTTGTTTTCCCTTGTCCAAGATGTCCAAGATACAGAAACTGATCCTGCCCATGGGATACAGGTTTCTCTTTTCAAGAAATAATATCTAGACATTTATCAAAGGCATCAATAGTCAGTGGATTAAATGGGAGCTGTGGATGCTGGCTCATATTAACTTGCTTCCATTTGAGTGCCTGCTACAGATTTTGAAGTGCCTAAACTAAAGACACTAGAGACTGAAAATGTTGCCTAATTTCCCCTAGCTGTGCTTGATCTCCATGTCCCAGAGGAGTAAAGAGAGAAATAAAAACTAATACTGGTCAGGAACTGCAACGTGCCCCTACTGACAATGCACAGGGTGCAAGCAAAGAGAGTAGGGAGCTGTTCCCCAACCCACTATAACGATGTCCGTATGCAAGATCATGTTTTGCACCATTTTCAGAGATTTTCAGATTATGGAATTTATTCCAGAGATATAGCAGGAGCCACAGAGTGATGGGTGGGAAAAACAGAGGAGAGACAAATTATAATGTAAACAGCTAGGGAAGAAACTGAGAAAAGTGCTGGAGCAGCAAACTAACGCTCAGGGACACCCTGCCTCAGGTTCTGCGATAGGGGATGAACATTTGGGACTGAGGCATTTGAACTTCCTACTCCGATTCCTGCAGCCAGACTGAGTTTGCTGACATGATTAAGGATTGACTGTGCCCATGTGAATTCATAACGATGTCTGCAAGATCATGTTTTGCACCATTTTCAGAGATTTTCAGATTATGGAATTTATTCCAGAGATATAGCAGGAGCCACAGAGTGATGGGTGGGAAAAACAGAGGAGAGACAAATTATAATGTAAACAGCTAGGGAAGAAACTGAGAAAAGTGCTGGAGCAGCAAACTAACGCTCAGGGACACCCTGCCTCAGGTTCTGCGATAGGGGATGAACATTTGGGACTGAGGCATTTGAACTTCCTACTCCGATTCCTGCAGCCAGACTGAGTTTGCTGACATGATTAAGGATTGACTGTGCCCATGTGAATTCAAATTGATTTCTCATTGCATCAGGAATCCCTCCCTCCCTCCCTCCCTGCAAGAGGAGGCACGGCAACTGAAGTAACCTTTACAAGTCATGCTGACATGGGAGAAAGAGGCTTATGAGGTAACGAGCAAATATTTTTTAATTAGGTGGTGAACTGAGGATTTCCCCTGTTTTCTGATCCAGATCCTGCCTGGCAGAAGAGAAAGGAGAAGGAGGAGGCAGGATGGGGACAGGCTAGGAGAGCACCACGGCAAATGGGATTTCCACCAAACGGCTTTGGTCCTGCTACGAGCCATGATCTCCCACGGCTGGGTCTCCTTCTTGCTCTGGTACACACGATTTTTGTTTTCCCCTGTCTCCTGCAATGAGTGTTCCCATACAAACCCCATAGGCACAACTTTGGAGGCCTCCTAGTTTCCAAAGGAGAAGTAAGCCATGTGAACCATGAATTCACTCTGTGGGTGCCAGGGGCTGTTTTCTGGCTGGTTTTCTTTTACTGTTAGCCTCTTTCAACCCTCTAACATCATCGATGCTTTAGTAAAGTGCCTCGAATCTGCAGGCAACATAATTTGCTCAACTATCAGCATTACCCATCAATAATGAAACTAAAAACATAGCTTAATAGACAAGAAGGCTACAGCAGCTGGCAGTGCCGCACAAATCTGGCACTCTTGCTGCTGAGTTTATTAGACATTTTATAGTCCTGGGAACTAAAGATAATGGATCCCGTTCCCATATGCTGCATCAACAAGAGCTGGGACCCTGTCGTGCCATTGATCTATGAGGCAGCAGTGAATATGACCCAGACACAAATACTAAAATGAATCAATCCTAAGCTGCTAAAGAGACACCACGAAGCACTTTTCAGTTTTCAGTTCTTGCTTTCTAATCTCCATTCCATGAAATACTCTCCCAAGGGCTCTTAAATACAACAGTTTGCCGCAGACTTTGGGATCAGGTTGAGAGGAATTGCCCCTGTGGATCAGAGAACAGAGCTGAAATTTAGAGCCCATTACCCTTCGTAGGCACTTGTGAACTCCACCCATTCCCTATGCAGCAAAAGCCTTTTTAGGGTTACTTTCATTTTTAAAAAGTGCTGCGTGATTATGTTCATACAGGTTTCCAAAGCAATGTTCACTGTAGGGTTTGTAAAGTTATTCTCCTCAGATGACTGGAAAACAAACTTTGATTTGTTTCCAAGTACAGAAAACTGTAAGTATCTGCAGCCCAGAGAATAACTTATGCCTATTAAAAAAAAAAAAAAAAGAAATAGGCTTTCGTCTGAACCTGACCGATAGTGAGTACTACTCAGGTGCTAACATTCGCTGCTTCAGAAACTATGATACCTTCCGATTTTAGCATATGAAGGTACCATGGTTGCTGCAGTCTCAAATCAATTTCTATTGAATCTACATTAATGTGCTCTATTTTAACCATTTAAAATACATCATACTCAATACCAACAAATCGTTTTAAAGCAAGCACGCGAGGAAAAGAAAAAACTTTAAAATAGCAGCCCCTGGACTGGCACCTACAAACATAAAAAAAGGCCAGAGAAAAATGCCGTGATATAAAATCAGTTTTCAAAGCAAGGAGAGACTGCCTAGCTACGTACACAAAATGAAAGTTTCGCCAAGACATTATCGGATGAAATAGTTTGGAGAGTTCCTACTCAAACGCAGAGTTATGAAAAGCAAAGACAATCAGCTCGCTCCTCCTGATTACAGATGCCAAGTGGATCTGATGATGGCCTCAGGCGCTTTCGTGGCTCCATATGCCCAAAACCTCTGCAAAATCACATCAAGTGGCGTTTGGTATTTAACCTTCCTGTGCCCTTATAGCAAGAAATAACACTACTTGGGTACAAGGGCTCTGCAAAATAGTCTGGGCTTTTCAGTAATTAATATCAAGTAAATAACTCAAAAAGCTGGATAGAGAACTAAAAAAGAGACTAGTGCATTCATTAGTGTAATTCACTGATGAAAAATCTCCACTGGTAAATTACTTTCTCCTATGTGTATCTGGATGGACGGGCAAATAATAAGTATCTTAGATTTATGGAGCATCTCTCACCTGGGAGAAGACCCGGTTGCTTTGCACCTTGAATCATTCTGGTCATTTGGAGAGTGAAACACAACAGCTGTTTAACAGTACACCCAAGTTTACAATCTGAGGTAGAAGCAATGTAATTATTTTGCAAGGAGTTAGGCTGCTAATGTTAGGATGTGGATTTATGAGATGAGTTACTCAACGACTCTATGAAATCAAGACTTAGCTTGCAGGAGCAAAGCAGAAAACCTCTACCCACCTACATAAACTGTCGGGGCGTAGGGAAGGACTCGAGCTTTGCGTCATTCATTACTCACGTGGCAGACATATTACCAGTGCTTATCAAGAAAAATGCATTTCAGTGTTCAATACTAAAGAAAGCTTAATAGGAAAGCAGTCTGTTAGGATGCTCCTTGGTAGGTGTATTTAGGTGTTTGAACTGTTGACTCAAAAGAATACAAATAAAAACTAATTTAGGTGCAAGGGGAATAATACAAAGATTGTTTTTGGTAAAATTCTGTTGCCCCCAAAAGAAATCACCTGAGAACACCAGTATAAGGCGATGATTTGATGAAAGTGTTCAAGAGAAGTTAGCAGACTTCTGATTGAAGTCTCTTAACAGGGTCGAGACTGTGATTGACATGCAATACCTGATATAAAGAGCTCAAAGGGTCACTGTCAAGGTTAAAAAGAGCCTGAAAAGATTCTGTTACTCTTTTACTAGGCTCTCTCCATGGCTTATTTGAAATTCATTCCTTTTAATATTTTTCTAAAAGAGTTTTCTTTTTAAACAATAATTTTAAACATGGCAATTATCTAAACGAAGCCCAAAACACTACTTCGATCACACAATTGTACTGCACACCCAAACATGTAAATGCAGTCATAAATATACACCTTAACTATAGGCTAGCCACTTCACGAAACGCATGCCAAAGAGGGAGGTGAGCATCACACCGCACAGCCTGATGACTAAGGTGAAGGGCATCAGATGAGCAGAGTTTTAGTCCTAACTCTGCTACTCACACGTGACCGTCGACCAGCTGACCTGACGATTTGGCACTCGTTACGGCCATGCGCTGGGTTTGGAGGGGTTTGGGTTTGCGTGTGAACGATGCCCACGGCAGAGGGTGCAATGTGCAGAGACAGGAACCAGCTGCAGCCCAGAAAGGGAAAACTGGAAAAAAATCATGACATGCTGGGAACTGCAGTAACACTTGTGTTCAAATACCGCTAAAATAAAAAGGTCACTAAGCCCAGACAAGAGATCGAGCTTGAATCCTGCAAAACAAACATTTTTGAATGATTTGAGAGATTTCCATGGAATTGTTTTCGTGCCGGGTTTTCCTTTGCCCCTGTCCTGGCCCCGTGAGAAGAGAGCAAGCCAGTGGGATACCCATCCTCACGATCGTGTCTCCTGTGGCCCCAGTGCACAGCCCTCCTTCCTCATGCCTTCGTCCTGGTCCAGTCCCCCAGTCTTTCTTCATCTAAGTGAATGGTTTAATCTTAACAACTCACTAGCTCAGTGACTCCTAACCAGCGCAACGAGCTCCAAATCCCTCCCTGCTGGTACCTGCTGCCTCGAAGGCAAAGCAATAAAACACAGCCTCACTGGCTTAGTGTCCCCCTTTTACCCAGGCAGGTTTAACCTCTCTCCTCTGCTCAGCAGGTCTTCCCGGCTGCTGAAAGCTCCTACCAGCCCCCCCGCCCAGCTGAGCAGGCAGCTCGGTGCATGGGACCAAGCTGGACGGCTGCCCTTTCGCCCGCTCCTGCCAGAAAATTGTGCTGCACCTCGGGAGCCTCGCGCCGGCGTTCAGCCCCTGCCTACGCGCAGAGACCTGCTGACCCCTGCGCAGCCCCAGAAGGGCAAAGGGTGAAATAAGACTCTGTTAACAAGAGACAGCACGCCACGGAGCGGAGAGCTGGTGGAGCCTGGGCAGCTAGGGGAGGATGGATCCTGGCCATGAAGGCAATGGAGCTGCTAAGACCAGGCTGTGCCTCAACAGCACAGGTTAGTCCACACCAGTCCCACCCCAATTCCCATCCTGAACTGTGCAAGCCATGAATTAAACCCAGGAAATAATTAAACATCATCTACTTTAACAGCCACCAGCAGGAAAATAAATAAGACATCCCAACAGAGGAAGATAGAGTAATTTCACGTTTACGCTTCCAAAGGAAAAGGGAATTTGAAACAAACAAAACATCTTTTTTTTCCCTGCAGAAAATCTACTGCCTGTCAAAGCGGGACCGTAGCGACACCGAGGGCTCTGTGCAAAATTCTTCTGTTTGCTTCTGCATTTGATTAGCTGCCTGCATTATGTGTTTTAATTTCCTGCCGTTGAAGCACATTGCTGTCATGGTGATAGATGCTATAGAAATGAGTTAAATAAATAAATAAAAGTTCAGAACACTTTTGACCAAGTCTGTGCTAATTAGTGCGTAAGACAAACAGACAAATGTTTTCTGGGATTTGTGTCAACCGTATCCAGATTCCTCCCCTGCTTCTCAGATATCAGCGAAACCCTTTCTAGAAATGGAAATAAAGAAAGGCAGCAGATGGTGCTGGGAATACTCCGAGTAAGATGTCTCCATTCAGAGCCAGATATTAGTAGCAAACCATCCAGCTAACAGGCACTGTGAAGCAGCGAATATTTAATGTGGTGGTAGTAGAAGAGCCAGGAAGGCGATATTGCAAAATCACTGGTGAAGGGCTAACCAGAAACCATTCAGAGCTTGCGTGGGTGAGCCGCTCCACCTGCGATGGGAAAAGCTGATCTAGCAGAAATAGATGGAAGTGGGAGGGGAAGGAGAAGGGGGCTATCTGTCACACTGGACAGGGCAGAAACATAGGAGGATAGAGATTAATCTTGTTAACATAGTTTATAACACGAAAACAAATGGTGCGGTAGCGTTCATCTCTACTTCTGGACTTTTTTTAAGAAATCAAAATAGCAATAATCATAATTAGCACAGGGTTCAACCAAAAGCATCCTAAGAGTTTTAGAGGCATAAAACAAAGACTGCCTGTACTTTCAAAGTGAGGAAAGGACTTCTCTGATTGACAGTGGAAAAGAAATACATAAAAATAACTCCTTTCCAAAACCAAAGAGGAGTTATTATTTCTTGCAGAGCTTCTACCACAAGCCATCATCATCCCCTCCTGGCTGGCTTTCCTGTAGAGATTCAAAGGTACAACACATGTCCTCAAGCCATGTAATATCACTGCTATTGCACTGTCTATGCAGTTCTGATCAAATTTTCTTTGATCAGAAAATTAATCTTAGCTGGAAATAGGAAACTAAAAGGATATTTACTGGTATGCTGGTTTTGGCTGGGGTAGAGTTAATTTTCTTTATAGTATCTCGTATGGGGCTGTGTCTTGGATTTGTGCTGGAAACAGTGTTGATAACACAGGGATGTTTTAGTTACTGCTGAGCAGTGCTTACACAGAGCCAAGGCCTTTTCTGCTTCTCACCCCACCCCACCAGCGAGTAGGCTGGGGGTGCACAAGAAGCTGGGAGGGGGCACA
>NW_008794665.1:6330547-6331719 GCF_000699145.1 Aptenodytes forsteri
GAATGAATTCCTTGTTTTGCTTTGCCTGCGTGCGCAGCTTTTGCTTTACCTATTAAACTGTCTTTTTCTCAACCACGAGTTTTCTCACTTTTACCCTTCTGATTCTCTCCCCCACCCCACCAGGGGAGAGTGAGCGAGCAGCTGTGTGGTGCTTAGTTGCCGGCTGGGGTTAAACCATGACAACTGGACACAGTCAATGTTAAATTATCAGATGTTTAGTAATTTTTTCCAGGGTACCATCATTGCTCAGACAAATACGATCCCAATTTAGGCTATAAGTGTAAATTCTAATCTCAGTAATAACATCTCCCATCATATTGCACTGTCACCTGCATATACTTTGCAATGCAAATTGCCCCAAATACAGCCTTCCTTTAAGCTCACACCACTAAATGGGTGTCTATAGCCTGAAATCACATGGCATGCATTTTTGGCCTCGCACTATCTAACCTGTAGACTTTGATTTTAACGGCATAACTGTCCACCATAGTAACTGAACCTCTGCTGTTAAAAAAACTTTGCTGAGAATTTATATCTTTACAGAACAGGGAAGTTTTATCAGTGCTGCTTTTGTTACAAGGAGTTACTGAACAGTTGGTGTTGGCTGGCTTTTTTTATTCAGATGGCTGTAGTCTGTACCTGGGGAGGTGTGCAGCAGAAACAAGGCTAACAGAGGAGCAAGCAGACTGCTGAAGAGGACCAGCACAAATACGTAGCTATGGAGTAAGGGCTGTAAGTAAAGAAGCACAAAGTAATATCTTGGGATTCAAAGGACCCTGTAACACCCAGTCATTCAAGGATGGACCAACCATCCGGTCTGGGGACCTGCTGGTCAACATGGTAACTGTGGTATCGGTGTCCCAGATCTCACACATGTTCTGCTAAATTCACCTCTCCTTGACAAAGTGTTTTGGTCTTTGCTGAAGCAGAAAAATCACCCCCCAAATCCTATCCATGTGTCACTGGATGATTTGACAAAAGCAGTCACGAGTTATGCAAGGACCAGCATCTCCCGCGGCCGGCTTTGGCTGATGGCCTGCGCCGCTTCAGCCGCAGGAAGAACGAAGCTTCAGCCACAAAAATCCCATCCGTTCTCCCAGCAATCCGCAGTGCCCAGGCCCGGCCGTTGCCGGCTGCCGGTCCCGGGCCACACCCGCCACCCACCACCGCTT
>NW_008794665.1:6331875-6335735 GCF_000699145.1 Aptenodytes forsteri
ACCCCGCGGCCCCCGGCCCGGCCCGTGCCGGCCTGCCGGTCACTGCCATCACCAGCCACAGACTCTGCTTTGCCCAGGGGGAGTTCGCCGTTTGCTGCATCATCGTGTTTGGATGTGCCACGTCTCCTCCTTGCCAGAGGCGGTGCAGCGGCACAGGAGGGCAGGGGCGGCTGTCAGGGCGGCAAGGAACTGCTGAGGAAGGCGAAAAGCGACAGCCGGAGCCTATGGAAAGCTGTAGGGAACAAGGGGGGAAGGTGGAGGACAAGGCATGCAGACCGGCACAGCCTCCTGTCATTTCGTACAGAGACAGCCCTGCCTGCAGCAAACTCAGGCTGAAAGCTGGCCACGCTCAAGAGCACCTATGAGAACAAATTGGGCAGCTGTGGGGAAAAACACATTTCGCTGCAGATGCATCGCTATGAAAATAGCCTAACCTGCTGACTGGACAGCCTGCAAGTATCTAACTAACACAGCAGGCTGAGCACCAAAGGTGTCAATTTGCCGTGGCACAATACATGTATGCAATGACTGGCGGGGAAGGTGTACATGAGTGGGAGAGCTTAAGTCCATCACCGCATCCATAGCAAAGTTCAGGAGGAGAAAGTTTAACACTATCCATCTAGGAAGTTACTGAATAAGCAATTCAGATTGCTTATCCACATGCCTTTTCCAGCAGACTAAAGGGTTTGCGGTGGGGGGCAGGTGGTGCCTGCTGGTGGGTAATGGAGAACCCAGGGGTGCCACGGCCAAAGTGGCAAAGGAGCACCTTGCTTGAGGTGGGCTGCAACACGAGGTCCGCACCAGCCCACACTGCCTGGCCGAGAGTCAGGGGCATGCGGCTGGGCGAGGAGCAGCCCATTGGGCAGCGGGAAGCACCTTCAGAGCTGGTTGGCTGCTCCCGGTGGTGTTCAGAGCAAGTTTTGAGCTTCACCAAATTCTGCCTCAGGCCCGCGTTCAGGGCACCAGCCCCATGCTGGGCTGAGCCCCGTGCCCGTGGCCCCTGCGATGGGGCTGGGGCAGCATTGACCCTAGAGGGTGGCAAGCCTCTTCACGATGCCTGGACATCCTTCCTCTTATCACATGCTAATGGTGCACGATTGCACTTGCAGGCTCCAACAAGACCAACTCACCCCCTTACTAGTCGGTAACACTGCTTTTGCTGAGATGCAAAGGAACGGGGCTGCCACAGTGCTGTCCTGCAAACGCCACTCTGCAAACTCAACTTCTGAGTGTCCTGACATGCATTTCCTCCTGGTTGTAGGTGCAGATGCAGAAGTTTTTTGGGAGTTTTCTTCAAGGCCACATATATCATCAGTCCTGTAAATGATTGCAGTGGCACCAGCTCCTGTCCTTGACGGTGCTTCTTTGTCAAGCGCGGCAGCGATAGCAATCACTCCAGTGTTTTGCAAACCTGCAGATCACTATTGCCAATCTTTGTATAAACAAGAGCTAATTAATCTTCACCACATCTCTGTGAAGAAGGTAAGTATTATCATTTATTATCTTTCCTGTTTTACAAACACAAACTGAGATGGCAAAACAAAAAATGATATGCTGAGGGCCAGGCAAGATAACACGTTGTAGGCAGCAAATATAGTTTTGCTTGGTGGTAAAAGGCAGACTGTAAGATTCACAGGCTTTACCTTAATGCAGATAATCAAGAATAGTCATCCTAATAAATAGATAGCGGTTCTATGAAATGGAGGCTTTCTGCTCTGAGAATAAGTAAAACAGCAGCCAGAATATTTTACTAATGTTATTATGAAAGAAATACAAAGATGAAGGGCCCGAATTTTGAAACAGAGCAGCAGCTGCACACATTTGGTTTTGTTTTTCAAAAAGAGCACAGTTCCCATTTAGCCTTCAAAGTGGCTGCTCTGTCAAAAGGCCCACTGACGTATTGAACCTCTTGACATTTTGATTTTTAATTTACCCTGAAATATTGTGAAGGGATCGGTTAAGTGCTGAACTTCATTTTTCTTTTAGTCTGCTGCAGTCAAATGGAGTGGAGCTGTATCTTTAAAATCTTGCCCCATTTTGCGTATAGTAGGGACATGGAAAATTGGCTTTCTATGAGTGCAAAGGCAAGAAAGGATGTAGAAAGCTTGCTGAAAAAGAACTGAAAATTGCCTGCTTCGCTGTAGCCTTGTCTCAGTAAGATGCTCCTTGTCTGCAGAAATAGTAGTTGTTTCCTACCTTCTTATTCCACATATTAGTAATTACACTGGCCATTTTAAGAAACTACTTATGAGTGTGGATTATTTTCATGTCTGGTCAAATGATGAATAATGATTTAGTATTCCTGTGCCACATTCTTGCAAAGCACTTTAAACTGATTTGAGTACATGAGCCTGATCTTTTAAAAAATCTTAACTGAGCAAGAAGTAGCTGAAATTATCCTGAAAAAAAGCACTCAGGTGGCATGTCATTTCTTAGCTGTACGAGGTGAGAAGGGGAAAGGCAAGGCAGCGGTAAAAACAAGGGAAGAATTTCCTGGGAACAAGCTCAAGATGCATCCACAGGGAAATCCCTTAGGGCCTCCAGGCAGGTAAATAACTAGCATTAAACTGTCCTGCAGCTCTTTGGCTCACTTATCTTATTTTTTTCCTTTGTTTCTTTCTTTCTTATGGAAAACCCTCACACAGTGCAGTGCCCTGAATATATTCATTCTTTATTTGATTTGATAAATGCCTTTTCCATATTTTTTTCTCTAAATTTTGGGCACCAGTTGATAGCATCCTAAAGTTTTCTCCTATGAAACAACGTAGTTAAAGACTAGTTTGAGAAAGTTGCCGCTCTTCTGGATGGGCAGAGCATGCAGGCAACCAGCTCAAAGACAGATTTAGGCATTAACGAAGGGAGATCATCCTCTTCCTCTATCTATATTAGCCACATAGAAATGGCCAAAGTAAAGAGGCCTCCAGTGCCTAAAATTAGGAGACCACTGAAATTCAGAACACCGTCTGTGATGGGCACATTTCCCCGTGCTGCCATGTTTCCCTGCAGCCCGATCCGAGGAGGATCGGTGCAGCCTTTGCCATCGCGGCTGCCTGGGCATACAAAGAGCAACTTCTCTTTACTCATCTAAGAGGAGAGTTTAAGCATCGAGAAATTTGCTTCCTGGTCAGCAAGCCAGAGGCAAAGCAAGACACCATGTGTGGTACTTGCAGTCACCTGGTCTTTTATTTTTCAATGTGGGAGGGGAGGAGGACTGCATGGTTACGTGTTTCTGTGGCAGAGAAGATGGTGCCACAGTGAGGAACGCCGCTGTCCAAGGGAGGAGGGGACTGGAAAACGCCTGAGGACGTCGATTGTTGGGATAAAGACTTGGGAAGATCATAAGGTTGAAGAAAAAGATGATAGAAAGGGTAGATGGTTTTGCTGTAGACCTTAAATGACCTGGGCATTCTTCAGCTGCTTCTACATAGATTTGTCAGAGACTAGCACCCCAGGAGGGGTGACTGACCAAAGGCCAGGCAATTTAGCGTACAAAGATCAGAAAGGACAAATGAGCACGTACCAGCAAGATGGGGCATAGCACGCTGTCATGGACAGGACCCTGGGGGCAGGGAGCCTACATGCACCAAGGCACGAGACGAGAAGTAAAACCAGGCGGCTCAGAGCAAGGCAGCGACACCTCGCCCTGCTTGGAAAGCAAAGAGGGGAGCTAGGGACTGCTCACCATACGGTGTTGTCTGCCCCGCAGGGGACACAGTACGGTTTACAGAAACGCGAAGAAAGGATTGTCAGATGACCTGGAGGTGTTTCATTGCTTCTGGAAGAAGTCATTAAGTACATTAGTTAAAAGGGAGTTGGCCCTATCGAAAGGTAAGTGAAAGGCAGGGGCAGGCGGTTCATAG
>NW_008794665.1:6335745-6358493 GCF_000699145.1 Aptenodytes forsteri
GCGGTTCATAGCCAGACTGCCGATGGGGAGCGCGTGACGCAGCTGTTCGCCCAGGACAGGTCTGGCATTAACCCAGAGAGGCCATCAACACTGGCCCTGGGAATTAGGTTCAGGGAGACCTTCTCGCAGAGAGAAACCCACCAACTACCAAGGCAAGGGGCTGCCCCAGGGGTCCAAGTTGGTAGATAACTTAATTACAGGATGGGAGCATCAAAAAGGCACCGCTGAAGAAGCAGAGGAGTTTTCCTGGTATCCTTTCCATTCATTTAGTTAAACAGGTGCCAGGTTTGCAAGCAGACCGTCTTATTGAAGTTTAGGACAGATTTGTATTGATTTGAAGTCAGAACATTGCCCAGCTAAGTGAACCTGCAATAAACTAATTTTATGCCAAGTTAAGCCTGTATAAAAAAATCTTGCAGTGGTTAAAATGAATTGGCATTTAAACAAAGTAAACTTAATTTGATAAAACTTCAGTGAGAAGATGAGGCTACTCATATTGTGGCCCTGCAAGAGCATTTGAGAGAGTTATTCATATAATTCTTGTTGCACAGAAAAAAGCCTGGATTTGAATCTATACAGCAACATCAAATAGAAAGGGGTTTATGAACAGATTTTTTTTTAAAAAATCCTGATTATGATTTAAAGGCCTAGTTCTAATTCTTTGACTAAAATAATTTTCTATTATAGTATAATTCACTATTCAAAAAGAGTAAGGTAGCAGATAGTGTCTAAAGCCAAGACAAAACTACAAGATGGCATGTAAAATAACTGTAATTAAACAATCAAATGTAGCAATTAAACATGAATGATTCTTTATTAGGCTGAATGAGGATGCCAAACAAGACTCCACAGGTGGCGAGTTTATTCCCCCATGCTCGTTGGTATTTTCATTAGCAGCTCTTGGCATAGCCAGACATGCAAATCTGTCTGTGCCTTTAAGAGCAAGCGCCTATTTAGGTACCTATTTAGTCAATGTTCTGCATGGAGAATAATGAAATGCACGACTGTAGCATGGCAATAGAAAATGCTGGGAAGAGTGTTGTTTCGCTACAGGATCTAGAGGTCACCGTTAAAACCCTAAAAGCAATGCAAGCCAGCAGCGCTGCTCTTTGACAGATGCAACATCCAGCCGGCCGAGATGGGCTTTGCTGGGCGCCACAGCCGCGACCAGGCGGCAGCGCTTTGTGAAGCATGTGAACTCTCCTTGCAGACATTGCCATTTCGAAGCCAACTTCTCTGCCGGCAGCCGGAGGCGACAAGTTTTTCGCAGCCGTCGTGCCTTGCAGCCCTGCCGCCCCGGAGGCACGCCAGGGAGGCATCGGTGCAGCTGCTGGGTTTGCCCGGGCTGGCATCCAACGTGGCCAGCGTCCCCCTGGCAGGAGCAGGGCCATCAGCTCCCCCTGGAGCCACCCACCGCCCTGAGCCTTTTTGGGGCAGGGGCTCCCCAGGGCTTTTCCCAGGTTACAATACTTGCCACATCGCTCTCTGAAGCCGAGGTCTGCCTGAAGGCAGGGACTGGACTCCGCCTGCAAAGCGGAACTTGCAAAAATGACCCAGCTGAACAGCCAGCCAGTCAAACCCTACATCAACCTGCACTCAGGAGAAGGCTGGATTTGCATGCTGCCAGCCGGACAAGGTGCCCCAGCAATAAAACAGTTAACAGCAGAGCTGTGGGAAAACCAGGCGAGATAATTATGCTGATTATGCTGCTCTCCTTCAGCAACAGAGGCAATGGCACACTGCATTTGGTGCGGGGCACATTTTTTTTAAAGATTAATTGGGAAGAGCTCACAGGAAAGAAACAAAGGTGATAAAGGATTTGGAAAATAGGACCTGTGAGAGAAAGGCATATTCAGACTGGAGAAGAGAGGGCTGAAGGGACACATAACTGTCTACGAGCACGTTAAGGGACATTTATAAAGAGATTTGGGACTAATTCTCATTAGTCAGTGAGGACAGAACAGGAACTAATGGGTTTTAACTCCAGGAGGCAAAAATCAGGTTAAATATTAGGGAAAACTCCCCAGGATCAAACAGGTAACAGCAATCTGCCAAGGGAGCCCAGACAATGGCCACCACTGCGGAGATGCCAGGAGAGACCAGACACCAGGCCCGCAAAGGCAGAGGGGAAGCCATCCGAGCAATCCTCTAGCAGCCAGGCTGGAGATCGTGGCCGACCCACTGAGGAACTCCCCTCACCTGAAAGGTTCGGGCGTAGGACAAGAGGCCCCAGAAAGAGCAGACTACATGGGAGGGCTAGAAACTATTCAGGTAAAAGTGTCTCAGCAATGGGGCAGAGCTTTTGCTGCAGCCGGGTCAGTTGTGATGGGGATTGTCAAGCCACTCTGTCCTTTCTTCCCAACTGGGTTTTCTCACCAGGGATGGAGAGAGACAGCCCCGCAGCTGGTCCTCCTCGCACCTGGCTGCAACATGCACTTGGGGACTGCTGCCAGACTCGGGCAGTTCCTGGTCCTTCTGTCCTGTCCTCAGATGGCACAGGGAAATGAGATGGCTGCTGTAAATCCCATATTACTCTCTGAAGGTGTGCGTGGACATTTTGGACAAGGCTTGACCTCCACCAGCTGTGGGCAACAGGGAAACAGCCTTGGAGCTGCAAACCAGCCGGATGAGAAGGAAGCTGACCCCTCTGGAGCCAACACACAACATGGCGCGTTTCATCTTGACCATAAACAACCTGGCAAAGCAAAGGTGTTTGGTGAACACTCCCTGTTTACTGAAATAAGTTACCACAAGATGCAGTTTGCTTCCTATGGGCAAATTAATTCCTATCGTTTACCTTTTCTGTACTACTACAATATTAGGACAGCAACTTAGCAAGGAAGGAGCTTGTGTAGAGGGTGTGCAAAGAGCTCCTCTCTCCTTCAGCCAGAGCTGGGGTCAGGTCACCTGCGGTGCTTTTTCCTTTTCAGTGCCACATGTGTGTAAGGTCCTCTGCAAACAGCTGTAGCTTAATTAACACTAGCAGATATGCCTGCCAGTGTGTTTTTTGTTTCATTTCCCAGAGAGGAGGAATGACTTTACTTTCGCTAATTCAGAGACCGATTTTGAGTTCACCTTTTAAAACCCTTTGGCCTTAGTTGAAATTTATGCTTTAGAAAGCAATAAAAACCACAAGAAAAGCATGTTGCACTATTTCCATCGGTGTGCACAGGCAGTACGCCAAACTCTTCTGCGACGCGCGAAGCTTGGGCTTGAGTTGAATCTTGCTGAAGTCAATGCGGGTCTTCTCCTTTCACTTGTCTGGGCTTTGAACGAAGGCGGTTTCCCGGGGCTGCAGGTGTAGCCTGGCTGGCAGGGACAGCAGCGGGGTTGAGGCTCTGCGTGCAAACAGGCAGCCCCAGAGCTGGGGCCATCCGGCCTATTAAAAGCAGGCAGTATATTTCTGGTTAACGCACTTGGGAGATGGAGAGAAAGGAGTTTGGCTTCTGGCTTGGCACCACCAGCTGCCATCCTGCAGCGAGATGGAGAGCGACTGCCAGCTGAGGATCTAAATTTGGTATTGTTACTACCCCCAAGCAATCAAACATCATGACTCAACCCTAAATCAGTGGAATGGTTTAAAACCAGGAAATACAATAATAATAAAACACGGGTTTTTTTCCTTGACCTTTTTATTTCTGAACCTCCGTGGGTAACTGGTGTCACAATTTGAAGAGTTTACATTTCCTTCCAAAGAAAGTAATGTTTATTTACTTAGGAAAGATGTGATATAACAAACTCACTTGCCTCCAGGAGCTGGGGTTTTAATGAAGACTAGAGATATGAGCCTATGGAAAAACTGCAAAAGTTGATCAAACTGCAGCTAGACAGAAGACAAGTTTGTTCTGCTTCCGATATCACAGTATTTACCTGTCAGGGTAAGAGATCCGAAAGTCAGACTTTCCTTTGCATTTCCGCCCAATTCTGTCTTTACAAAGCTTGATTTTGTGATATCCTGTCCAGCATCTAAATCAGTGAGCTCTCTCCCACCAGTGATGATATTTCCGCAGAAGATGGATTAATCTTTTTTTTTTTCCATTGATCTGGGACTTGAAACAGCTTTGGGGAGGGAGGCAGATAGGAAACAAGAGGGGATTTAAGCCTTTCACATCACCTTTAAAAAAAAACCCATGCAGCATTGCTGTCCCTGGAGTAGGCCCACATTATTACTACAGCCACAGCCACATCATCAGAGCTACAGCGCTCGGAGTTGTAGATCATCAGTCTGCTGTCACAGCCATGATGTACGATGGAAAAAGCCATCCATCTGCAAACGCCGAGCACAAAGGGCTGTGGCTGCAAGGATGCAGTGTGGCACGTGCGACGTACAGAGCAGCGAGCGTTTTCCAAACAAAAAGGACATAAACGTGGTAAATTGAGACTCATCGGAAGGAGAGGGGAAGACGTTCAAAGCCTCTCACTCCCAGGTCTCCAAAATCACAAAACACAAGTATGTTCTCAGATCCGGAAACAACACCTATGAATCCAGCTACTGCTTCTTCCACGCGCACGCCTCTTTCCCTTAAAGCTTACATTTGATTTTCTCTTCCAGTGTAAAACCTCAATCATATTTACACCTGCTTTAGGATCTTTACAAAGACATTTAAGGCTGTGAAATCTTGGGAGAAGGTAAAATGACATGGTGGATCAATCAGCTGATGCTTCTTCCCTGCACAGCAGGGGACTCAAGCAAACCTCTTGTATTTTGTGCAGAGACTCAGCTCTGACTGAATTTTTCCTTTGGCACTATAAGAGCAGAAAGATATTAAAAAAAAAAAAGGAAGTGAGAGAGACCGAGCGAGCATAAGCGCTTGTGCATGGCTCCAGGTTTCTCAACTAAAATGAACTGTTGGTTTTCCAGGAGAGAAGCCATTTCTTGTGCGTTACTCTGCTGCACAATACTCCAAGTGTGGGTGCAGAGAAGGTTTCCAGCTAAATAAAATAAAATTAAAATAATTTTAAAAAAATAGTGTGCATTGATCACAGAGCCATTCATGCAGGTGCATCCTGGGATGGTGATCATCCAAAATGGTTCTCCTGAGTTTTTAACACCTGCCACTGGGTGACAAGCAAAGCCGATGCTTTACGAAAGCAGACATTCAGGAAAGAGTTTTGTTTTTTCCCTCTCCATGCAAGAAGTGCCTCATCTAAAAATCAGAAGCCACAAAGAAGTGGGTATCACTGTAAAGGCAAACAGGAGCAAGCAGTTCAGTTACTCTACCTTTTGAGCAGTGGCAGGGGAAACATTCATTTAATTTTGAACAGCTACAACGCAATTTTCAAAACATCTACCTCCATGTAACATAATACACTTGAAACACCACATTCTTGCTCATTAATAGTAAATTATGGCACATACATCCAGCTGTTCTTGAGAACGTAAGTCTAGAGGCCTTTGACAAACACATCCTCTGTTTGTGGGGAATGTGGTAGGGCACCGTGATATTAAAAGGCATTTCTTTCCTCACATCTCACATACTTTTCAATATCTTCTTTTTGTTTAGGAAAAATGATTAATTTCTAATACTTTGCCACTAACATTACATTATTTTTTTAATCTTTTCATGTGGGTCTGCCAAGAAAACATTTTTATTTAGAACTAATATTCTTTCATTTTTTCATTCATGCTTTTCTCTCAATAAATATTTGAGCCAATCGCAGATTTTTGTTGCTGAAAGTTTTTTTAAGGAACCCGTCTCTTTCTGCTTGCCAAATCATCACTTGTGATATTTATGAATTTCTTCATAACTGCGAAATATGTTTTGCAAAGCCAACATGCCTCTAAATCCACATACCCAGCCCTTGAACTTTCCTAAGCAGATGATGAGCTTTGCTGAAGACAACAGTAATTTGGCTATTCCCCAAAACGGCAATGAATTTTTAAAGCTTGGCTGCACAGAGCTGAGTCGACTCTGCCTTTACGAAGAACGGTGGAAGGAAGGGTGTTGCAGGACAACCAAGGAGGCATCCTGGGAGGGCAGCCAGGCCAGATGAATCCTGGAGATCCTGGCTGCGAAGTACCAAAGCACTTCTGGCAGCACAGCGAAGCCCTTCTAGCCTTACACCAATAAACCCAATTCCCTTGGGAACGCCTCGCATAGGAAAAGCGTAGGAGGGTATGAAAGAAAACTGACGGCTGAGGTGGTATCAGATCTAAGATCATTCTTCAGAGGTCTACTCATGAATGCATCAGTACCATCTAACAGAAAGAAAACATCTACAGTAAAGCAGGCAGCACACTTTGCAAGGGAGGGATCCCAGGACATCTGCGAGCGTGAGACTGTGTGTGGCCGCAGCTCAAGAGGGCTTTTCAGAATTTCCGCTTGAAATTCTGCCCCATTTTGGTTTTTTTTTCTTAAGCTACTTTATTCAGTGCCAACTCCTGAAAAGAATACTGTGGAGAAAAGCTCTCAAGGAAAGAATTATTTTTAGCTTAAATAGCTAGGCCAGCAGTTTACAAAGCCAACAAAGGCCCAGGTTGCACTCTCCAGGACACTCAAACCACCACGGGCAGAGTTTTCTCATTTAATTCAGGAACTAAGTTTTGGCTTGCACACTTCCCCTGTTTATACGTATCAAAGTGTGGGATGTCTCTAGTGACGCCTGAGGGGATGGGTCCCCTTTCTGACAGGCAACGGGAAGGAGAGGACGAAACTGCCAAAGTCATTTTTGCCTGCCAAATTGCAACGGACAGCTGACATGCTGCCATCCCGACACCTACGGCAAAACCTGCAAAGTACCCTCAGCCCTGCCTCCCCGGCCCCACGCGAGGTGCTCCCGCTCCCCTGGGACTGCTGGACTCGGACATCAGTTAGCGGGTGTTGCCCTCATTTGCAGATCCTTGGGAAGGGCTAATAATTAGGAAGAGATGTCCAGAACAGGTTGCCGCCCTTGACAACAGCATGGGAAGAGCAGGTAACTGGCTCATATGCTTACGTATTTATCAGCAAAGGAAAGAAAAGCAACAGAAGCCTCCCTCAAAAGATGAAAACTATCTTAGGAGCAAGAGTTGTAGAGCCTCACGAGGCAAAGGGGTGTCACATCGCATCATTTTATTGCCACTGTATTATGCAATGTTCTTCTAAAGCAAAAAAGACCCAAAAGCAATTTACTATGCAAGCATTAGAAAGGAAAGATAAAGCAGAAAGAAATATTTTAAAAGGATAATAGTTTTAATAAAAATTTTTAGACACCCCCCCCTCCTTTAAACCTTCCCACTGTTAGCCTTAAATAGACCCATAGATAATTAAATATCACAGGTAAGTCTTGCTAAATTATCTAGGAGGTGAACTTCCCATTTGCACCACATCTTCAGTAACACGATTTATGTTGCTTAAATGGCACCCACCTCTACCGTACTTGAGTTTTGTGATTTTAAGGCTTGAGCAACTATAATTAAGGAGCCTTTTCGGAGCAAGCATAGCACTGTGCAGTGTAATGTGACATTCAGAATACATCAGTGTCACTTTACACAGGAGTTCTGATTATTTTCACTTGTGCGCTTCAGCCCTGTCATTTATCCCCAGTGAAGCTCATCTGCCTCAAACCATGGTGTCTCACCTAGCCCATGCGGCTTTCCCCACTTCTATAAACCTCCACCATTTTAATAATGTGTTTTATATTTTTAATTCTTAAGGTAAAGACCTACTTTTGTTTGCACACTAATGATTTTACTAGCCTATTGCCTAATGCAAACAGTCCTAAAATAGCGCAGCTAATCAACACAAATGTGAGACATGAACATCGAGGCAGCAGCATCCATTCACATAGCAATGTATGTCTGCAACGGAAGAGATTTTTATTTTTTTGTTAAATAGGATGCCAGCAGGAACTGAGACTGCTCTTTGATTCAGCGATAATGAGTGAATGTTGCACCAAGGAAATTTACATTTTGCCAGTGGTATGAAAAAACACAAAACTATTCTTCTAAGTTCAGATTAGCCCCCCAAATACATGCTGATTTCCTGAAGTTTGAGCACTCCGAAGCTCCTATTGATATGAATGAAAATCTTGGCAATTTAGTAAAAGATGACATCCAACATGAAAGGTAAAAGTAGGGCAGGTGACTACCTGTAAACATTCCTCCTGGAGAATCTTCTTCTCTGAAGCACATTAACCCATCTTCCTCTTCCCTTTCCCCTGCTGCAAGCAAAATCAAATTTTCATCAGTTTCTGCCGTATCTGCTTCATTTGGAAACTTTCTGAAAATATATAAGAAAACCTGTACAAGGCTCCGTATTGAGGCAGAAGTGCATTTCTCTGTGCTGACGCCTACCGTGTCAAACTATTAGCTAGGCTTCCCGCTGGCTGATGCTGCTGAAGAAAGCTGAACTTTGACTTCAGGGGAGGCAGCAAAAGGTAATTTGGTCTGTGCATCACATCTCAGGCAGGAAGGTGGCTGCAGGTCTCATCTAACTCAGACCTGTGAGGCCACTTACAAGGGCTGTGGTGGTTCGGGCAGGGGCCATGAGGCACCAGCAGCTCCACGAGGCTGGAAGTCACCTGGAGGCGATGGTCCCCTTCCCTACTGTGAAGCAGCATAAAGGGCGACTGCCATGTTGCCATCTGCATATTGCACTGCTCAGATGGACACGGGGCACTGTCTGCTGTTAGGGCTATAGAAAGATGTGTGCATGTATGTGCAGCACCATTTTATATATATATATATATATATATGGGTCCACACACCAAGATAAAAGTTAAAACTGAAACAGGTTGACAAGGAAATAACAAGATGTAGTTTTCTTTATTGGCCAGTTTGGTAGCATGGACAGTACTGGTATTTCTGATTCTTTCTGATAGTACTTCTGGTCTAAACCAGAAACACTACATGGTCTACCAATGCCTAAGGACCATTCCTCAGGCATTTCAATGATTGCGTGCCCTATCCTGACAACAAACATTATTGTTTTATTTCTGTTTATTTGTGTAGTACCAACCCCGAGTTCCATATTTTCTACAAAATTAACAGTACAGGCCATCTCTGGAAGATGCAAAACCAAACATCCTACAACAACTATAGCTTTTGGTATCCTGTAATCAAGGCAAAACACTGTTTCCTGGCAGCAGAGGCCCTACATAATTCCTGGGTGCTTTCAGACTGCTGCTAGCAGAGCCCTTCCTCAGCATCTTTCATATTGAAAGTAGGTCTTTTGCTCATGGGCAGCCTCTAACAAACTAACTTGTTAACTACATTGTTAACTAACATCTTGTTAACTACATTGCTGTTATCCAAGCTATTACAGGCCAGCCAGTCCATTTGAAGATGTCTTTCCCCTACCCAGAGGATGGGGAGGAGGTGACTACTATTTGTATTGTAGTGGTTAACAGGGAAGAACCTGAGCTAGCAGTACCAATAGCTTCCCAGCCTTGAATTAAGAGAAATGGCTGTCCACATTTGTCCTCCATAAAGGAGGCACTTAATTTGGTACGTATTTCCTTCTGGTTTTGATGAGAAAAAGTAGTGTTCTCATTCTCCCATTAGAAACTATCATATAGCAGACAGTACATTTACAGACAGTAAAAGCAAGCACATCACTTAACATTTGCAGGCCAAGTATGCAACTGCAAAAACCACAAATTATTTCTAAAATTAAGGGCCAAAAATGAAGCCCCCTTTTGGTTCTTGATACCCGAAATGCAAAGCTACTCCTAATTCATATGGAGTTTTCCTTTGGTGACTCCAGTTTCTTTACTGTCGAGGAGCTCAGCCTCCTTACCGGTGGGATGCAGGTTGAGGAAATGCTCTGCTCAGGTGCTCAGGAGCATGCCATCTTGGTAGTAATACCAACAGATACTCCATTCAAAGAGTGTCTCCAAATCCTATGTGGGTACCAGCCTCATTCTCTTTCCCTCTCCTCCCACCCCACAGCTGTTTATATCACTTGTTCCCCCCCTTCCCTTTTGTTAATTTATTATACAGGGGCAGCAGCACGCGGCAGATGAAAATCATGGAAGCAAGGCTCATTAGGATTCTATGTCCTTTGAGTGGTACGTAAAAAAATGCTGTGTGAAATGTCATGAGAGTAGATTTTGAAGTTTTGACAGACGTGAGAAAAGGAGAAGTGTTTGCCATTTGTCTTAATGACACTTCAGTACATTTGGAGAGCCAAGGAAAAAAAAACCAAACCACCGAGCAACAATTCTGGAGGGATGTGAGCCATTTCCAAAAGCAATGCTGGGGCCGAGAGCAGGCCCACAGGATATCAGTGGGCCTGGTCCTTTGTATGGGCTGCGAAAAGGGAACAGCAAGTGGGGTAAAGTAAGTGGAAATCATAGCCCTTCATGACTTGAGCTTAATCTTTGGGTAAGAGCTGGCTAGCATACCCCTCCCCACAATACTACAGCCCTTAGGACTCCTCGAATGCAGCCAGCAGTACAAACAGAAATATGCAAATATTATAGGAGCGCAAGAGAAAGCATTTATGTGTAATTACTAACCCAGCCAAGACAATTGCCCGACCTGGGTCAGGGCAACCCCCGGTATCAATACAGGCTGGGGGATGAAGGGATTGAGAGCCGCCCCGCCAAGAAGGACTTGGGGGTACTGGTGGATGAAAAGCTGGACATGAGCCAGCAATGTGCGCTCGCAGCCCAGAAGGCCAACCGTATCCTGGGCTGCATCAAAAGCAGCGTGGCCAGCAGGTCAAGGGAGGTGATTCTGCCCCTCTACTCTGCTCTGGTGAGACCCCACCTGGAGTACTGCGTCCAGCTCTGGAGCCCTCAGCAGAAGAAAGACACGGACCTGTTGGAGCGGGTCCAGAGGAGGACCACGAAAATGATCAGGGGGATGGAACACCTCTCCTATGAAGAAAGGCTGAGAGAGTTGGGGTTGTTCAGCCTGGAGAAGAGAAGGCTTCGGAGAGACCTTGTTGCAGCCTATCAGTACTTAAAGGGGGGCTTATAAAAAAGATGGGAACAAACTTTTTAGCAGGGCCTGTTGTGACAGGACAAGGGGGAATGGCTTTTAACTAAAGGGGGGTAGACTTAGGCTAGATCTAAGGAAGAAATTTTTCACGCTGAGGGTGGTGAAGCACTGGCACAGGTTGCCCAGAGAGGTGGGGGATGCCCCATCCCTGGAAACATTCCAGGTCAGGTTGGACGGGGCTTTGAGCAACCTGATCTAGTTGAAGATGTCTCTACTCATTGCAGGGGGGTTGGACTAGATGACCTTTAGAGGTCCCTTCCAACCCAAACTATTCTATGATTCTATGATTCTATTGTCAGTGATCTGAGCAAAACATTCTTTGGGTAAAATCCAGTCCTACAGCAGTCAGACACTTGATGATAGTTGCCATCAACCTGAAATTGTCCGATGGGGTTTTAAGTTTTGTTCATTGGCTTTATAGGAGAAGAAAGGACGAGTCATGGACACACCAATTTCTTTTGACTCCTGAGCTTGGGAGCTGACTCTCCCAGGTTCACAATGATACGGCTTCAGTGGCTGCATCTTTTGTCCCCTTCAGGCTCTAAAAGCTCATTTCTCTCCACTGTGGGGAAGGACGTTGCTGGCAAGAATAGTTCTTCACACTTTTGGCCAAACCTACTTCAGCCCAGCAACTGTGTTTCCCCAAAACGGGCTTTCACTTCCAGCAAATATGACTCAGCTCCCCTCCAATAAATGATCTTACTCTTTACAGCTTCAAGGCAAAACTGCTTGATAAGCAGGAAAACCCACTGGGTTCAATGTGGTGCAAGTCACCATGGGCTAGGTGAGCTACCATGCAAAGAGCCACCACGCAAAGAGCCACCACGCATGTAACTGCTTCTTTCCTTACAGACTTGTGGGAAAATGAACCCAGAATAAGTGTTTGGTTAATAACTGGTATCTATTACCACTTGGGTGCCAACAGTGGTACAGCAAGGTTCAGTGGGCATCTGGGGCAAAAATCCCTCCCTCCAATCTTTCAAAATAATCTGAATTTGAAAAAATAATTGTGTCACAGCAATACAGCAAGGGACACACAATTAACGTCAGCATCTACCCCAATGGCAAGAAGTCCAAGTGGAAAAGGATACACTTTCAAACATGACAAGCTCGCCTAGTCTTGTCCCCTTTCCAAGGAACAACGTGGCACCCTGGAAGAGTGGTAGAGGAGGGGGTCCAGGTGATGCAGGACTCTTTTTTTCCACATGCAGAAAGTTTTATGCAATCTCAATTTCATAATTCATTATTTATGAAGTCAAAATTTCTGGTGATAAACAATGCAATAGCACAGTAGCACGTTTATTTGAGTTAGAAATGAGAAATGCGCAATACCTTATCATGAGGAACTAGTTCTGGTTGAACTATTTGCAGCGGAGAATCAATTTGTTGAATTTAGTCCTTTTGCATGCTTGTGAATTGTCCTGAAACAGATCACAATTTCCATTAATATGTCCACAGCTCAAAATTATCTGACAAGCAATGCAAACATATTCCAGACTGAATTGCTGGTAACCTGCTCACTGTGATTACTGCTTAGAGTATTTGATACTAAAAATTGAGCTGTTTTTAACTTGGGCCCATAGCTCACCTGATTTGTCAGTTCCCCAACTGGATAAGCACAGCTTTTTCAAGTACAGATATTTACAACAAGAGTTAATTGCTAGGACTTTCTCCTCTGTCCTTTGTTTGTCGCTATCTGCTCGACTTTCTAGACTATAATCTCCAGAGGCATAATTTCACAGCCTCTCACAACAAAACACCGTCCTCGGTCAGGGCCATCGGGCCAGGCTGGGATATTGGCTAGTGATATGACTCTGAGGGGAAAAATACCCACAAAACAACTACCTCCTTTGTGCTTTTGTTTTGCTACAAAGCCAACACCACGTAGAGCTGATGTGAAGTTTACGTAATTAATGCTACATGTTTTGAGATCTGTGGATGAAAGATCCACCGTTTCATGTGTTTCATTAACGGTCTGAGAGCTGGAGCAAAGTAAGGCAGAAAATGTTTACTGTCATGTTTGCTGCACGATTAGAAATGGTCAGCCAACCGGCGGGGGGGCCCCCCCCCCAAAAAAAAAAAACTCCCGGTATTTTGCCACTCCGCTGTCTGCAGTGGCTGCAGTGTTATAGATGGATCTATCCAAGCTAGGTAGCTGCGATGCCGACAGCAGCTCAGCCACGCGTTGCAGCAAGGGCCTCCAAAAAGGCTCCAAAACCCACCGGTGAGTCAGGGAAAATTTGGGATATAGCCCGCCACCAGCCTCTAGTTACTGCCGTAATCAAGGCAACTGCACTGGCACAAATTAGCCAGCCGAGGTGCCGGATCTGGTAGCGCAGCAGTGACTGCAATATCAAAATCTCTTGCTACGGGAAGCTGGGAAAAACAGAGACAGGAACAGGCACGGACACTTCCCCAGCCTCCCCCAGCTGCTCCTGCCATCCAAGGGAGCTCGTCCACACCACAGCCCGCACATCCACCCAAAGTCTTTTTGCACCACAGCTACTGAGCATTAGAGTAACTGCTGACGGGAATGAGCTTAAATAATGCTCTCCAACAATATCATTTTGATCATCTGTGGACTCAGGAAAAATTTCTACGCTGGCTTACACAGGTTGCAGTTTTATTTGCAGCTCTGTAAGCTTTGGATTATTATATTGAAAGGAAGGCGGCTGCATATAAAGCCAGCTCTGCAAAGCACTGCAAACAGGACAGGCTCTCATTTCAGGAGAGATATGGCTAAAATACAGCCACCACAGAAACAATCTGGGAATCCATCACACATGCATAAACTTCTCTTCCAGTAAATGTTACTAATTTCCTCACAGATCTCCCGCCGATGTTTTTAACTGAGGTAAACGAAAGAAAGCCAAGTATCTAGATTTTTTTTTTTGCCTCCTCAAGACTTAAATCTATTTTATTAATTTATCATATGCAGATTAGCTATTATTATGCAAGTACTTGCATGGCAGATAAGCAAATCTAGGCCCCTGTGAGAAGCGAGCCCCTTCCATTTCAAGAAGTCATCTATCTGCTAATCCATTTTACAGCGTGCAATCTTTACTGGTTGCTTTTGCCTTTCACAGGTTTCCCCTGTTTTACAGAGAAGAATGTGTTACGGGGACGCGTGTTCGTTCATAGCCCACAGCGTTACCCGGGCCTACAGCAGCCCTTCACAGCAGAAGAGGAAGTTTTTTTCTTAGTATTACCACAAGAAAAGTCTACGTTCTCTAAAACAGCACGAATAGGAAGGCTTTTCCCCTATATAATGTGAGCGATACCAAATTCTGTCCTTCTGCGGGTGCAGTGATGTGAAAAATAGAAAACCTGTACCGCCTGACCCCATGGGTCTGCTTTACATCTGGAGAACTGAACGCAAATAAGACACGCCTGGAAATGAAAGTGAGTGCCATTTGGGAGAAAAAAAAAGACGACACCTTTTTTTACATGTTATTGCTCCTATTTTGATTTTTTAAATAAATTCTTCAGTCGGAGCATGGGAAACAAAGAATGGCTGTGCTAAGGGCCAGCATCTCCCTGCCCCTTGATGAGGTGCGGAGGATGGGGGAACACAAAGCAGGATGCAGGGCACCTGCAATTCCCCTGGGGAGGGCGAGAGCACGAGCACGCTGCTGGCACTGACCGGGTACCCAGTGCCCCGCAAAGGGGTTTGGACCTGCTGCAGGTGAAAGGAGAGGGATTTTCCGGTGGGCACTGGGTACCACTTTGGGAAAACCCAGCAGCCCGCGCTGACTTTATGCCCATCTCTAAAGAGCCGAGCTGAGACCTGCATAGCACGGGCACATTGGTACCGTCCTCCTTCAGAGCAACCTGCTTCCCACAGAGCTCTGCTAAGTCCTCCCTCACCAAGTTATGGATGGAAGAAACAGCAGCTGCTCCAGCGCTTGGTGCACGCCACAGTTTAATCAGACTCTGCCTCCAAATATTAACGGCATAAATAGACTTATGGACTATGAAGTACTTCAAGAGGTCATCCAGCCCGTTTCCTTGATTTAAGGCTGGATTAGTTACAGTATATCATTCCTGCCAAAGCTAGATCTAATCTGCTCTTCAAGATCCTCGGCAATGGAGATTTGACAGCCTCCGCAGGCTGCTGCCTCACCATCATTACCATTACAAAGTCTCTCCTTGACGCCTAACTCGATTCTTCCTCGCGGCGATTGAAGACCACTGCTCCTCTCCTACCCACCAGAGATGGAGGAGATTATTCCCAGCTCCCTTGCAGTGGCCTTTCATCTCTGCCAAGACCGGCTTCACACCTCCTCTCAGTCCTCACCTCTCCGGGCTAAACACAAATTCAGTCCTTTCTTGGTGGCACATTTCCTTCTCATCTCACTCCATACAGGTGTGTGCAAGCAAACAAGATCAGTATGGTTACAGAAATTAGGGAGAAGGCTTGTGCCTAAGTGAAACCACCCAAGAGAAACTCTAATGTGCTATCTGGCATTTACACAGAAAGTTGTGCAACTATTTACCAAGCACTCAGTAAACACGGTTTTTAACCATGGCAACCTCTGTATCATGCAGCCCACATTTGTAGACAGCTGTTTCAAATAAACAGGCAACAGACCTAAAATAGCATCATACTACTGCCTTAATTATTAGCCCATTGATCTTGTATCATGTAAATAGGAGCCTTAGAGAGCACTTTTGGAGGAAAGAAACATGAATCTTAAACAGCCCAGACAAAAAAGGGCACCGTACACGTATCAGGCTAGGAAAGGTATTGCAAAAATTGCTTCCTCACTGAAAAAGAGTATCCCAGTTATCTAGAAAATATATATATCAACCCAAATGCACAGAAAAACCAAAACGTGACTGACGTGACAGAGAATGCCAGGTGCCACCTGCTGTTACAACCTGCTTTTGTTATTATATGTGTTGCCCATAGGTATCAACACTGATGATAATTATAACATGCAAATGCTGCTTTGATATCCAGGTCCTCATTTTGGGGAGATGACCCCTGGATCTGCATATGGTTTCAACCCACAACTGGTAATATCTGCAAACTGGTGACTCAGTCAGGTGAGTGTCAAACTCAACGCGTTGCACTTGCACTCAGTAGGACAGGTATTAGCAGATACCAAACAGGGACGGTAACTCCAAAATCCACACTGAAGCCTATTTATGAATACAAGTCTAAATATCCGTAACCCACTGTCTACGCGAGCATCTCATGCATCCCTATCTGGTTCAAAGTCCCGGCATTTGTTACAGCTGCCTGTCTTTAAATTTAACCCCCAGAAACTCACCTTTTCATAGCTGACACATTGGTGGTGCTGGTGACAAAGACGACTCTACCTCTGGCAATATCACCCTCTCAGCCCCCAAGTGCCACAACGCTGCCCTGCTTCAAATTTCTGGCACCCGCTCCTTCAGCCTTAAGGTTTACCTATCTCTGGGTTGGCAGCGTGTCTCAGTGGAGCCATCTGAGCGCAGAGTGGCTTTAAGGATGGTTTCTGAGCTTGTGCTAGCTTCTTGTTAAAAACCCAAGCCAGTGCTGCAGTATTGTCCGTGTTGTGGCTCATGGTTAGCCTATGCGGTACTGGTGGTGGGGTGACTCGGGTGGTTCACTAGCCACAAAGCCCTTCCTCGGTATCTTTATGCAGTAACTTAACAGGAGGAGCATGAAAAAGATGGGATGGGAGGTTGTTTTTCCAAAAGATGATTTGATCAAAGGTGATTTGGTGAGCAAGAAGAGAGGAGTGAGCAGGCACAGCAGGACGTGCACTCCTCGCTGGCCGCAGAGAGCCTTGGCTGCTGACAGCAGGCTGCACTCAGACCAAAATGCAGTTGCTGAAACTGGCAGGAAAACAATTTTCGCAAACGACATCAAGGACTATATTTTTGTTGAGATTAAGACACTCAAAATCCATCACAAGAACAAACTTAAAATCCATGGTTTTTTAAAAACCAAAAAGCTTTCTTTTTTTTCATAATTAATAAAACTTTCAGTAGAAATATACATGTAATCAATAGGCACACTTTACTAATTTGGATTAAACATGAACCACTCAATATGCTCTTGCACTGTGCCAAATGACCTTCATGAAAAACTAAGTAGATTCTGCCCCAAAAATGACAGGAGCATGGGATTTCACTTTGCAATCAGTTAGTAGGGAAAAGCGTGGCTTTCTCCATAGCTCAGCCTGAACGTCACGAGAAGCCATGAAAGCACAATGGGTGCAAACGGTCCCCTCAATTTGCCAGCCCCCATCACGGCTGGGGGCATTTCTCAGTCCCCCCAAGCCAAATGAGAAGAGGGACGGACACAAGGTGTCCCACAGAAAAGCAATATCCAGGCAGACCAGACCACAAGAGGCCAGAGCCGACACTCAGCGGCGGCAGGCACAAAGCTAGTGTGTTCACCTCGATTTGCATGGCATGAGGGACCTGGCCTCCGTCCCAAAAGAAAGGCGATGCCGCAGGCTAGGATTACAGTCCTAGGACAAGAGGGAGGGCTGCACTGTTCCTCCGGGCTCCCTCACCACACTCCTAACATCCCCGGCTCCTTTAACCACCAGCGGAAATTGTGATGGCCTTGCAAAGAGGCGGTATTCACCCTGGACTCAGCACCGAAGCATCCTAAACAAGCTGGTCCTCACAGCAGTAAGCACCACTCAAAGAGCTAGCCACCAAATTCTTCATTATAAAACGTGTATTTGGCTGCTTCCTCTGGTTTTTTGGGGTGGTTTTCTTTTCCTCACACATGCATGCTTTCATGCAGTCCACCCTCAGAGTCTCCTATTGCAGTAGCTTGCTTAAATCTACTCCTGCAGAAACACAAGGCAAAGACAGCTCACGGCCATTTGCTTTCACTTTACCTCAATATGTACTCCATACTTAACACTGTTCATACAGCAAGTCTCCTCTTGATTACCTTGACAAGAACAGGAAGAAAAAGAGCAAGAGAAGTAAAATACTAAGTTTCTGAATAGATTATGCAGAGAACAATGAAATAAACCCCCAAAAATCTAACTTTCTAGGTGCAAAAAGGTCCGGTGTGTGGAAATTGAGTGCTGAACTGTAAGATGACCTGAGCAAAGTGCCCCAAAGGAAGGGAGCATCTGCAGGGCAGACACAGGCGGCACACGGGCAGGGCGAAGCAGCAAGGCAGGCACACAGAGCTGTGCCTTTATACCACACCACTGGTGGAAGAATTCCATTTTTTATTGTTGGCAGATCAGACTTTACCCTGTTTAGACCTAGTCGGAGAAAAACTCAGGCAAATATCACCCATAAAAGAGGTTCAAGTCAGCCTTTGCCTACCGCAGGCAGGTATGCGCTAACGTAAATGCAGAAGGAAATTGGGCTTCTTCTGGACAAATGCAGATGACGGACGAAATATGACGAGTGGCAAATTGTTGCACGAGTGCAGAATGCATTTAATCCTTTCCACCCCACCCAAAAGCCATTATAAGATCTTTTACTTTTCCTAGACCCCTCCACTGACACACGCATGCAGATGGCATTTGGCCTTACATAAATAAAGTAGACCACCAGAGAGGAGTAGCTCCAGACCAAGGTGCCTGCACGGTTATAGCCTACCCGGAGCAGAGTCCCTGAGACCGTATAGCCTCATAGCCCATCTGGGAGGCGTCTCCTCTCCGCAGCAGCATACATGAAATGCAGATGACATGTCTGAATTACATCACGGCCAGCCATGATGGTTTGGTCTCTTACAGTCCCAGTGACAGGCAAGTTATCTGTGCCTTCACACAATCACCCTTTTTACAGCTAAATTTAGGGCTTCACGATAATTTTACCACCTGCTTAAATCTTCTCCACTCCATCTTTCCTCCCTGTCAAAAAACAGAGTGTGCCTAGTTTTACTTTTTAAAAAGTTACTTGAAAAAAGCCAGCACAGTAATTCCCTTTGAACAGTGAGACCACGTGCACTCACGCCTGAGAGTCTGAACAGCAGCTGTTGCAGAAAATAACCTATTCATTAGGCTTCCAAGGACAGCCGATCAAATTACTCAATACAAATAATTTATCTGACAATTTTCTCTTTGCAGATCGTCTACACGCAGGCCACTTTTCACCGGTGCAAAACTAATTTTTTTTTTTGCACAAAAATGTGTTAAAAGTTTCGCTGGTTCTCTCGGCGGGGGGGGGGAGCATTCATTATTTGTGGGTCAGTATTTGTGCTGAGAGATTGGCACATGCTATTGTTTCCACACTCTGCTGAGATGACCTACACTGCGAAACAGGCTTGAATAAAATTGCTGAGGCTTTGTCTTTCCTTTGTAGGTAGCATACCGCGAGGTGGACGTGGAGAAGCTGGCCCAGGGAATGTTAAGATATTGCAAGCCTGTTTCTCCCCACCAATATGGGACAAGGTGGGGGAGAGCACTTGACGTTCTAAATGGATCCCAAATTTAAACCCGCCTGGGTTCTTTCCTTGGGCTGAGACAGAAAAACATATATCTAAAAGCTGGTATCTGTTGGCTGTTTAGCAAGTTTACATTCCATTTTCTCTTGTCATGCTGACACAAATTATTTGCACTTGTGTCTGGACTGCTATTTGCAAAGGGTGTAGTGACTACCCTTAGCCTTTCTTATTTGATTAACTGTCTAAAAGCCATAGCTCTTTGGCAGCGGGTGGAAAGTTCCTTATCGAGTGGCCCAGAGCCTGTAAATAACAGAAATTCGCTTCTTCTGTGCATGGATGGGATCCACTGATCTCCCCCATTTCATGCCACGCTACCAAGCACGCTGGCGAGGGCCCAAGGGGGTCCTGTGCCGAGTCCTGGGGGCCATGAGCTCCCCATCCACGCAGGCCAGGGCTTAGCGGCTGGGCTAGCAGCAGCTCAGCACACTCACCCACTGCCAAAAGCAGGCTTGGCCCCAGGGGTGGCAGCTCCCCAGCATATTAATGCAAAGGGATGTGAGCAGCCACAGGATGATGATGCCACACGTTTGACGATGCCAATTAATTTGCACTGCAGCAAGACCCAGGCGCCTCGGTCACAGACCCGCTCCTCACCACCGAGTGTGGAGCAGGGTCTCTGGGCCAGCAGGTGCCTCAGCCCCCACAGTGCCACCCTCCTGCACGGGACCCCTGGTTACGGCCCTCAGCTGTCTTTAAAAAGAAAAAATTTCCCTCCATGTGATGCAGCCTGCGTGTCAGCCTGTGGCGTGATGATTGATGACACAGCTGCTTCTGCAGCCCCTGTAGGAGATCTCTAATTTAATTAATGGCTTTCGGCATGTGTGTAACATAACTCCTGCAGCACCTCCGCGGCCCAGGGGAGCGCGGGGACTGCAGGGCGGCTGCTCCCAGCACAGGCAGGGAAATCGGAGGGTGGGAAGACAGATGCGCGTACACAAGGGCCAGATGCGATCGTGCACCTCACAGGTTTGCATTAACCTTCGCGTAGGCAGGGGCACGTGGAGCTTTTGTTTGGCGAGCCTCCCTCATCAGACCAACAGCAGCAGCCTCCCAAGCTGCCATGCATCTGCTGCCTGTCTGCCATGTCCTCAGGAAAGCTGCAAGAAGGTGGGCACCACCCCGTGCGCCACCTGACATCTCACTCAGCTTTCTGCCTGCAACACACAAGTGGAAACACCTGGACCCAGGAGCAGGGAGGGGTTTGGCAGGTGGGAAGGAGTCATTTGTTTTCCCCTTGATTGGCAGCAAGGGGGAGATCTGAAAGGGTTAATGGTGTCTGTTCAGCCCAGACATAAAAAAGAAAAAAAAAAAAAGCTATCCTAAGCTTTCCTGAAATCTGGAGAACTCGGAAGAATGTGGCAAAAATATTTCCCAGTTGCAAAATACTGCAGGGTGGCTTTTCTCTCCTACCATGGTGCCTTTGGTCCTTGTCAGGAGTAGGGGATGTGGGGCCAGACTATTGAACAAGAAACTAGCTTAGAGAAAAGCTGGCTAACATGACTCCCCCCCAAAAAAAAATCCATCCAAGTTTAGAGACTGAACCTGCACCCAGACTTCCCGCACCTAACTCAGTCATGCCTAAAGAGAATTGCCAAAATACCAAATAAATTAGAATCAGTTTGGGGGAACAGCTGCCTTGGGAGGGGGAGTTGCCTGCAGGTCCCAGCTTACTGAAATGGAGGGTTTCCCCTGTCTTCCCCACCATGGATGAAGGCTCCAGAGTAACCCCTGAGCTCGGTAACATCTCCACTCCTTGACAAAATACAAAGCTCAGCTTTTAGGAGAAAAGCTGCTCTCTTCCAGACCGGGAGTTCTCAGTCCAAGAGCGAGCCAATGATAGAGACACTAGTATGTTTTTGGTTTGCTATTGAAAAGAAAAAGAACAAAGGCAGAACAAGAACAAAACAAGGCAAAGGGAAAACTCAGAGAACTTCGTTCAACTCCTAAAATGGTCCTTAGCTGAATGGGTCTGGGATAAAGGGTAAGCATTTTATTTTCTTCAGCATGCCCTGCAGCATTTGTCCATCATTTTCTTTGAGATGTGCCAGTCTCATTCAACTCCAATATTCACTGGTAAAAATATTCCTCTATCTTGTTTTCCTGGAATATTTCACCCTGACACTGCAGTCAGGCGTTTCTGAAGAGTATTTGCTTCTGCTCACCAGCCTCTTCAACTTCGGACCAGGTTTTAAAAATAGTAAGCTTCTACTTTTTTTTCCTTCCCTTGCTGTTTCCTTTTCATTACCAAGGTACAGCTAGAGAGGAGAGAGACAGAGATTCCGCTTTGTTTTGGACTTTCAGTTGGACCAAAGACTTGTGCTTCAGAAAAGCGATGCTGCTCTCCCAAAGGCCATCCTTCACTTCTGTTACGCCTCATTGCCTCGCCTCCCTACATGAGAGAAAACCCCCAACAATATCGTCTCCCTCGAGCGCTAAGAAAACAGGTAATGATGCATGGATGTGCAATGAAATTTCAGAAATGTGCACTGACTTTTTAGAAATATGCCAACTGTCAAATAAAAAATAAAATAAAAAATCAGGCGTAGCCAATATTTAAACTGTGAAGTCCTCAATAGCACCGACTCTGAACTGCAGCCTCTGTTACAGCGCAGCAACTTGCCCAACATCTTTTGTTTAAGATTTACCCCCAAAATGTGATGTGGTGTCTTGACCCAAAAGATGGTTTGCTTATAATTATTAGTCTGCCACCAGCCTGCTGCTGATCCACTGCCAGCAGCCCTTGAATGTGTCGTGTATAAGGTTTTTATAGGTTTTCCTGTTTGAAAAGCCTTATAAAAAGAAAACTTTGGTTGTATAATGACCTGGCCATATGTACAGAGATATCCATCATGAAGGACTCTCTATTTTGTTCTTACGTGAAGGCAAAGTGATGGCGAGACCTTCCGAGTTAGGTACAGGAGCTGAGCTGTAGATGTAAATACATAGACAAGTCAATAGAAATATGTGTAAACTCTCTGTCTTGAGTCATACTGGTTTTCATTTTCCTATAGATACATGTATTTATGGCTGGGCCATATGCTGCATACCCTGCATACCCAGATTTACTATCAAGTGGATGTGCAAATTGAGATAGCTGCACACCATCTCTAGTGGGCGTATATATACATATATATGTAAGCTCATGAATGAAAATATGTATTTTATTTTTGCTTAAGAGCCCTTTTTTGACATACCCTACAAGTAATTGCAGGAAGTATCTACGCGAGAGTGTGTGTGTGTGTGTGTGTGTGTGTGTGTGTGTACAAACCCGCAGGTGTGTGTGCGTATTCCCCCTTGCACACACACCCGCGTGCGTACCCGGCTGTCAGAGCAGGGCGGCGGACAATATACAAGCGCACGTTATCTACCCCACAGCATGCACGCGCCTGGGCACAGAGGTTG
>NW_008794665.1:6358730-6366718 GCF_000699145.1 Aptenodytes forsteri
CGTCCCGCGGCCCGCTGCTGCCGCCGCCGCCGGGGCGAGTGGCGCTCCCCCGCGTTCCGCTGAAGGTAGCTCAAATCGCGCTTGGACGAAGCGATTTTGAGACATGTTTTGTTGATAAGGGAAAAATTTCATGCCCATAGGTGCCTTAGAGAAGCCCTATAGAAGTAGGTTTAGAAATTATTACATGCGTGCCACGCGTTTTCTGGTGTCTTTCATAAGGCTTTTCAAACTAGAGCTATTTACATTAACCAGGCTTTGCATTTCCACAGGATTACGGGTTACACCCGCAGCTCTGTGCCAGGGGACTGGCACCCTCGTGGCTGTAAAACACTGGCGTGTTGGGCTGCCCGCCCGTTCCCCTTGCATGGGCATCCTGGCTGTGCAAACCCAATCTTCCCAGCGTCCCCGTGACACTGCTGGACGCGTGGCTCGACCGGACACGGAGCGCGATGGTGCTCCGACAACCCCATCGTTAACACGTAACAGCACCGTCGGGGGACACTGCCCAGGGGCTGATTAGCGTGGTCCCCAGGCGCCCGTGCCAGGGCCTGGAGGGCAGTGGCAGGACCCACCGCTGTCCCTCTGACTCAAGGGGTGGCACCGAGCGTGGCGCTGCTCTGCCGGAGGGTCGAGTCTGAGAGCTAGGCTCTGATCTCGCTTACGTTCATGCACAATCCACAGTAACTCATGAAAACTTGGTATTTTTCCCTCCCAGACTCTCTACAAAATAAAGCAGAAGTCCAAGCCTCCTACCTCTCTGATTTGTGTTTTCCCTCCTCCTCTGCACATGACGAAAATCTCTTCTTTGCGCTGTTCAATTGGCATTTGTGAAAATTGTATCACAGGGGCTAAAAGCCCAACTTCTCTTCATGTGTAAAACACACACTGGCAAAGAACTGGGCTGAAGGGCTCAGAGGGAGGGATACGCAATCGGAAGGGGAAAGAGACCCCGTGAATTTCCTCTATTAAAAGATGAGAGAGGGAAGTGTGTTATGACTTCTCTGAAGCTGCAGGAGAATTGTTTTCACATAAAATATTTGAAAAGTTTGCTACGTGGCTTTCAGTTGGTCTTTCAGAAAAAAAATATGAGTATTATTTACTTTGTTCTAGAAATATTTTAAGAATTTAAAAGTAATCCCCTTTTTATAGGCATAGTATACTTACTCCCTTCACATATGCTATAAAAGCAAAAATATTTTATGTGTCTTATTCAAATCTATAAAATATCATTACAGAAAATTGTTACTTTTATTACTCAAGCTGAACTTTTATGAATAGCTACTCCATTAGATTTATACACTGACTTTTTAGAGTTAGAAATGACACTGTAAAGCACAGGAATAGCTGGGATATTTATTTTAAAGGCTACATTACAAATAATTTGCTGATAACATTTCTTTTTCTGCTCAGATTATTACTTTATTGCTCCCCGACTTTTTTCTTCAAACAAATTGCAAGGTGTAAATCCAGCACTTACAGTGACAGGTGTCGGCGGAACTGGATGCTCCTTGCAGAGCCTCCAGAGTTTCTTTCCCTGCTTGTCCCCACGCCCGGCAGACGTTTGCCTCCCAACAGAGGCTGTCCCACGCTGGACTCGAGGGCACGGTCCTGTCAGGCGCGGGACACACTAATGCAAGTCGTGATCTGCTGTCTAAGGTAAGAAGCAGAGCCGCAGCTCGGAGTATTTGCAAGTGGCTGGAAACCATTTCGATTTGAGTATGCACACAAAAGTATATTTATTTCCGTGTCTCTGTGCTCACAGACATGTACATACATGTAGACCTCACATACTTCTGTCTGGGGTATCCCAGACAAGGAAATGTATGTACAGCACACAAAGGCAAGTCCAGCAGGTCCCAAAAACATCAGCAAAACATCTGCACCTGCCCTGTCCTCTGGGATTTCCATGCCTCCCCCAACCCAAACAGCTCTCCATCTGACCTTACTGCCTGAATTACTCAACTTCCATACAAATATAATTTCCAGGTCCAAAAGACAAGTCATGTCTAACAAAACTGGGGAGTTTTACATCCTGCAAATGCCGCCGCCTTACCATGGTGTGAAACCGTGACGGTACATCGCAGTCCAACATGCACTGTCACTGCCACATCAGCGTAATGTGTTGCAACAGCCGCAGCCACTCGCATGCTCTGGGGCGAACAGGAACAAGGACCTTCTGGATCCCAGGACTACCGCAGGAATTTCAGCAATCCCACTAGCCACGGGCAATTGCTGGATTTAAGGTGGCTGGGAATATGTCTGTCTTTGAAGACGGGTGGTGAACTCATACAGCAGGTTTCCCTACGTAAGGGATTCCCATTTATTCTCCCAAAGCCTCCAGTGCTGCTGCTGCCAGAGAGGATGCTCTGGACTAGATGGACAGCTGGTGGTGCTTCCGCATCCCTTGGTATATCCCCTCCTTTACCTCCTCTATTTCTGCATTCAGGCTTTAAGTTTTTTAAGACACCTAGGAACAGAAACTGCAAGGCTAGAAAGAGCATTTCAGCCAGCTCTCAAATATTGCGAGGCTTTACCTGGCAGGTGCTGGTGGCCACCCTCCCACCCGTGCTCGCCCTGGCCATGCCCAGGGTGATTGGGCCGTACAGCAGGTACCCACAGTCCCGGCAGCCAGAACCAGCCCCACAACTTGCCATAATTCACCCTGAAATGCTAACAAGCAGAGAGCAGCAGCGCTAAATGCCTGGATGAAAGCAGGAAGGTCTCTTGGTGTGTTCAGTCCTTGAAAGAAGAAAACATTTGTATTGCATTTTTGAGCTAATGAGCTAATGACAGAAAACTTTTCCCATTGAGATGAAAAAAAATAAAAAATAAAAAATAAAAGGACTGTGGCCTATAACACTCATATTCTACAGCTTCAGGCATCCTATTCCTCTGCCTGTCACTTTTATATATGCATATATAAAAAGTGTGATAGCCTGCCACTTTCTACATATAAAAATTTTATAGCAGACACCAGTGGCGACCACTATATTTTAGTGCACAAAAACAATTTCCATGAGGACACTGCCTTGATTTTGCCTTCTCATAGTTTCCCAGAACATTATGTTTAGGGATCAAGACGTTGGTGCTTGTTCTCTACATGAAGGTTAAGGGAGAGAGGAGAGTGCTTTCTTCAAAGCAAAATTATTTCAGCTCTCTTTTTCCATACATGAATGAAAGAGGCTTTTTCCTCCATTATTTATAAGAAGTGTTTCGCATTCTTACAGACAGCTACTATGTTTGGTTGGGCTGGGGTTTTCTTTTTATTTTGAAACAAAAGTAGGTTTGATTTATAGGGATGCAACAAGTTAAACCTGCATACTGAGGGTACGCCAAGGAGTTTTCTTCATCTGTTCTTGAGCAAGCATCTATAAGAGCACTATACCACACTCAAGTAGGAGCTAGAGCAATACTAAACTACTACAGGCTCAGAAAGCATACAGCAAAGGCCTCTCAGTCAAGCGTTATTGTGGTCTCCTCTCCTTTCTTTTGTTTCATTAGCAGCGACAGGATTAACAGACGTTTTTGTTGACATCTAAAGAGAGGATCAAGGGAGCGCCAAAGAAAAGCCACCCACGACTGCTTCAGTAGCACTCCACTGCTATCTTCTGGCACGGCTCTGGGCAAGCCATTCAATCCACACCTGAACTTCTCCCGTGAGACTGGGGGACCCGGTGCCTGTCCCATGCGCTCGGGGTGCACTGCTCGGGCAGAGCCTGCTCCTGCCAGCTCTGGGCACGTTTATGGGGTGTAGCGGGTATAACCACACTGACCATTCAGCCATACGGGAGCTGTGAATGACCAGCAAGGTTTGGGGTTTGAGTTACTTGTGAGAGGGTTTTTCCTCCCAAATGTATGTTACAGACCATTTAGGATGAGACGGTACTGAAGCATCTATGTGTTCCTGTGACACAAGTGAATGAATAGCACTGCTGAGACAATAAACGCTCAAAAAGTAGGGTAATAATTAAAAAAGAAAAAACCCTCTACAAAAGTCAGCACCTCCTTCCACTCCCTCAGAATTTCAGGTTTCAGACCATCTATTTTATCCCCTTTACCCTCCCCATTGACAGTACGGAGCACTGCAGCTGGTACTGTAGAGGACAACTACCCATAAGGTTGTTTTCCAGCTGGGGTCTGGACTGACTCCTTCCTTCCCATTCGGAGTTTATCATTCTCATCACAGATACAGCAAAAGTGTGCAGTTTTCAGAGACCCTCTGTGAGCTGAAGGAGTTCCCCATCCTTGAAAAATCAGTTTTATTTCTAGGTAGGAAGTGCACTGGGTATGCCGGTGTGGAAGATGAGCCTACTGTATGCTCATAACCTACTTATTACTGTTTATCTATTAATGAATAAGGCCTCGGGAAGTCAGGTTTAAAACAAAAACAAAACTGATAGCTAGGAGAAATGAAAAAGAAAGTGAATTTTCAAAAGCACTTAGCATCGACTTCTAATGAGCACATTGATTTCCAACACCATTTCCAGTGAAATAGCTCCAATATATGAAACAGGCCATAAATATACCAAAGATCTAATACTAAATCATAAGCACCTCATACCCCAGTCTTTAGACCAAGGCTGGAGCATGTGACTAAGTATTTGGAGGACCTTCTTTTTTAGGACTCAGCTTGAGGCACTTCGCGTTTTCACAAGTTGCTCATAATTTGGCAGCTAAGGCAGCCAGAAATGCCGGCTCCTAAAAGTTTGCAGACACTTCAGAAAAATCCTGGTGTTCAAACAAAACTGCCTGAGAAGGCTGGCCATCCTAGATGGCAAAAGGCAGGAGGCTGAAAGATAAAAATCCCACTCAACAGCAACACACAGAAAACAAAGTCAGTAAGTACCAAAATAATTTTAAAAGGTCAGTGGTGTAGGAAGCAGACATTCAAAGGGAGAAAAAAATCTAAATAAATGTAAATCCATTCAGCCTTGCCTCCTACAAGACATTAAATATTTTCCAGCACTGCTGCGTTAGCTGCTCTGTGTACCTGGGCTCCGAGGAGCGTTTCTGCCTGCTCACACAGCAGCCGCTGCAGGATGGCAAACGGCCCCAAGCCAGGGGTTTCCGAAAGGCAGCATCTTGCCGACCGCTCACGGTGCTGCCAACCACTGCTTTTTTGTCTCCAGCTAAACTGGGGTGGTGGTTTAGGCTGGTTTTTTCCCCCAGTGTCCCTTGGCTCTGAAATGAATTCCTTTGGGATTTGAAAGCACCAAGATGTGCTGACCTCTAGCTTGCACTCTCCGGTCGGGCTGTTTTTCTGGTGTGTTGCCAAGGTGATGCTGGGAAAAGGCTCAGGATGGCCCAGAGCAAGAGGTTCAGGCTAATTTTAGGGAGAGAGGAATTGTGTCAATTGGATGGGTTTGTGTTTTCAAGGTATTATCTTAATTTTATATACTTAAGGCATTTATTAAGGCACTCTGAGCCATCAAGACTGGGCTTAAAGCACTTACCTAAGGCTATGCCATTGAGAAGAGCAGATAAAAATAAAGGCGACGGTCGGAGCTCACTGTTCATAGAGGTTACGTGCGGGGACTGGGCGTGCAGTATGCACTGCAGATGAGCCCGCTCCAAGATTCACTTTCCCCAGCATCCGCATCCCCAGTGCAGGGGGCAATGCTGGCCAATTTACTCTGGCTTCTGTGAGTTTCTCTTTTGTGCCTGCAGGTACTGATGGATGGGACATTTAAAATCACTGGAAAATGAATGAATATTTGACTTTGGTTTTTTTAAACCTTTTTGTTCAGCATTTTCAGGCTTCACTTAACAGCTGGAATACGTAGTTTACCTCTTTTCCTTGCTTTACATCTCTTTACTTGGGTATCAAAAGAAATGTAGAGGAAACAGTGGAAGGTGTGGGGATTTTGGGGGACCGCACAACAGAAGATGCTGATAATCAAGTTAGATGGTGATGCCTGCTTTCTGCCTTCAAACTGTCCAAAGTAGCTGCTCGGTTGGTTGGTTGAGCCAGGTTTCTCTTGGGGGAAAAAAGTACCTTTTTTGTGGCTGGGGCTGGACCCGCTCTTGTGAAACATCTGCAAACAGCCCTGGCCCAAGCACCTACGCTCACGGAAACAATCCCCCAAGAAAAATGGGAAAAGAATGGATGTTTCCTGTCCTTTCAGGCAAAGATTGAAAGATAAATCAAAGAACCATAGCAGCAGCCGCACCGAACAGCTTTCTTCAGTCTTCTTTATCCGTAAGAGGAATTCTGAGGGTGGTCCCCCATGGGCAAAGCGAGATGCTGCCGCCGTGCTGTGTGCCCTGCCGGAGTGAGATGTATAGCATCCATACGTGCTTCAGAGGCCCACGGAGGAGCGTCTGGGAGAAATCTGGGTGGGATGGAGAAAAGGGGGCCGGGTAACGAGTCACGGTGTGAATTCAGCCCGTGCCCATGAAAAACATGGCTGAGAATCTAATCTTTGGTGTTACTTTGCAACACTTTGGCGAAATATCGCTTCCCTTGATTGAAAACAAGCAGCCTCTCTGGACTGGCAGTGGCAGGCTCGCGCATTGCAGATTTACACGGACGAGGAGATCAGCTCAGCCTGAGCACAGCGGGACCGGCCACAGGGAAAGGTGCCCGCACGCCTCCTTGGCGACCAAAGCAGCTTCTGGCAGGTTAATTTTTAGCCACGGTGTATACTCACATGCTGGGCATACAGTGCCCTTCCCTGCTATATTACCGTCCTCAGCAAGCAAACATACCCTGGGCCAAATTCATCCCTGGCGAGTGGATGTTGCACCGGGCTGGAGCAGGACCTGGCCATGGAAAGGTTGTTTCAAGAAGATGCTGAAGCAGGATGCAGTCTTTTAAAGAGGGAGAGTGGGGCTAGGGGGACCAAAAGCCAGGGAAGAAGCGTGCAATAGCTCTATCGAGCCCACGTCAGCGGGAGAGAGGAGCATAAACAGCCGTGGAGGAAAATGAAGGCACAGCATTTAAAGCCGGTGTGTATTTTCGAGGCAGAGCGAGAGACATCTACCGGTCCATGCATCCCCGCTGCCAGGGCCCCCTCCCACTAATTACGGCAAGGTTTCCTCTCCTTTCAGCTGACAGCCGGGGAGCGTAATTAGAGTCTAATAAAACCCTGAAAAGTCACAAATGCAAAAACGGGCTAAACAATAAACACTGGGGGCCGAGGAGGGGCGGGAGCATGACGGCTGGGTAATGCCTTGGCTAAACGGTGTGCGCACTGACACTGTCACGCTCCCGGCAGCCCCGAGCGCGCCGGCAGCCCGCTGCAGACAGACAGCTCGAATTAATCCCAGGAGGCGCGCGTGACAGGCGAGCCAGGCAGACAATTAGAGTGAAGGAGGAAATTGGAAATGGCAAAGGTGTGAACATATGTCAAATTACAACTAAATGATAAATTACAATTCTGTCATTGAAATAAGTGGTAATTAAGAAAGATTTCAGCTAGCCCTCTTGGAGGAAAAAGAGGAGGAAGAGGAGAAAGCAGATTTTTCTCTTCCTCCCCCTCCCTTTTTTTTTTTAAATAATATAGTTTGGGTTTATTGGGTGTATTGTTTCCATCCATCGCATACGTTGGGGCTGGTTCATCCTGTTTCTTTCTGACTGCGTTCGTGTACTTAAAATATAATACCTTTCTTTCCCCTCCCCCTCCCCCGTCCCCATCAGCAGGGAGCCGATAGCAACCGATAAAAAAACATACGGAGGGATTAAAAAAAAAAACCAACCCACCCCAACCCCCCCGTCTGTTTAAGCCGCCACACTCTAATTATTTTAAACAAGCCCGGCGCAGCGCAGCTGACAATTAGGAAACCCTGCTTGCTAGCTCGGGGGATTCATACGAACCCTCCTCATCATCGCCGGCTCCACGTCCTTCCCATTTCGGTAGCCGCGACGGATGCAGACAGACGGGGCTGCCTGCCCTCGCAGCCCGCCCGGCCGCGATTCAAACCAGCTGGGGAATCATGGCTTTGGAAGGCGGCAGCCCAGCCCAATTCGGGGGCCGCGGCACCTGGGG
>NW_008794665.1:6366731-6382989 GCF_000699145.1 Aptenodytes forsteri
GCACATCCGCAGAGAGGTTTTTTTGGAAATGGGATTTCTCCAGTATGTGACTGCTATTCCCCAGCCGGCGTTATCTGCGGAGAGCCCATGTCGGTAGTTGACGACGCTTCTACACAGAAGGGGAAAGCGCGCCCGGGCAATGATGAATGTTGAGCTTCGTGGTAGCACATTTGTCATGTGAAATTAAAATAATACTGTGTAAACAGCACCTTTGGGCCAAAGATCTGGAGGTGCTGTGTAACTACAAATGAGGTGGGGGTTTTTAATTATCCACTATATACATAGGTAGACTTTGTACCTCAATATGATCTGTTTATACATAAAACAGTTATTGCAGAAATTTATCTATTGACGATAATTGTTTAAAATCCACTAAAGCCGGTTTAGCGTACAAATCAATACTAAATCTCTACAAAGCTATCGGCTCTCTTTGCGTTTCATTACATCTATTAGGTTTAATTAATCTGCAAATGGAGTGACATAAAGATTTTTAAAAAAACGAGATGGGCTAATTACAGGTCAAAGGCTTTTTATATGCATCCTTATCATTTCTTACGTATACGTCCATTATACACAAAGGGGTAAGAGATGGCCTATAGATGCATTTGCATATTTATGTTCCGGCTTTGAAATGTAAGTTTTTGCACCGGCCCTCTATACTTAAACAGGAGAGGAGACGGGACAAAATAATTCAAAGAGTTAAATGCATCAGCATGCTTCCCTGACAGCGAGGTTGGCGCTAGTGACCATCATCAGGGGATAAATCATTTTGCAGCCACTGCGGCCAGAAAGTGAAGTTCAGATCCTGGAGAGCTTAATTAGGAAGCATGTTAAAAGTGAAAGGGTGAGAGTCATGTTAATTATGTGGGGTTCCTCTTGGAGCAAACCCAGGCAGCAACTGTGCTGTAAGGCTAACGTAGCATCATGTTATCCCCTGAATTAATCAAACTGCGTTACTGATATGACACAATTGCTTATACAAAAACCCCATCCAAATGCAATTGCAAATTGCAGGTAGAAGCTTGGGTTTGATTGTACTTGATTACTGTGATGTAACCGTATGGTTTTGGAGCAGCTTCATGCTCCAAATCGTATTTCAGACACCAAATGGGGTGTTTTAAGACCTCTCCAGCCTTGCTGTGAACATGCTGCCCGAAGGTTATGACCAGACTCTGAAGACTGTTGGGGTTTTTTTCCCACGCTTAGAAAGGTCCATGGAATTGAAGCCCTGCTCTTGGTTATCACATGTGAGAGAGCTTTTGATATGAGTCCCCAATGGCTTTATAGATGACCAGACCAATAAATTTCTCTGCTTTGTCCTCTTGTTGAGGGCTTAAATCTTGTTAAAATCCTAATTGTGGGGTACATACATGTAACCTCTACAGTTCCTGCCTCAAAATTAATGTTGATGATGATGATGATGATGATGATGATGATAACCACCACCCTCAAGAGACCCTGAATTTCTGGAAATCTCTTTGTCAGGATGACCTGTTTTCAGACATTCACCCCCAAACATGTGTGACCCACTAGCAATTTTTTCTTTGGGAAGCCAACCAGCAAACTACCAGGTGAGGGCACAGACTGGTTTCCCAACAGGAGCCCTCTCTGGGGGTTCGAAGGGGCACAGTTCCCCCTTACAGGCGCTTCCTTGTTCACGTATCGTCTTGCTCAGGCAGCAAGAGGAGAGCTTTGAACATGGAGGGTTTTTTCTATAGTGGTGGAGAACCCTATACCAACACCTGTAAAAGTCCTAGACAGCATACTCGTGCACTGTCAAATCTTTTCTAGTGACAAAGACCTCAATGATATCTTTTTCCTTCATACTCTTGGTTCAGGCAGGGAAAACCCCATTTTTTTTACTCTTCTGTGGGCTTGTCCCACAAAAACCCTGCCCTATCTGTATTACTTACTACTCAAAAATTTTCATAAATCACAGTTTTCAGCTGTGATATTAGTTTATCAAGATCTGAGGTGCAATCAATAAGGTTTTACTAGGCCGTCCTTATAAATGATGTATTAGAGTAGTTCACAAAGGAGGTCTGAAACACCTCATCCTTTCCATAATGTTAAGTGTAAAAGAAATTAGAGAAACCAGTGGTATCGTCAGGGAAATGGTTGATTTGACTGGTGATCATGCCATGCTCTCTTGCTCTCTCTCTCTCCATCCACTCATCCCCTGTATGCCTGAAGGGTAGGAAGGTCAGCCTGTACTTATGTTTCAAAAATACCACTTGGAAATTGCCATACAGCTGATGCCGTTTCCAAGCTTTTCTCTTGGTTTATGCTTTAAAGGCTTCAAAATCCAAAATTCTGCCGAGAGACCTCAACCCACTGGAAGTGCCTGGAGGAGGTGCCAAGGAAAGGACATTTCACAAGAACCGATTTCTCCCGATGGGTTTCTGCCTTAACCCCACCATTTGGTATTGCGTCAGCAATCCTGAGACAAAAAATAAAAATCCATCTCTGCCTTTGTCTGCCCGCTGTTTGACATGGGGGGAAGAATGGGAGGCAGGTAGCATCTTATACATATATTGGCCCGCTAAATGTATTAAAATGCATCATCAGACACCATCATTAGCTAATCCAAACACTGAGTTATGGCAAGGACAGCAGAGATTATCTGCACAATGAGGGGAAAAACAGCATTTAAAGCCAGGAATATATTTGGCACTGATAGTACTCTGAAATAATTTGGCATGAAAATGCCACCCATTACATGGATGCGTCGAGTATGTTGTTCAACCCTTTTGCGGCCGTAGGTCTACAATAGGGTGTGATTATCACACATGGAAAATGGATTCACAGAAAAGATGGCCTGTGACAAATATTAGACAATCATTAGCCAATTGTGGCTGTTCCTTGTAGATTGAAAGCAAAAAGGATAAGAGCAACACACTAATAATTCAGGCTATTTTGAGAATCTCTGATGATATATTCCAAAATCCAAAATTAACTGCATATAAGGTAAAAAAATAAAGGAAACTGCAGCAAGAGGCAGACCAACTATAGTTTACATAATATTCTTTCCATGGTTTAAAAAAAAAACATTTTCTTACCGTAAATACTTTATCTCGACAATCTGGGACACTATTACTAAAGATTTTCTACTCTGACAAGACCCTAGCATTACGGCCTTCAAGAATCTTGTCTTAGATCACAGCTGGTTTTAGCATTTTGGAAAACCAAGTTTAGCTTCCACCTGAGATTAAAAGAACATAAAACTAGTAGTTTTACTGCTGCCATGCACATTAAATCACATTCTAATTAGAAACAGACTGCAACAAACAAAGCGGGTTCGGACAACTGCAACCTCCTTCACTCTGCATTACTTTTAGAGATTGGAAACAGGCGGGAGCACATCAAGTTTGCAAATCGCAGGCACCGCGTAGACGTTTGGATTCATAAAAATGGCAGGATAACTTGGAATATTGTTTTATGGATTCATTTCCTCCCTGTCCTTCCCCCATCCCTCCGCACCTTCAGGAAACCTCCTGTGATAGCGGCTGCTTAACTTTTACCGTGCCTCTCCAGTCAAGCTGTTCTGGCCCTGACTCAGATAGCTGTCTGCAGCTGCTGCAAATTGATTTATCTCCCCATTGGAGTTGCAGCTGATGACCAAAACACCAGAGTAATTTAGGATTTGTGGTCGTCTGTATAATCTGATTTCCACACACCCCCCTTATTTTTTTATTTTCAAAGCCTATAGACATTTTCAAGCCAAAGTAATGCTTCAGTCTATCTTCTTCCCACCAGTGTTCTTTGAACTTCATTTCATAACCATAATGCTATGGTAGCAAAAACATCTGAAAAGGATACAGCAATTCACAGCAAATTAAAAAAGCATGTCCCAGAGTCTACGCAAAAATTTATAGTCAGCAAATGACTACGGAGAAGCCAGTACACAAATCATAGTCCTGATTCAGCAAATATTTGGCAGGTATCCTGACATGCCCCGCAAGCCCAGAATGAAATAGGATGGGGAAGAAAGCTGAAGGAGGAGATAAGCCAGGAGCTGTACTGCTTGGGGAGGCAGCAAGAGCATTTCCCATCATCTTTTCAAGACAGGAGGGCGCTGCAAACCAGCGGTGGATCCATGGTATCCATCCATGGATGGATGGTGGATCCATCAATGACAGCAGCTGCAATGTTCACCAGCGACAGCACCTTCAGCCCCGCTCTCCCCTCACACCCCGTATTGAGCTCTACAGCCACGGGCCCGAAGCTGTCATGCGGGGCCTGAAGACACCCTTAGGCATGGCCACACTGTACCCACCCATATGAGGCTGGGACCTGAGGTTAGGCTTCAAGGAGCCTGCTCTGCTCCAGCCAGGTCCCCCTCCACCAGGGAGACCGGCACAGAGCTGCAGAGCGTGGAGAAGCTCCCGCCAGGGGCAGCTGTGTCAGCACCAGGCGGTGGGCAAAAATGGTGGGAGACCACGTGGGACACCCACTGCAGCTCCAAGCTCGTCGCTCCAGCCCCGGGGCCACGCTCCCATCCCCCTTCTCCTCCCTGGTTTGGGTCCTTTGAGCTGGGACCACATACAGAGCCCGGCACAGGGGGGTCTCTCCCTCCCTTGAGCCCACAGGTACCACACCAACACAGACACCGAGGGGTGATAAAAGCATCCAAAGCAGCAGGCTCATCCATAACACTGCCACTTCCCAAATTCGCAGGCAAAAGGGGCTATCATTATCCACCCTTAACGAGGCCCTTAATGATGATCCTGTTGCTCGGTGACCGGCGCATTACTGAGAGGTGCATATAACAACATATAACCGGAGCTGCTTATAAATTGGTGACCTATTCTAACTCATACTTGCTGAGGACCTGACCCAAAATATTTATTCCCTCGTGGAAAACAGACACTCCAGGTCTCCTAATGGTCTCCAGTGTTCCCGGCTGACCCAGTTTGGAGCGTGAGCTACACTCAGCCCTATTTCAGAGCTGAACTAGTTCCATCAGAAATGGTTTCCTTTAAAACTGCTGCTACCAAATGACATGCTATGAAATGTTTAATTTTTTTTTTTTTGAGAGAGAGAGAGCGAGAGAGAGAGAGAGAGAGAAAGCGATGCGAACTAATCAGAAAACATACACTGGGTAAACCGAAACGGGCATTACGTAACATCAATAGAGCTCCTAATTAATTCAGATTCATTCAGATTTTACAAGCCTTTCCAGAATCAACATTTCTTTTCAGATGGAGGGGAGAAAACTATAAGATAATACAAAAATACATGTAACTGCAGCTTCTGGGCATATTAATGAACAGAAAAGTAGAAAAGGCAGGATTTTTTCGGAAGAGCAGAATAGCGTCTACAGTGATAGATGCAGGGTACAGCAAAATAGGTCAGTAAAGGGAAATATGTGTAATGAATTATATAAAGCTGTATGTATAAAAATGAATGTATTGATGAAAAGTGATTTTAAAATGAAGGCTCAGATACAAATCATTAGTCCTATGGCCAAGACTAATATGTATTCTGCTGTAATAAGCGATGTCATTACAAGTGAATAACAATGCTGTAATGGGCGAGCAGCCTCGCTGGGGGAGGGGATTGATTATCAAGCAGTTAGGAAACCTTTTCTCAATTATTCGCATAGTTTTAGTCGCCTCGGGTGCTGGCAGGGGCCGTTTCCAAAAGGCAGCGGCAATGCCAAGGAACACGAGGAGGAAATTCAAAGTTTGGAGCGGTGATGGGGATGTCTCTGCAGGGACTCTGGCAGGGGCTGGCCCGCTGGAGCTGCAGGGGGATGCTGCTGCATTGGGTGAGCTTGGGAAGCAAGAGAAATCACCCTACTCTTTGCCAGGCGACCAGGACGGACTGCTGAGCGCTCAAGCGCGGAGCGTGCGGGAGAACCTCCGGCTGCATCCCCCGCTGCATCCCCGGCTGCATCCCCGGCGGGCTCACCCCTTGTGTGTGCTGCCAAAGCCCAGCCCGCCTGCCGCAACCACCGCCTCTGCTTTTCGCACCTCTAATGCGTGCCCGGCAGGCAGGCATCGCACACAAGCCCTTCCGGTTCCCCTCCTTCACGCCATCTCCCTCGGCGCCGGAGCCCTCCAGCCCGCGCGGCATTGCCGTACGGGAGTGACAGGGCCTGATATGTGCTGTCTTGCTGAATTGGCGTCTCCGCGGCCATGAGGGAATGGATGTGTAATGCTGCGCTGATACCAGCCGAGCAATATAATGCAGTGCCGTTAGGAGCATTACTCATAGCTGATGAACACATACCTTTTCCAGTGAAACACATACATTCCAGAAAGAAATGCATAGATCATTTGCTGAAGCACATTTATCACAGCGAAATGTGTACCTCAACTAATGAAACGCATAGATCATATAGTAAAATGATTATGCTCATACCTAGCAGGCTCAACCATTTATTTATTTTTAACCAACTTATTTTGGTTAGGAGGCTGAGCGCAGCCCTCCCCCTCCCAGGGATTAGCAGTCCAAACCCCATTCTTTCTTCGAAAGTGTATTTATTTTCCCATGATACAAACCCAGGTTCCCACCCCAAGCTCGTCGAGAATAAATTAGTAGGGAGCCCTCTCCTACAGGAGCTGAGCATCCGAGCTGAAGCCGGTTTTGCTATTGAAGATGGATTTTGCTACTGCGTATTAGCGGGTGCTGCATCTGGTATGCTCGCTAATTAAAAAAGACATCTATGTACTACGAAACATTTTAGGCACTTTCCCTTAAATGTTAGTTTTGCTGCCCACCTGAAACATCTTCTGCATCCTTATTAGCATCTTCAGCCAGAAATAGGTTGAGTCAGTGCCCCTCCAGGGTCAGCCGTAAACCAGCTGTTCCCAGCACATAAATTCAGTTGGCTCCAGCTCACGCTTGCCCTGAGGAATGAAACGGGTCAAACACTTTGTTTACAACTAAGGAATCCCCTAGTACACACGTGCCAACCATAACCCCAGCTCAGCAATGCTGGGAACGGGTGTAAATCCCGGAGTTATGCTATAGCAGCAACATTATTCACACACTGACCGACTGGGAAAAAAACCAACACCCTGACTCGTCCCGTTACATGGGATCCTGGCAGCAGCCGAAGGACAGCCGGCCTCTTTCACGACTGCTTGTTTGATTAACAACAAAGCTGTATTTTGAAAACATAAATGAGGAGCCTGTATTTTATTGGACTGGCCTTTCTTCTGCTGAATCGTATCTGTTTGAACAACCAACCTAGGGGAGGGGGTTAAAAAGCAAGTTACTTTTGGGAGTGAGCAAGGAAAGGAAAATAGACCAACAAAAGCGAAAAAAGCAGAAGATCAGGTACGAAATGACTGCACTCAGTATCCCTTTCCCCTTTTTTCCCCTGAACTCCATTGGCTTCCAATTGTAGAGCGTATTGATTTGAATTTTTTTCATGTTAACTTTTAATTGCCTAGCTGCAGCTGCAAGGCAGCGCCTTGCTGAGCCCATTTCCAGCTACCATCCCGAGTGCCCCACCAGCCCCAGCACCCCGCGCTCTCCATCAATAGGAAATCAAGCGGCTGCTCAGAGAATAACTCTTCCTACTTTTCGCACTTAGCAGCGAGGCTTTTTCAGCTTGCTCGCGTGTCACCAACCTTCGGAGCAGCTTCGCCGTCCAACTATCAGCCCTGCTGGAGACTTTTTATCTTCCTTACAAACTTATCTTTCGAACATGCTTTTTAATGTGTAATCGTTGTTTGCTTCGGCAGGGGAGGCTTCCTTGGGGCTTATTGTGCTTAACTGGCCCTATTGTTGTGAGCCTTTCTGATAGAAGATGTTGCAAAAATACATGCGGGTCAGGCTGGATATTTGCGTTTGCATTTCATGGAGATAACGGCATTTTCCTTAAGTTATACAAGTCCCATTTCATTATTCCATGAACCTCTCGGTGAACCTCGGGCTTCACTATATAATTTATGGTCCCTGATACAATCCAACGGTGTAATCTCATGATTTATGTGCTTCATTTATAATTTGATCATTTCAGTATAATACATGTTTTCCTAGATGATTTATGTACTTTCTCCCCTAACGTATGTGTTTCATGCCATGATATACGTATTCATCAGCCACGCGTTATGCCCCTGATGGCACTTTCCCAGGGAGGAAGGTGGGACACCCCAGCCTGAGGCCAAGTCCCGAGGTTAATTGCAATCAATTCACCTTCCATGCAATTACACTTTCATCTGCACGCGCCTGTGAAGTGAGCATGCTTAACACCGTATCAGCGGGAAAGCAAATGTGCCTCTTTTCCCCTTAGAGCCAATAAAGCCAGCCGTGGCATAGGATTACAGGGGGGCAGCGGGGACGGTTTAGCCCTCCTTTCTAACATTTCCATTGAGAAGGTGCTGAGAATAATTAATTATCTCCCCGTTGTGCTGATTAACACAGGTCTCATTTCAGCACGTCGACAGAAGAGTATCCCAAACGCTGACGAGGCAGCAGCAGCCTGCTCTGATTTCAGGAGAGCATCCTCAGGCGGCACAAAGCCCAGGCTGAAGGGGAAACTTTAGGTAAACAAAAACACCCTTCTCCCTAATTCTGCTCCCCCCAAAACAAGGCTGGAATGAGCCCCGGGGACCACCCTGTCTGCTCACCCAGTGGGATCAGCTGTGCCCAAACTCTTCCCCGCAGTGGCCAGCCCACCACCCCCCTAGGTCACCCGCTTTCTTTCAGTGCTTTGCACCTTCACTGCCCATCTCCCTCATTTCCAACCTCCCGGGCCCTTCCTGCCATGCAGCCATGGCTCCTCATCATGTCCGCAGCAGGGAGAGCATCACCTCACCCCCCACCTTCCTGCACCCATCATTTGAGGAGGCTCAGCCTCTGCCTAAATAAACCCTGCTCTTTGCACCCTCCCAGGCAGGACATGCTCCCCGGACCACACATCACCCTCAGTGCTCTCGGCTGAACTCTCCCCAATTAATCCATATTTTTCTTGAACAGCAGTGCTCAAACCGGGGCAGACAATGCCAGCTGAGCCCTTGCTCATGGTGGGCGGCTTTCTGCCTCTCCCGGTCTGCGTCCCCGTGGCATCTTCAGGAGAGTGCGGCGTGAGACAGCTTCAGAAGCCTCGCTGAGTGAAGATATATGATATTCATTGCCTCTCCACAAGGCTTATTGCCCTGTCATAGGAGGAAATAAGGTGAGTTTGACATGATTTGTTCTTGACAAATCCCGGCTGTTACTTATCTCCATGCCATATTCTAGAGGCTCATAAATAATTTGCTTGATTATTTCTTCCAGCATTTTTCCATGCACTAAGTAGACTGACTGGTCTACAGCTCCTTGGCCCCCTTGGTTTGCCTTTTTTCAAAGATGGGCACTCTGGTTATCCTCTCCCAGGCTTCGGGAACCTCCCCTAGTCGCCACCAGTTCTCAAAAAAATTGCCAACAGCTAAATCACTGTTTCTGTGAGCTCCCTCAGATCCAGTCCAGTGGAAAATATCCTGCTGTCTTCTTCTTCCACCCTAAATTTGACATCCTGGTTGCTGAGATGAACACTGTCAACCTAAAAAATGTTCATTGGTGATGACATGGGTAATGCTGGAGGAGAAAACAAAAAAGATGGAGTGCTTTTGTCTTCTTGACATCACGTATTGCTGGCTTTCCCACCTCATTTAACAGTGGGCCACCCTTTCCTGGTCATCATGAGAAGCAACTAAAATACCTATGGAACATATTTTTTTTCTTTATGTCATTTGCAGGTTGTATCTCATTTTATGCCTTGGACCTTCTTATTTTGCCCCCGCAGCTCCATGGTATTTCTTTTCTACCCACGGACTACAGCCCTACTTCTCATAGGGTATCATCTACCAAATCTTTCAGTTTATTGATGTCCATCACTGTTCTTTTTCTTTCTAGGAATTACAAACCACATCATTTTATGCTTTGACTCTCCTAACCCGACTTCTAGCTTCACATTTTAAACAAAGTACTTCCTGTTGATAAAGCCCACTTGTTTTCCTTACTTTCTGTCTCAAACACCTCTATCCAGCATGCCCAAGGCCACCTCAGACAGGTTGCATCGTACTGCGTTCCCTTTCCGACAGGAGCAGGGGTCAATGCTTCAGCTGTTGACTTTCACCGTTTTCCATTACCTGCTCAAATCTCAGCTGAAACTACACACAGGGTAGAGCTGTAGTTGATACAGACAAGACGATGTGCATATCTGCATCGGAATAAAACATTTCCTTTTCCTCTCTTAGAACGGCTCAATAAAATGTATATATATGGATGCATATAAATGTATGGCTGCATATAAATATATAACAAATATAAATATATGGGTATAAAACAAGCTGGTACTTTGAAACCAGAAGGGGTGGGATGCCCATGTGGACAGGGTATTCCTACAGTACCAACACTGCTCATTTTCAGATATCCCGCCCTGCGAGGTAGCGTGCCAGAAGAAATACCAACAAGCCTCAGCTTTTTACCACATGGTGAGACAAAAGCCCAGAACAAGCTTGCTGTGTTAAAACCCAGCTGTATAAACAGTAGGAAGCTGGCGTGTGTGTGGATGCTTTTAAGCATAAGCCAGATGTGAATCCAGCCGTGGTGCTGTCCTTCCAAAGCCAGGGGCTGAGGAGCAGGGACCTACACAGCCCTGTCTGCCCCACTGCCTGCTCTCCTCCTCCATGCAGAAACTTAAGCCATTGCATTCATGTTGACCAACACAATGGTCTGCATCAAGGAGGAACATCCCTAGATTATCCCAAGACCTTGAAATTAAAAATCAGTTTGGGGGATTTTGATGGTATCTGCTGGGGACTCCCTCTTCAACAGGGAGAAATCCTGAGCGGAGACTACTTCTTAAAAAAATAAAAGATCTTTGTTTAATTGGGAATGATGCAAACAGTATTCAGATGTGCACTACAAAAATTAAGAATAAAAAAAATCCAAAACAAACCCCACAAAACTCCCGCAAAAAACATGCAGTCCCTCAGAGACTATAATATACTTGTGGGGAGCTGTGACTAGACCAGTTTTGTTAGATCATGTTGACTATTCCTGACAATTAATAGCATCTTTCAGGAATGTGGTGCTTAAGATACCATATCTATATGCCAGAAAATCTCAGGCCACTTGTATCTGAGATTAATTACAGTACTGGATAGGAAATAAATGTTGCCTCGGTATAAGTGTTGAGGGAATTTTGTCCATCTTAGGAAACACCAGTCACCCAAGGACTGGTCTAAGGAAGCAGCCCTCAAACTCCCACCACGTCAGAAAAGACGAAGAAGAATTTATTAATTCCTGCCTCACTGGGACGAGACCTCTGAGGGCGTAAGGTTAGTTTGCATCCCCCTACTTATTGTTATTTTTCCTTGGCCTTGCTCTTCAAGGGACAATGCCAAGTCCGGTGACTGTGTCACGGCATCAAGGCTCGGGCATGCCCTGGTGTGTCACCCATGATCAATCCATCACTCAGCGCAGACCTCTAGGTTTTAACAATTTGGGGGAAGGAAGGGGAAACAAGAGAGGGGAAAAAAGGTGCATTGCGGCATGTGGACACACACCAAGCACAACAGCATAGAAAGACATAAATTTTGGAGAGACCTCTTTGTCATTAGCATGTCTGGGTTCACGGCGAGGCACCGGCCACCACAGCCGTGAGAGGGCCTCACGAGGAGGGAGGATGGCCAGCAACATCCCAAACTGGCCCAGGCATCAGGAGCCACCCCAATGCCAGAAACAGCCCTCGGCAACCGCAGGCAGCTGGCACGGACCCCGAGCAGGGCCATAGTCCTGCTGCTGGCCTGTCAGCTGTTACTCCTGTCAGGAGTAACATCACAACCACATACACCAGAAATGTGGCTGCCATTAGCCAAACAGTTGCTTGATGAAGAGTGACCTCACAACCTCATACCTCAGTCCCCTGCCATCAGCTGTCCTATGAGCTGCTCTGACGGAAGGTACCTCAAAACCACATATTCTGGTCCTGGGTCTGCTGCTGGCCAATCAGTTGCTGAGGCAGAAGCGACCTCAGAAGCACATGTCCCAGTTGTATGAAGGCTGCTGACAGAAATGACCTCAGAACCACATACTCCAGTATGGGTCTTCTGGTGACTCACCAGTTCCTCCCACCACATACCAAAGCCAGTGCCTGCTACTGGCCTACCAGCTGCACAGGCAAAAGTGACCTCACAAGCACAAACACTGGCCAGGCTGCCCCTGGCTGCTCTCCAGACCACCCTGCGTGCCCCCAGCCTTCTCACCCTGCTTTGACCCCAGCGGTCTCTTGGCCTTGACAGACTTCAGTCCCCGCACAGCAGCTGATAATGGGTCTGAATACAGATTTTCTCATTACTGACAAGAAGCGATTTCCACCTAGAGTACTAGGTCAGGAGCCTCCTGACCATACTGACCGCCATCAGCTTCTACTCTCCTGCGGCACCTCTCCAGGTGTGCCCTAGTTCAAGAGTGGTGCCAGGGAAGTAATGCACAGGGCTTGTGCCATCAGAGAGGCAGAAAGCTTTCAGATGAAACAGCTGCCACCTTCAAGGATTTGCACGGTTCTCGCTAAGGAGCAACGAAGAGTGCTCCAGGGGAGCACCAAGATGGGAGGATAAAGCATGAAGTTTGACAACCAAAACTTAGGAACGAGCAACGTTGTTTCCTCCAGACACAGAAGGAAATGGGGCACTTGTGTAGAAGAGACTGGCCAAGGGCCAGCAATGAGCCCACCTCAGTATGCTGGGTCTGTTTGCCACTTAGATGGAGATCTTCAAAAATGAACAAACAAAAAAAATCAAAATCTGAGGGGGATCAGGTCCCAAGTTCTCAGTAGCAACCTTGTTTGAGCAGTGAATGGATGGACTGGTGCTGGGCTGGAGTCCCGGCTAAACCAAAAAGTGCGGCCAGGTATTTGAGGTGGTATATAAACCTAAAATATGGTTTTCCATTCAGTGTCCTTATTGATACGGATCAAGCTGCGGTTGCTTTAAAGGCCCCCGTTCCTAAACACTTTTGCATCAGGCACTCTTTCCACTAGTTTTTTAAGGTAAATGAATATGTTTTTTTCAGCTGTAATTTAATTTAAAGTATCCAGGAGTAAACAAGAGAGGATAAAACCCAATCTTTTATCTTGACAAAGATAATTAAGGGTTTATAAATATTTTATTTGACAAGTGAGGTCCTTGGCAACACCTGCATTGTGCCCAAGGGCTGAGTTCCAGGTTAGACAAAGAACAAATTTTGCAGGTGGGTTGGCTCCAGGCAGCTGCTCAATTGAATAACCTTACCAGCAGTGCAGCTGTAACATGGGCCTAGTATTTTCCAAATGTCAAAGGACTGGGCCGGACACAGACAGTTCCCACCAAACCCTTCTGCAAAATACCAGCACTTGGCTCAACCAAGCACAACTCGTAAGAAATGCTGAGTTTTATGGTACGGGAGGTTGAATCTGATGAAGAGACCTCTTTGCTAGTGTCACCATTTAAGGAGATTATTCTTAATTAAAATGCAAAGCATCATGAAAGAGCTAATGGTGGCTGAGGGATTCAAACCAAGCAGATTTGTTGCTCCCATCATAGCTCAGCCTTTAAGAAGCACAGAGCACATTTGCTGCTTCATTCCACTTCATAACACCATGGAACAGACATCAGGGTTGGAAGATACATGAAGACTGAATGGTGACCACATTTTAAGTCTTCTAGAGCAGGCCTAGCCATTCAGATGTAGTTGCAGTCATTGAAGCTGACCACAAGAAGCAAGAATAACTGCACTGATGTTGTTCAGAAGTGGGTTTTGTTGAGGCAGGAGCAGCAATGGACCATCTACAATATTATCGTTAACAAACTTATAGTCAGCCCCCTTTTTGTCTGATTATCTGAACAGATATCTCCTCATACCATGGCACAGATGTAGCATGTACATAGAGCAACATCACAAGCCACATTGATTTAAAAAGAACTCCAATCTTACGGCATTTGCCATTGGCTTTTTTCTGGCAGGTTGGTTTATTTGGTTGTCTCCTGGAGGCTTTGCCAGCCATTTGGTTTTGCCTGCTTGAGAGGTGGCGTGGCTAGTGCACTGCGACAGTGGCACTCTGGGCTTTTAACTTATTAAATCTCCAATGGAAACGCCAGAACCTTTTTGCATCACGAACTAAGTAGCAGCAGCAAAAGATGGAAAAACAGTTTGTCCGTCATGGTGAAGACCTGCTCATGCTGCCAGGAGTACAAAGCAGAAGGCAAGAAACCAAAGCCATTCCGACATGATTAAGCTTACATATGTCTCTTCCTGCCAGAGGCTTATTTGCCCTCTGGAGAGAAGGTACGGGGCTGACTGGGACTGCTCAAAAACAGAGACAAGTGGCTGAATGCAGCTGGCCAATAAAACCGTAAATTGTCTTGCCGGCCTCCCCCATGACTGCTGGAGCTGCACAAGGAGACCTAAGGTTCCCATAATCCACAAGGAACATCTATATTTCTTGTGGAAAATCCCACTGATATTCCTCAACTGGCACCAATTTTTATCCCTTTCCTCAAACCCAAAGCCGGACAGAGCATTCAGATTACACCTGTTATGCAGCTCTTAAATTTTTTACTAGAGCCACAGCAAAGCAGTTTTTAATGCCCGCAAAACTCTCACAAGAAGGTGGTGGACATGCTGGTGGTAACTGCAAGTGGCACCACCAGCAGCCCGTGAAGTGCTCAGGTGGGAAGATGTACCCCATACCCCCTAACAAGCTTTGGCATCAGCTTAAGCCCTGGTCTGGGGATAACAGAACAAGACCGATGTGACAGATTTATTCAGAGCCTTGGGAAAGCAGCCCTGAGTTTATAACCTGAGGATTCAGAGGACAACCTTCTCGGTCTTGTACGGACCTGACCATCAGTGCCATTTTTGTAAAGCTCGCCTTTAGGACAGGTAGGTGCATTAGCTGCAGCGCAGCACCCTTGGGACTGGGAGCACCCGTTGCCACAGAGTTTGCGACTGGATGCCCCTGGAAAGCACAAATGTGATGCAAAGGGGTTTTTCAAGGGAGTGCACTTGTGCAAGCTGGGAGATGTGTGCCGCTGCAGTTTCTAACCACTGATGAAAGCCAAGCTCAGCAGAACCACCCACAGAAACGCGTGCTTGTGCTAATAGAGATGGGTGTTAGCAAGCAGTCCTTAGGGGGAGCCGTCAAGGCAGATGCCTGGGAAGGTTTAGCAGGGAACAAGACAAAAGCACGATGCTGAGGTGCTTATAACCATTGCGCTTTTGAAGCACAGAGAACAAGAGCTCTGTTCTCTCTCGTGATACGGCACGGCTGTTTTGCACTTTCCTCATAGTTCATGAATCTTTCTCCTGACTGCAGAAACCCAGGAAGAAGAAGATTTATCTTTGCTCTCAGGAGACATCCAAAGACAAGACCAACAGTAAGTAAGTCTGTAAGGAGCCCACAATGGCTGTCATGCAGCACCCATAGGATTAGGAGCACCCATTGCCAAAGAGCTTGCAACTGGGTGTCCATAGAGAGTGCAGGTGTGCAGCAAAGAGGTGATTAGCATCACCCATCCTGTGTTGATCTGGTCTGGGACCAGAGGATCCACTCTTGGAAATAAATCCTACATTCAAATAGTCAACTGTGAAGGTACGTAAGACTTTGCTGCAGCTTGCTGTTCAAAGCAGAAATGCCTTCCAAACAGCTTCAAGATGCACATCAAGGACTGAAGTGGATATAAATTCAGTTTTTGGATGGGAAGGACCGAGCTCCTCTTTGTGCTTCTGCTGGTGAGGACCCCCAGCCAGCTCCGGCCATTCTCACCGGAGTCATGACCAAATGGTTGGGCATGACGATGCAGGCAGCACTCAGCGTACATGAGGACAGCGCATGAACTGGCAAAGTGGTACCCGACCCTGCACCAAACCCGCGTGTGGGCGCTCTGTACAGCACCAAACATCCTGCTCCTTATCCGGGATGTCCTGGGGATCGGATCGGCTGTGCCGCCGCAGCCCCTATGCCTTGGTGTCATGCAGGTGGGTGGCTGGGACCCAGGCACCCCTGCAAACCCAGCTCGCTGCCAGGCAGTCCCCAGGGTACCCCACAGGCAACCCAGAGCCCAGCGACACCCGGGGTCACCAGTATCAGGGGTCGCCCCACCCGGCCGGACCCCAGCACGGCTGGGCCCCCCCGGGCACGGTGGGCCGGGAAGGAGGAAACCCCTCTTTTTCCCCCAAGCTGCCGATTTAGTGTATCTCATCCAGCAGAAGAAAAGCCCGTTTCTTCCTTAAATGCACAGGGAACATCGGCGGTCGGGGCGAGGGCGCGGCTGGG
>NW_008794665.1:6384102-6384394 GCF_000699145.1 Aptenodytes forsteri
AAAGCCGCCCCTCGCTTAGGCGGGTGTGAGCAGTGTGGGAATATTGACCGGCTGTCGGGAAGAATGGAGAACTTTTCCTAAAAAAAAAGGAAAAAAAACCCAAAAGGGGAGTCAGTGCGTTTCTCTCGCCCGCAAGACGCCCGTCAGCTTTTGTGTCTGTTTAGCTGCAACCTCCCGGTTTTCTTTGTTGTCGGAGCGCATTTCACTCCCGTGTCAAAGTGTGTCAACTCTAACCTTTCCCTCCGCCCTGCTGGCACCCCTCCAGCCCCCCGACCCCCGCCCGGCCCCCTCC
>NW_008794665.1:6384579-6392199 GCF_000699145.1 Aptenodytes forsteri
AAATAAAAGAAGGTCTTACGGCGGTTCTTTCTTTATTTCTGTTAAAGCTGGAGCCTGAGATTTACAGACGCCCCCTCCCACCCCCCATGGAAGGAAACCTTCAAATAAAGATGTCTCCAGCTGAAATGACCATTATTATCCACACGCAGGCACATATATATATAAAATGCATATATACACACGCACACCTACCTATATATAAACCCCAAATCTGTTTGCCCCTCTTCCTGCTAATGCTAAGGGTACATTCCTCCCCGTTACAACAGCATTTGCACATTTATAGGAGGAATAAGGAAAAAGATGCATGGTACGTGCAGAGGAGCTTTTCCTCTGCCATCCAGAGAAAGAAGAACTAAAAGGATTATAAAAGTTCAGATTAAAATGATATAAAATCTAGCATTTGGCTCCAACACTAGTGCCTTGGTCCTCTGTAGCTAATCTGTATGCACTCTGTGACCTCCTCGCAGCGAACCCTGCTAAATATATTATTCCCACGGGGGCTTTCACTGCTGCTTGGTGTCAGAAATCAATATGTATGAGGCGCGTGGATGGGAATTTCTAATAGATCTGCCTGGCCCTGTGCTGCTTTTCAATATCTGCCTTGGACTATTAGTGCCGGCTCGGTGCCTGTGAAATAACCGAGATAATCTTTTAAGGTGCACTGTTAAGGTGGAACCTAAATGTTGCCGTTTCAATTAAAACAAAACAATATATATATATATTCATAAATCAGTCGGCACTGTGCGTAACCTTGTGTGTAGCCCGATTATAAACAATGATGGGGATTAAAGTATTAGGGCGAGTATGCTAATGTCTGGATTTCTGAGGAAGAGCTTAGTTCCTTTCTAATTTTTTTATTAACGGAAAATTGCATAGATTCACGGGGGGGGGAGGAATTAAAAGTGGAGGGAGCAAGGGATGACACATTGTCTGTGCAATCGCCTCCATGCCGGCGGAGCAGTGGAGGTGAAAGAGCGAGATCGCTATACTACTGCAGATAACGCACCCATTTTACCTAAGAGACACCAGACCGCGGTTCTGCAACGCTCTCCATTTTAGACTGGTTTGTGCACATTGAAATTACTGCCTGAGTGACCCCGAGTGGGGTTGTTTTTTTGTTTTTTTGTTTTTTTTTTGAGGGTGGGGGAGGCTTTTATTTTTTTAGTTATTGCATAATTACGCCAGGTCGTCTGCTACCCTTCCTCTTCCGGAGGTGCTGAAGGTGGGCAGGAGAGCGCAGGTTGATGGGTGCCCCCCTGCAGACCCCCGCACCCAGGGCAGCGTGTCCCCCCCGATGCAGGCAGGCAGCAAAGCGAGGCTCAGGTTTGAGAGCCGGCTGTGGGGAAGGCTGCATCCTGCTCTTTCATTCTCCTTCTCACTCTTTGTTTTCAGTTGAATGCACAGAGGAAGCTGTCTCAGCTCAGTGCACAGAGGTGCGGCGTATAAAAGCAATAACTTGCTAAAGGACCTCTCGCTCTCCCTTTTTTTTTCTTTTTTATTAGGGGAAAGGTAATCGCTAATCCATGCATACGCTCCTCCGGCTTCGCAGGCGGCCAGGCTGAGTTCAGCTCTGTGCTGGGGATGACAAGTGGAGAGTCACCACCCCAGAGGATCCGTTTTAGCCACGTTTAGCTCCGCCGCCCTTATGAGGTTGTCACCCTACCAGAGGTTGAAGAACTGGCACACAGCCCTGGTATTTTTCTTTCCCCCGCCCTCCTCCCTGCACACTTCACTTAGCATGGCCCAATCCACCTGACAACTCTCCAAATGCCCTCAACTGCTTGTCTGACCTGAGCTGGAGGCAGGGGGTGGGGGGCAGCAGCCCACGATTAAGGACGTGGGTCTGGGGAGAAACACAGGGAGAAATCTCTAAGCTAGGAGTGCTTGCACAGTGTCAGGCCCGTCTGTCAGGATAAAAGCGAAAGGCTCCAAAAGGAGGTTTTGCCCATCCAAATTTCACCGCAACCCTCTGAAATGAGGAGAAGACAGAGTGGGATCTGTTTGGTTCTGTTTTCCGTAATAACTGCACTTTTCTCCGCAGGTGCCATGACCCCGCAGGATGCAGCTCCGCTCCCAGAAACAAAAAGCCATCAGTGTTACCTGAGAAATATGAACATGGCTTTTCAGACACTTGTTTGGGTCTGCTTCAGTTGCCCTCCTTCTGGTTAAGCATTAGCATGGTGCGCAGCCATAAAGCGAAAAAAACCCAAACAAAACACCTCTGGGTTTTTTTTTTCTTATGCTCATCTATAAATAAAGCCACAAATCTCTCTGGTCCCTGAAAAATTTCACCTGAATATACTTCTGCCCCACACACTGTATATAAATAGATCAGAGCTGCAAAGCTCGATTCCAGATTTAAAAATCCACCTGCAAAGACTGCGGGTATTTACACCCAGGGAGCGGCTTGCCAGCAGTTCCTCAGGAAAACAGGACCGGGCAGGCCAGGCAGGGATGTGTGCATGTCCTGGCCTTGCTGCCTAAGGTCCTGTCCCAGCACGGAGGTAACGCTGCCGCCTGCCACGGGAACTAAATTCCAGGCATGTCGTTTGGATTAGCTATCCCCTGCATCCGGAAAAATGCAAATGTTTATAAAGGGCTCCACTACCGCCAGCGGTTTTATCCCGGATGCCAAGAGCCAGCTCGCTTGCCGCCTCAGCTCCTTGCAGTATTTATAATACAAACACTTCTAATCTAATGCACGCAATTCCCAACAGTTTAATAGGGCTGAAGTTCCCTTCCCGCCTCCCCTTTCTCAACCCATCAATTAGGTAGGTATATGTGAAAACAAACAACCTATGTGTTTTCTGCATCTCTAAGGAGGTGTAATGGCACGAAGTGCTGGTTATATGCGTTTACTGATGGGAAAAGAGGAGCTGAGTGGGTCTTTGTAAACTGCAGGCTTGGTTTTTCCACAAATGCTGAAAAAGAGCAGCTTTCAGCAGCGCAGGCAGGGCCAGAGATGGAAAGAGCAGGGGAAGGGCTTGCATGTGCACCACAGCCTTGCAGGGTGGCCACGGTGTCACTGGCAGTAGGAGAGGTGGGAATGAGACCCAGGACTTAATCCTGATGCCCCGCATGGGGCAGGCACCGGGCTGCAGCCCAGCACGATTCACCTCCCCAGGCGTGGAATTCCCTCACCCGTGTCTTCCTGATCTGCTTAGTCTCCTGTCTTTACCTCTATGTTTACGGCAGCAGAGCAGGTCGTGGGAGTTCCTTACGGCCCGCAGCTGATGGTCACTTTTAGTTTGCATTGCTTCAGTCCATGTTGACCACCACATCTCAAGTACTCAAACTGACCTGCGCCCGTATTTAAACAAAGAAATTTTAAAATCAATTTTTAAAATCCATACTCGTACCTGTATTTCAGAGAGGTTGCACTTCTCCAGTTCTCAAAGAGGCCTCCAAAGCAGTGAAAACCCACGTGGGGCACCCTTAAGCCAGAGCGCAACACATGAAGCATCCCTCAGTCTTCTGAGTAACTCTTGTGGTGTAAAAATCACCAAGGTGTAAAATCAAGTGTGCACGTGTCAAAATGGCGTGTAAGCTATTACTGACAAAAACACTTGAGCTGTTAAGGGGAGCAGCCTGCGGAAGGTGAACCAGCCGCTCCTCACGCTTGCCACTACCCCGTGCCGTGTTCATGCCATTGCAGCACCCGGGCAAACACTCGCCTAGGCAGAGCGCTGCTTTGTCTGACCTTTTGCCATGACCTCTGCCTTATTGCCTCACAGCCCAAATTTGTGAAGATGGGATTTGACAAGAGGTGTCACGTCCCTTCCATCCTAAAGGCAAATAAATGTCCCTTTCGATCACGGCTGTCACCCTCCGCTCATTGCTGAGCGACACCCCAGCCCGGCAAATTACTCCTACCCCAGTTGCTGCCAGCATCTGAAATACAGTTGACTTGGAAACACTCCTGGATGAAGGCAGAACCAGAAGTAAGCCCAGACTACAGGTCCACCCTGCAGTACTCACATGCAATGTAGATACCATCGGCACCCAAACAGAAAAATCACTTTTCCAGTAAGCATGACCTTTTTGAAGGTGGGCATTATACAGCCACGTTGTTAAGGGAGTCACAGTTAAATTGACTCACTAGAAACCGTCCGGTGGCTGTAAGAGAAGACACGCTGGTGCGGACCAGCCCACTCATGCTCTCTCTCTGCACTGCTCATCACAGGTTGATGGTTCAACACTGGGAGCGGTTGGTGGCCCCTTCCCCTGCATGAGTGGGCACAGGCATGCTGCTGCCTGCAGCCCTGCTGGCAATGGCAGCGGCCAGTGCCCCAAGGACCTCGGAAGGGAGCGGGAGAGGGGTGCTGGTCTGCGATAGCAGCCCATGCAAAGACAGCAATACTTATTTGGATCGATATATGGGCAATGAAGCTCTGCCCCAGAAAGTCCCCACCATGCCACTTGGGCACCACTGCAGCTCCCCGAATTCCTCTTCTGGTGCCCTACCTAGGTGCTGCGTACACCTCTGTGGGCCAAGTAGGAGTCAAAGTAAAAACGGGCTTGAGAGCTGATTGTGACAGGTGTCTGTGAGAGCAGGAATGAAGCAAGAACATCACCAAAACCTGAAACAGAGAGCCCAGAGCAGCATCACGTAGTTCAGAGCCAGTGCAGGTGTTGTGTCACGCCGCAGCTCTCCCATGTCAGTCCCACGGCTGGAGCAGGGCGTCCCTGCAGGGCCTTTCCCAGAGATGTGGCCATATCCCCTACACCCCGCCGGGTTCCTCAGCCACTGGGAAGGGCTACGACGAGCAACTTCACCTCTTGAAGGGCCAGGGAGAGGCAGGTGCTCGTCTGGGGTGGCTGCGACAAGGGAGGAGAGCCCACCTGGGGCTGCGGGCAGGGTCAGGAGCCCAGGTGCACCCACAGGGGCACAGCCATGCACCCAGCACCCCACGTTCGCCTCCTCCATACGCACCCAGGCAGCGCCTGTTGGGCTTTTTTCCTCTCCTATTTCCTCTCCTCGCAGCGCTACCACCTTCCTCTGATGAAGGGATGGGGGACAGACTGACAGCACATTTCCTGGCACAGCAAGTGATGCTTGCATGCATTTGGTCAGGGCTGCGCTCAGGGTTTTTTAGTACCTGGTTACCCCCCAAAGCTGCTGTGCCTTTATTTGTGGGGGTGTGTTTTAAGCAGTGTTTCAGCACTCCTTCCCTGGAGCTCTCCTTCACTACCACGGCTCCACTGGATGCCCCAGCGGTGCTTGCGATTCTGACCCAAAGCTGGGCTTCCCATTAAAAACCTCCTGGGAGCAGGTCTCCCGCGGGGCAGAGCCCCCCCAGCGAGGGGCGGCAGAAACCACAGGCACCGCTGGGCTGGGGCTGGGCTCCCCCCACTCCTGGGCCTCTCAAGAGGCGAAGCAATTCATCTTAGCCCATCTTGGCAAATCACTCCTGTGACCACACAACGTGAGCCGGCCATTCAGTCTGAACCCTGGCCGTGTATTATCCAGGCGGCGAATCCCGCAGAGCCCTGGCAGCTCACCCCGGCTCCCGCAGCTCACCCTGCCTCCCAGAAAGCATCTCCCAAGAGCTGTTACTGCGGCAAAGGTGAAGCTCCGTCCCATGGAAAGGAGGCAAAGTTTTACATCTCCCCACCTCCCCAAAAAAATTATGAGCACAGCTGCTGCTACACTTGCGTTTACTCCAATGCAGTCCCAGCTGCTCCAGCAGCAAGCTGGGGGTGCCAGCAGAAATACCCCAGGAGGGAGCTCCCTGCCTTGCTGCAATATTGGTGCATGGGTTTCCGGGGAGAGCAAGGCCAGACCTGATGGGATTGCTCGGCTGCACTAATCAACGTCTAACTTTTTCTTGGTCTTCCCTCTTTTTCTCCCCATAAGGACATGAGGGTTATGGGGCCATTCAGTGGAAAGGGCAGGAGGGAAAGGGGAAGGGAGGAAGAGGAAGAGGAACACTCACACGTCCACACACATGACAAGCAAGTGCAAATGCTCTGGGACATGGTGGCACCGATGGGTTCGACAGCAGAGATCGTCTTTGGGCTGTGCCTGGTGCGCTCGGGCTGGCTGGGATACGGGCACAGAAGCGGCTGCAGGCGTACCTGTAAGCATGTGCATCAGCACCTGCCCACATGGGTATCTCTTTCTGCCCCTGTTCCTCTGCCTGGAGGTGTCCCCAGCCCCAAGCTCCAGGAGTGGGGAAGCCCTGTCGGTACAGACCAGGACAGCCCTGTACCTCCCGGCTTGGCAGCTGCTGCCCTTGCCAAGCAAGCTGGGAGCTGGCCAGCCGCATTCGATGACCCCATAAGGCAGTCCTCATCGACACGTTTCAGGTCAGAGGAGCAGTTTCTCCTCTCAGCCCCATGGGCTGCACCGGGGATGCTCAGCTCCTGCAGTTACTGCAGGTGAGAGCAGGTTCACTGACCCTGGCAGCTCTTTCCCTGCCTCCTCCCCAGCTCCCGGCAGAGGTTTTGGACAGCCCAGTTAGAGCACGGCCTTGAGCAGTGCCACCCGGTTTCCATGGCCATTGGTGGCTCTGGTACCCAGCTCAGCCACGATCGATGGGAATATGGCAGTGGTGGCATTAGGCGCAGGCATGTCCCTGGTAGGGTCAGATGGGAAGTGGCTTTGCTCCCTGGGACAGTCCTCTCCAGCAAAAGTGGCAAAAGCACAAGTGGTAATGACAGTGTTCGAGGGAAAGGCACTGGAAAAAGGGAATTCAAGAGACAGACTTCATGTTCTGGGCTAAAAAAGCAAACAAGAAGCATTTGCCAGTGCAAGTTTCCCATTCCCATTTCCCGCAGGTGCAGCCTACCACTCCCCAGCCGCCTTCTCCCTCATCTGCAGGCAGAAGCAGGGGAAAGCAAGCAACACTCTGAATTTAGAGTAATCTTAGAAAAATGCCAACCTGCCACAGCCGCCAAGATTGCTTTTGCATGGTTCTGTATTCCCAGCTATGCCGCTTCGTTGCTTAGAGCCTGCATTAAGGACCACCGAGGCTTGGCACAGCTCGGTGCACCCACTGGGGTGAGTGGAAACGCTCGTCCAGCAGCAACGGCCAAACGCAGCATCCCTGGGTGCCGAAAGCCACACGAGTTTTGCCTCCTGCATCTGCAGAGGGGCAGGAGCAGACGCCAATTCTGCAGGTGTGGTAATGGCAGCAGAAGGGACTCAGACACAAAAAAATAACTTGGGGGAAGAGCAAGAAAAAAAAAATCTCCCTTTGGTACAACAGACACCAGGAACTCCAACGTCCACTTTGTTTAAGCAGAAGGTATTTGAAGGAGCAGTGACAACCCACAGGAGCAAGAACCACAGCGTTGTACATCCCACATCTCGTGCAGGTTGCCGCCAAGTCGGTGGGAAGGTGACACATTGCAGGGAGAACAACAACAACTTTAAAATAATAATTAATGAATTATTACTGACAATTGGAAAAAAAAATCCCAGTCGCTTATAGAAATGAAACTTGGCTTCTGGAGTTTCTAGCGATAATAAATATTTAAACACCTTCCTTGTTTTAACATAAAGCAGAAGAGAAATGCAGCAACTGCGGTGGGAGCGGTGACGTGTCAGAACAGCAGCATGGAGCGTCGCATCAAAACACGGCGGGGGGGGGCCGCCCAGGAGCGCGGGGCAGGGGG
>NW_008794665.1:6392256-6407206 GCF_000699145.1 Aptenodytes forsteri
CAGCATGGAGCGTCGCATCAAAACGCGGCGGTGGCTCACGCCTGAGCAGCAGGGAGCGGGGAGGGGGCTGCGGCGCACCCCAGCATGGCTCTGCCAGGGCATCGCCATCACCCCCAGGAGGTTTCTTTAAGCAACCATCCTGGATATAACCTGCCTCTGTGCGTAGCACGCCGGGGTGGGAAGGTGACGAGCTGGGCTGCCGGCTCTTTTCTGATGAGCCAGAGGCAGAAACCGTGGCGAAAGCCCACGTGGTGCACGTGCCAAGCGAACATCTCACCCGTCTGCTCCCTGGGACATGATTTAGCAACTGTGGGGAGCTGTTTGGCCGGGGCTGCTGCTGCACTGGGAGCCATAGCCACTCGTTTAGCTTGCCCAGCGACCGTACTTTCTATCATACATGTGGTGTTTTATGCTAAGGGGATGCCTACCCAAAAAGCGCTAACCCCCCTCGGCTGCCTCCAGCCTTGCTGGCGGAGAACCAGCCTGGGTCTCCCCATGCAGCGCTGCAGAATTAATGCCCTTCTCACTCCCTCCTTTATTCCCAGCAAAGCCAGCGGCAACACCTGCAGTTCACATCCCCTAAAGTGCCTATTATGAGGTCCCGTCTTCAGCGGTTTGTAGCTTTATTCAGACCTTTAATTCTGCGGGCTGAAAGCTTCCAGGTGAGGTGTCTGCCTTGAGCTTCGTGTCCGCCTTGAGCTCGGTGTGCTTTCAAAGTCCTAGCAAAACCAACTCAGCTGTTTTCAAGAAAATAATTAGGGAAAAAACTAGCTAGGGCCTGGCTTACTTCAATCTGTTTTGCAGAACCCTCAACTCTGGCAGGGGAAAGTTTAGGAGATGCCAGTGATGGATCAAGCACATGTCTTTCCCTCTGCCCCTTAGGAATCCACCTAGATTTGGTCAGCACCAGCATGTGAGGGCAGAAGTAGCCTACGTATTCATTGCTACCATTGCAATTTACATTGGCTTCCTGCCCCTGCCACGCTGTGGATGTGAAAAGTTCAGCATCGACTGCTTCAGGCCAACATCCCCCATCACTTCCCCATGGAAACTGCTGGCGCAGGCAGAAGAGGAGCAGCTCCAGAGCGCTGTACCTTCCCACCCTCGACACTTGCTAGGGCGCTGCTCCGCACCCCGCGTACCCTACCTACCTTGCAGGTGCTCCAGCCTCCGGGAGCTCACGCCTCTGCGCAGCCACAGCTCTGCCGCCTTCCCAGGACGCGAACCACGCAGCTGGGGACCTGCTGGCAGAAGCCACAGCAGCTGCCACAGCTGCCTTCCTCTAGGGAAGGGAGGAGTTAAAGGAAGGAAATACAGGGGAAGGGGCAAAAAAAAAAAAAAAAAAAAAAAAAAAAAAAAAAAAGAAAGAGTGAGCAAGTGAGCTTCTTCCTCTGCCTGGCTTGGGGAAGCTGCAGTTTTCCCTGGCTTCTCTTCTTCTTTCAGCTACTGCAATTCTAGCTTATGTTATTGGAGTAAGATGTGCTGGGTCACAACAGGGAAAAAAACGATCAGCTAATAATCCTGCTCATGCTTCACCTTTGTGGTGAGATTGCCTCGGGATCATCCCCATCTTATAACAGCCGCTTTTCCCAGCAGAACTAGGAAATGAAAGGCAGGGGCCAGACTGGTGCTCCCTGAAGATCCCTGGCTAGGACAGCTGCGCCTCTGGCAGGTTCAGTGCGTACAGGCGCTGGGTTCCATCTAGTCCAGCTGCACAGTTCAGTGATACTCGATCCCACTGCTTGCATCCAAGGCCTGAAAGTTGACAAAGCATTAGCCCTCCTTCTGCTATCAAATTCCTGTATGCTTTTTGTTGAGATTAAGATCACGTGTGTGCCCTGGGCCTCCAGTGGTGGCCTGAACGGTCTGAAAAATACCATTTTTATGCGTAATGTTTGTGACACGCATCAGACTGACATACGGAAAGGACGCTGACATTCTTTACATCAGAGGACTACATGTAGTTGTGTGCAGGCATCAGGCCAACCTATTTCTAGCTTTGCTGCCTCTCCCTGCAGAAATATTATTCCGTCCCAATGGTCTCCTTGAAGAGATCATTTAAAGGGTTACCAATTACTGCCAGCTTACTCATCTATTGAGATGCCTCGAACAGCTATGACATGAGAATTCGTTTTCCTTCTGTTTACTACACTTACTATCAGCACTTCCAAGCTGTTTGAGCTTGAACTAGCCATCTAGGAGAGAAAATACCTCCACCACCCGCAGAGTCATTTCTGACTGGACTTTTGCCATGCATCGCAGGTTGGGGAGTGTCAGACCCCAGGAGCGTGGGAGGATGCTGGCCCTGGACCTCTGCCTGCTGAGAGGTTGCCTGCCTGCGTGTGCTCCAGCTGTCCCCTGCACCGACACACAGGCTGCAACGAGCATCGCCCGGTCGAGCAAGTGAGCCATACTGGAGGCAAATGCTCTGCTTAATTGGTCTCAGCTGGAAGCTGCTCTGTGCATGTCAGCATGTTTAAGGAAGCAGGTCTTTGGGAGAGAAGACACCAGAGTAACCAATTAAAGAAACCCCCTGACTTCCCTTCCCCCTCTCTCCCAGCCCTAAACCCTCAAAGTTTGTTTTATTTTAAATGAGGAGCGTTTCTCACTGTCAATGAAATCAACTGAGAATAAGGTTTTGCTATTGGTATTTCCAAGTTTACTACTGATAGCACCTGTGGACATAGCTACAGAGACCTGGCTAAATCAAGTCAAGGTTTGCACCTTTATGTCTCCATTTTTATTCTTTTTCTTAAAAAGAGGAAAGAAGTGACACAAGGAAACTCGTCATCCAGTTCAAATCCAAGTTTATTAGCCTGTAAAAGTCTGTTTCCACACAGTAATCATAAGGAATGAATGAATGTTTATGGAGCGTAGCATAAAAATATACCGAGTCGGCCATAGGTTGGAGTTTATGATTGCTCACAAAAATTAATCAGCAGATCACATGGCATTGCATCAAAAAGGCAAATCAGTTCTAGGAATGCAAACAATCAGGATAAAAAGGCAAAACAAGTAAGAGCAGAATATCAGAAAGCAATAATTAGTTCACAGTTCCTAATGTGGGTGACAGATTTCTTTAGATCAGGTTATTTACCCACTAATTCTCCAAAAACAGGTTGAAAGCCAGTTGTTATAATTTTGCATTAAATAGTACATTCTTGGTCAACATATCAGCTGGTCAAATTCACTATCAATCTCTAGGTATGAGGATTAAAATGTAGGCACATAAGAGACTAAGTATACTCAACAGTTCACCTACTTCTCCTAAAGCCTGGTGGCCTCGGACACTCACAGCTAGAAATCAGAAGCTAATGCGAGACACGAGGGTCGAGATGTTCTAATCACTGTCTGTGTGTAAACCTTCTCTCCTCTTAAAAACCCTCCAGCATGCTATCTGCTCATCAGATCTGGAGAGGTTCACCTCTCTCCTGGGCATAGCAAACCTGGTCCAAACTCGCATATATAGGGGAGGGGAAGGGGTGTTGGGCATCTAGCACAAACTTGTGTGTGTCTCGCACGTACCAGGGAGGCGGTGGTGGGAACGTCCCCCACTGGCTCCTGTTTGCTTTGGTGTTGATCTTCTGTAGGGTTGTGTCCACTTGCCAAGCTGAGGTATGAACTTTGCTCACAAGCTACATCTGATGCAGAAAGCACCCGAGTTAGGAGATTTGGGCAAGCAACAGGGGTTTCTGACCTGGGCTAACTCTTCTCTCTCTCTCTTTCCAAAGGAAAATGTCTAGTCAAAGAGAGATGTATTTCTTCTAATGTTCTGTTTTTTCCTGAAGAAGTGCAGAGGGTTAGTGTTATTAACTCTGTAAAGAGAGCAGACTTAAAGGAGTAAGGGAAGAAAGGTGTTTTCTTCTCAGATGTAGGATGCTTATACACATCATAAACCAAGCTGGGGAGAACCACACTGAATAATTAATCCGGGCTCTGGCTGACATCATGACACCTGCAGATCTTTCTACAATTCTGCTGAATTATTTTCTAGACAAGATCCTTGACTCTGCAAGTCAAAGGGGCCTTATACAGATGAATGAACCCCCAGTTACAGCACCTTCTCTTACGGGGAAGTCATATTAGACTAAGAAGTACCTTCAAAGTTTATTGCGAAATTAACCCATGAAGGTTAATTTCTAAAAACCCTTTTTCAGGGAATGGGCAGTAGCACAACAAACTATTCCTGCTTATTAAATTAGGAATAATCTGACATTACTTCAGTATCATTTGAAAACTTAGAAGAACAGTGGAAATACTTCCTGAACATCATAGCTTCTTTAGGCAGTCTAGATCCTTGTCTTGCAAGATTACAATTTGCTACTTGCATTTCCTTCATTCTGCCTATCTTAGGCAAAACTGCCTTTCCGAAGGACTCGGCTACCCAGCCGAGCGTATCCATCCTAAAAACCAAACGGCAAACAGAAACAAAGCTACAGTGGGAGCGGATCCCGACATCTTTGCTGATGCTGAACTTCACCTTTCTTTCCTCGGATAGTTCCAGTGATCTCAAACTTTATTGTATGTTCTGCGGTTATTACCGAGAAGACATATTTCTTACCTTTATAGATCTTGGGGCCATCTATCCATGCTCACTGCACACTGGTGACTGAGTAGATCCTTACAGCAAAGTAAGGTAGAACTTATAACTAAGTCACCTATATAATATCCTCCATTTTCACGAGCTATCTAGTAAAGCCCATGGGAATCTGGGGAGGACTACAGCCTCCCAGAAGGTACTTTGCCCCGTATCACTAGACCGTTCATAATTTCAGACTTGTTCCTTGGAGAAATATAAGAGCACGCTGAAATGGCCAGTGGCAAAACCAAATTGAGTCCAACACAGCCTAGAAGAATTGAGCTTCCACACAAAAGGGTATTTTCCTTCCTCTTAATAGGCTCAGTAATGAGCTTGTCAGTTTTGGCTTTGAAGAATTACCTGCTTGTTGTCTGGGGTTTTTTTAGATTTTTTTTTAATTAAAAAATAAAAGCTATAAAAAGCTAGAGGTAGTTTTAAACTGCAAGGTTCATATCTGGGGCGAGTATTTCTCTGGAGCTGAGGGACATTTTTCATTCAGACTAGTGTAAAACAATACTCGAGGGGAAAAAAAGTTGAAAGAGAAAGCATTAAAGGAATAGGAACTCAGAGACCTCTTCCCGCTTCCAAATCGACCATCTCATGAAATGAGTGTATTTCCTCCCTGTGAATTCTATATTTAATCCAGAGAGATCACTGACTATGCCTGAGCAACCTGGCAGCCCTTTTCCTCCTCTTCAAACAGACCTCAAGATTCACTCTTGGCATTGTCTAATGAGCCGTCTACGTCTCCCAAGAACATACATCCTTACGGATTTCAATGAGAGCCGACAGGATCAGTGGAAAATCCACTTCCATTCCTTTCATTTTTGTTGCTTTCTTTAAAAAACAAAAGGATACACCGAGGCTCTCCCTGGAAAATCAGTTGGCATTGAAGGAATCTCACAGACCAAAGGACCTACCGCATGTTTCAAACCCTTGCAAAATCCTGTTTTGGCACCTAAGAGCAGACATTCTGTTTATTAAAGGAATATTCGCAGAAAAATGACCGTTCCAACTTTCACCAAAATCAGGTGACGTGCTGCCGGCACAGTCACGAACTTCCCCACCTATTTGAAGTTGCTTTGATGTCGGCAAGTAGTATGGGGTAATCAAATGGCAAGAGGAAACCATTTCCTTTGCTATGTATAGTTCATGAGGCAGGTAAATAGCAGAACTTTGAACTGAGAAGCAGTAAAACAAAGAGGAAGATATTATTGTCATTCTCTCACAAACCATATCCGTAATCCCAAATACTCCAACAGCAACAGGATGATCTCATCTCAGGACTATTGTTTGTTGCAAGAGTTACAGATGAGATTTCACCTTTGTATGCTTTTCCCTACGAAGCTAACTGCTAATTAATCACATCACCCTCACTAGTCCCCTTTTTTTATGCTACAGAGGTCTGCATTAAAGGGTTGAAGGCTTTTCTGCAATCTGTCTTGCTCCTACTTCACTAACCTTTTCGTAGCCTCAAAATCTCAACGTACATTCCTAGTCTTAAAAAGGTGGTATTTTTTTCTGCTATCTTAAAAAATCCAGAGTACAGTGTTACCTTCAGGTATACAACTTATGGGGTTTCCATCGATTGCCAATTGAGAAGGAGTTAGTTTTGTAGCTATTGTACCGTCACTTCATAAGCATTCATTCCCATACGCAAGACTGAGGTCAGCATTTGGACCTTCTCGCTCATCTAGAGGATTCTTTTTTAAAAGAGGTTTTCTTTGTTTAAGATCCCACAAACAAAACCTGTTTATGGAAAAAGAGTAATTTTTTTGAATACTAAAGTCCTTTATTCAACAACACAGAAATATCACAAAAACAACTTTACTGGGCAAATTGAATGTTTTTATACAGTTTTGTACATGCCCCATAAGTGATTATTTTTTTCATAAATACACTGTTTTCCAAAACTGTTTTTTTTTCCATAATTGCACAAGCATACATACACCTTACACAAATATCTATTAGAAAATTTAATAGATAACTGCACAGTTCAGAAATAGGAGAACACTGTGAAAGGAGTACATTTCTGTGGCCCGTGTTTCTGAAAAAACCCTCCTAGTTCCCTGCAGTTGTGAAAATGGAGTACTTTCTAACATAGGAGCTGTCTTTTATTCACTAAGAATACAGTAGAGCTCAGCGTGAAACTGCCAAATTTAATAAAAACAAAATCTGAAACATTTAGCTGTTACATGAGAACCCACTGTTTGATATCACTATGCATCTAACCATGATCAAAGACCCACTACTGCTTTTTGCTGAATGCATTCGACCCTGAATGGTATGTTCATTTAACTACTTTCTTTCTTCATTATTTGATTACAGATATAGCCCATTTAAAGACTTTGTATTCTTTAACATTAATTGTAGGACTTACATACCAGGGGTTCTGTACAAAAGGGAGTATTTCCCCTCATAGGGAGGGTCTGTTATTAATTGACAGAATGGGTACGTGTGCCTCCCTTTCAGCCTTACCATTTTTCATAAGTTTATCTGCGGTATGCCAAAAATGCTTCCATTAGGCTTAGTGCTCACACCTAGAAGACAGCGAAAGTATGTTCTGCTTTTTTTTTCTTCTTTTTTTTTTTTGTGGCGTCGTGAGAATGAAAGACATAGAGGAATCAAAATTCACATACTGGAAAATGGGTTTGGACCTTGTGAAAAGCACAAATTTGGTAATCAGAACTTGACAATAATGATTTCCTTCTTCAAACATCACTAATTAAAATGCTCTATGCGCACTACATCATATAGATACTGTTTCAGCAAAATCTAAAAATCTGATGGTGCAAAGGAACATCCGAAATGAAAACCACATGGGTAAATCAAAGAAAAATCAACTCTTGTTCATTTTCAATAATTAACAGGTTTGCTTGTTTGTTTTAACAATTTTGAATTGACAGGTAAAACACCACAACTACAATATACAGATCCATCAGTTCTTTAAAACAAAACGACAAAGCAAAAAAAGAAACCACATCAAGACATGCAACATTAGGGTATTAGACAGTAAGTACATTGCTATGAATATCTTTGTACACCTAATGTAGCCTGAACTTAATTTTGTCTCTGCTTCTGTAAGAGCAATCACAACTTTCCAAAAAGCAAGGCAAGCTTACCAGCCAGATGTGCAAATAAGGCTTCAGTTTGTAAATCAATCAGCATTTTGGTAGAGAAGACCTTACAGAGCTCGTATTGGTCTAGTGGTCAGTAACAGAGGCCCTAACCAAAAAGTCTCCAACACAAAAAAAAATCTGTACATGGCTGCCATACAAACAGATGTAAAGCTCATTGGATGGCTATTGAATGGGTGTTCAACTGAGGACCTCTTACAGACTGTAAGGGGGGCACCATGATAGAAGCATTTCAAATGTGACATTCCATCTCTGAAACCATGTATGCGACGTCATACAACGCAAAGACATAGACACGTGCATCGACCCTAAGTTGAGGACGCAGGTGTAAGCCCAGCCCGCCCGCGCTCCTCCAGTTACCCCGGGTCACCCACGCTCTGCCCAGCCCTGCTGACACACACGTGTGACCTCGGAAGGTTTCTCCTCCTCCATCCCTCGGTCTTCGCTTTCTGGGCCATTCCCAACACCTGCCAGTCCTGCGAGCTCCCTCCCCTGCCAAAGCCGGCATCTCCCCCGCCTGCACAGGTCCCATACCGCGGCACTCCCAGCCATCCCCTGTACTTCACCAAGTGAGCGTGACCAGGGGCCAAAGGCTGAAGTACTTAGCAAAAAACAGAGAAAGTGCTGAAACAATAGGAAATATGAACGTGCTGTGCATCGTTAACCGGTTATTTCCATGCCCAGCATCTTGTCTGTGAAACTACTGGTAGTCCTATCTTGTATAAAATGATAAATCTATCAAATACATGGCACAACAGCATTTGCTTACTTTGATGGGATGGCCTTTTCACTCATGAGTGGTATGACAAAGCCAAGCAATAAAAAGTGATGATCAACTGATAATAAGTATCCCTAAGTTCAGAATCCTCCATATTTTTTATGACATGTGAGTTATATTCCTCCGTGCGCTGCCTTTTCGAGGAGCAGACATTTCCTCCGCGCAGCCAGAGCAGGAAGAAGAACGGCGGAGCATCCTTCTGGGGGCCTAAGGGACCAGCTGTTCAGCAAAGCTGAGATCAGTGGACCAAGAAACGTGTAGGGAGAAGCGGTCTTTTTTTAAACATTTTTTTTAAAAAAGTTCATTTTTATACCGCAAAAATATCCAGGCTCTTAAATGAACACAAGTGCAAGTGAGACCCAAACCAGTCCAACTGTCAAAACTCACTTAACTGTGAAGAGCTCCACTTGGACCAGAAATATTGCATTCCACTTTATAAAAAATTTACTCCATTGACTGAAAACGTTACATAAGAACTCATAGGTGAAGGGTAATTAGGCTGAGTCATCATTTTTTCTAAGGTCTCGTACTCACTTTGTTTTGCATCCTAGAACAACCTTTATATAGACGACTGGTTTTGCACATCCGCCTATGCTGGGAACTCAACCTCAGAGCACAGTGAAAAGCGAGTCAGACACCAGACAGCATTTTTGGAGAGATACCCCTCTGTAAAGCTCCTTTGGAAGCAATGCAAGTGCACAAACCACTACTCTAATATAATGCTTGAAAGATTAATTTTAAATGTTATGTCTTCCCCTCTTACACCACCATGACGGAAGGTAATTGCTAGATGCGTCATAATCTTTTTATCTTGGAAAACTTGGCATCAAGTCTCTACGGAAGGATGCATGGTAAAACAGTGCTGCTGTTGCTGCTGCTGCTAAACAACTAGCAAAATAATAGTTAAAGCTAGAATTTATTGCTCCGGATTTAACTCGCAGAACCACACCATTGTGTACAAACCGTTAATCTCCATAGATGCTCAGACATGATTGTCTCCTTGTGTCTAAACACACAAAATACAAGCGGCTATCTGTACAGTTTACAGTACTGAAACACATATATTTGAAAATGAAGTATAGATATGTTACTTTTCAAAGATACATGACTTTATAGCAGGGGTTTACCCAAACTTTTTTTTTTTTTTTACAGCCACTTTAAAAATAGACAACAACTTCACTAGTATAGCTAAGTTACATCAAAGAAAGAATCAGTGTACTGAATATGAAGAAGCTGGCCAATTCCCCAGGCTCCCAGATTTTTGTCTTTTGCTTTTGAGGAAACCCCTATACATAAATGAAAATAGTATCTGAGTATATTCTTCAATGGCGGACTAAGCAGTTTCTTAAAACAAGACTTTAGCTTGCCATTCACTTCGGACTGCCTTGAAAATAAGATACACTACTGCTTAAAAGAACCATCGGAATGCTTCAGCGCTGGGAACAGGTGTTCTCTAAAAAAAAAGCAAGAAAACAAGTTAAGCTTTCTTTTGCGGCATTGGCATACTCGAGTTCTTCTAGTTGTTCTTTTCCTCTACATTTTAGGCACACTTTCAGTTATCTAGGAACAACACGATGCCTCACATTGCTTGACAATTAATAGAAACATCCTTTCTCCAAACACGCACCATTTTAGGATCATACGTGATACATCGTACTCAGTATATAACACACCTAACATGCTGTTTTCTCCTTAGTTAAACAAGGTAGTCATGGAAATGTAAACATTGCTAGAAAAAAATCTCCTGGAAAACAGACAGTGCTTTTAGAATAACCACACAGTTGTACAATGGTTTCTGCCTGTGCCTTCGCGTATCGGATGCGCAGTTACGGCTTGGTGGGTTTGCAGGTTAGACACACACTTTGGCAAGAACACTTCTTTTGATAGGGGAATAACAAAGGCATTGATCTGTCATTCAGAAAGTGTGCTGTGTCTACAGACGCCTTGGGAGCAGAGGTCGGCATTTTCAAACCTCAGGCCGGTCACCTCGTTCCAGGTTTAGTCTGCAATGCAGAAAGCACTTAAGCACATCCTTGACTTCATTTCAGCGAAGGAAACGTCCTACTGACTTGGGGGGGACTGCCAGACTGCCCATGTACTTTCTTTTGCACACATGCTGGACCTTGGCTTACAGAGAAATAGTCTACTTGCAGAGTTGCTACCCTCCCTCCTTCCCCCGCCTGTTGTCCCCCGAAAATGATATCCACTTGCATTCAGGTGCCTCCGTACACATTTGAGTACAGGCAAACTCCCTTCACAGCTTTAAAGTACAACATACATGAGAGACTGAGGCACTGAGCCTGCAAGGGCTGCGTGATTTCTGTGAGGTAATTCTTGCCCTCAATTTCCTTCAAAGTCAACAGATGATGAAAGTGCCCTTGAACCCATGCATCTAGACCCACTCATCTCTCCTCCAGAACTAATGATGATGCACTGACCAGGAAGGCGAGAGCAAGCCCTGAGATGACTTTGTATCAGTCCGCCCCAGCTCACAAGTACTTCTTTCATTAAGAAATGCCCACAAATAGTAGCATCATGTCTGATGAAATTCCCCTAAAAGCAAAACTCTGGAAAGTTGCAAATAAATACTTGTAATGAAAGAGTTCTCACTGATTTTGCTGGTGTCATATATAAATACCATGTCTCTTTTTGAAGGAATTCTTTCAATTTTGTTTCAGGGAGGACATTTTAAATGTTTTCCTAGTTTTTCCATAAAAATCCAATAAACCACGGACACTACAGTGTACAGTGTGCATTGTACTTGATGTCAGAATATTTCTTTCTGAATTCCAGGGAACTGCTCATTAGTATGGCAAGTATTTTTTGTTGAATAATTAGCCCATTTTGTGATAGTCAGGCTCAAGCAGTACACGGCTCCTCTTTTTGTAAAAGCTGTATGAAAGGGGAGCTCTTATTGTTATGTTTATCGCTCATGCCCATAAAAATACCAGAGCTGAAAGTCATTCTGCTGTGTCACCAGAATTCTGACCGGTGGTCAATTCAATACCTGCTCCCCCTCCGCGAATGTTAAGCCTTAATAAATCATACAAAAATTAACTTCCAAAGACAATGAGCTGGTTTGTTGAATACAATCGCCCTGACCAGTATGAGTTTTCTTTGTGTCGGTGGTCCAAAAGTAGGAATTGCTCATATCCATCTTTACCAGTCCCTCTTCTGCCCTGTTATGCGTGTTTAGTGTAAGCACAAGTAGTGACAAAGCACAGCAGCCCTCCTCCCAAGATACGCCGAGGAGAGCTAATGCAATTGCTAGACCATCCGCACCAGTCTGTGTGGGCTGTAAGATGGCTGCTGAGAGCGAGGTATACAGATTTATAATTTATAAAGAGGTTGACTGCAGAAGAGGCTTGAGTTCGGAATGACAGGAAACAATTATACGACTAAATTGACCTCAAAAGAACAGCCAAACATGCAAATGTATTAAACTCAATAGATTGTCTTCACCTGAAAACTAAACGTAATACTCCGCTGTGGGTCCATCTGCCGAAACACAAAACCACAGCTAGACAGAGAGATTTAAAGACATAGTGACTGAGATGGCCTTTATTTATTTTCTTGCAGCATCAGGTTGAGTTACTGTCAGACGTTGTCATATCAGCTGGAAGTAAAGGTGCAATGTCTGATTAAAAGGTCATTCAGACCTTTGAATACACAGAATAATATTTTTGAAGGGCAAAGCTGTGGTTTAATATGTGTGCTTTTGAAAAACTACAAGATAAGGAATTTTGCATCCGCATACTAAGTTCTAATTAAAGATATACATTTACAATTAAATATCCATTGCGCTAACCCCCGATTTGGGAACTAATTATTAATCCACGCTTAAACAAAAAAGGAAGCTTTTAAAATTGCATAGGTGGATCGAGTTTAATCTAAGCCAATTTATGTGATGAAATCCATAGATTTTACCACTCCAAGAATCAAGGTTATTTCCAGACAAAAAGAGACCCTTCAGCCCATTTAGTGGTTCAGCACACCAACATACAAGCTTAAGTGCAATGACCATCTACCACCTGGCTGTATACATCTGGGAGCCCCAGCTGGGGAATCAAACTCTCGGCAAGATTACAGCACATTTCTGGATCTTTGTGCTGCCGGCAGGGAATCATTATCCTGAGTGACAGGAAAGACAGATCCCCTTGGAAGCCTGGGGAGGGGTGGCGAGGAGCAGAACCAGAGTTGATCAGCATGGTTTTGCTGTAAAAGCCTTCACTGCTCGTGCTGGTGCAAATGCTGACAAATGGCAGGCTTGCTCCCAGGAGGATGCTCAGAAACCCGCAGCCCCGGCTTCTCCGAGCAGGTAATGCCATAAAGCGTGGCGCTCGAGAGAATTTATCCCTGCACAAACGCGGGATGAAATGACCTCCACGCTTTCAAACTCTCTACTCTGTTCCCTTCTTGCCAGCTTTCACTGCAAAAGAAGCAGCTCAAACATTTGAAATTTGAAATTTTAATTGTTGCCTTGAAAAATCAGCTTCACATAGGGAACCAAGTGAGCTACATTTTTGGAGGAGGAGGTAAAAAAGGCAACCGAAACCAACAGAAGAGTGAAAATCCCTTCAATTAAGCAGCAACGGAAAAATGACACCTACGTGTCTGTACTGGATGCCCCACACAGAAATGTAAAAGCAGACCCTTGCTACATGTGTGTGTGTGCACGTGCTGCCAACGCATGTAAACAGCACACCGGCAGGTGCTGTAAATTCCTCACCAGAGACTTCATTTCGACAGCTGAGCTCTGTATTTTCACAGCAAAAGCATTCATTAAAGAATGATGGCTCCCACAGCCCCCCCGGGGTGACTGACCGACTGATGGTGCAAGGCGTGGGGTGCCAGGCGGCGGGCTCTGCTCACCCAAGGCCCGCCTGCTTGCCCAGCCCAGCCCCATCCCTTGGCGAGCTCATGTCTACGAAACCTGCCGGAGATCCCTCTTGCCTTGGCTCTCTGAGTCTTGCAGCTTGCAGCCGCCTGAAAGACTTGGTACAGAGATCAGGAATCAGGAAAGTCGGCCGCTCCTGCTTGGGATGCTGTTGCTTGGGGCGCAGCCCAAATTCACAGCTGCATAACCAAGACTCACTGTAAGTCATCTGTATTATTATTTTCTGCAAGGCTAGGGAATCACTTGGGTTGAAGTGAACCACATTCAGAAATAAAATGGAATAATAAAATACATCAGAGCACTACATGATGATGACCTAGTACTTTACCAATGTTAAAAGATGTTGCGTTATGTAAGAATACTTTGATGTTTGATCCATAAGCAAAAATCCTGCTCTCATTGAAGCAAACCCGCATGTTGGCTACAGCAAATTATTGGCCAGATGTGGCACTCCTCATTCCTCTTGAGGAGTCCTGGCTGAAACGATCCAGCCCAACAGAGGCCCTTTGGGAAGTATATTGCAGCTGAGGTACGTTCAACAAGATCCGGGCTACCTGACAGTCTTTACACAACCACAGAAATAGACCGCGGTGAAGGAACTTTGTCCTTAATGAATCTCAAATTCACATGGCAAGGCAAACGAAACCGGTGGATTTCCCAAAGCAGTGGGACTGGTGCTGGCCACATAGGGAAAAACGACCTTACCAAGGTCTGCACAGAACCCCACGTGAGCTTCTCACCCTGGAAGACAATCCCTTCTTGAAATGCCTTCCACAAGAGGAGCAGTTTGGCACTTAGGCCAGGGGACGTATAGCATGAAATTTGGCCCGCTAAGTTATGTACATGTATATGTGTGTATGTATATCTCAATATACACATATATGTACATATCTAGATATATGATCAGAGATAGAGAAATCTGGTGCTCCGTGATGGCCAAAAAGTTCAGCTGGAAAGTCATGGCCCCTGCACGAAATGCAATTTGGATCAATCAGCAGCCCAGCACAGCAAATACTGACCACCACTGGCCATAAAACAGTGACTGTATGCTTCTCTTACACCTGTGTGAATGTGGGCTACACACCTAATCAGTCCCACAAAACTCACACGACTGCCAGCGAGAAAGCAAACTGGCCTTTCCTCCATGTCACGCCTTGTATTTCCAGTGCTGCAAGCTAATTTGGGTGTCAGCTTGACCACACGGGAAATGACCTCAAATATACACACAGTGCTCCTTATACATAAACAGCGCAGAACCTGGTGCAAATCCATGTGCTCCAAAACTCACTTTCCATCCCCAATTTCCCTCTTTGGAAAGACCCTTCCCCAGCCAAGCGCCGGGCTGCAGGGCACGCGTGGCGGTATGGACCCAGCCTCGTGGCTGGAACAGGGTTGTGCGTCTCGCTGAGCAGAGCGACGCGATCTCCTGACCCACAAAGCAACACCATCTCCTGACCTGCAGGCAGGTGCCCTCCCCGGCGGCAGAGGCAGCCCCCCGGCAGGCGGGTGAAGGATGCCTGCCGCCTCTCCTGCGCCGGCCTGCTCTGCCACCGGGGAAT
>NW_008794665.1:6407713-6421203 GCF_000699145.1 Aptenodytes forsteri
CGCCTCTCCTGCGCCGCCCTGCTCTGCCACCAGTGAATGCTGTCTGGACAGCATCTCCCCTCCTTACTTGCCTAAATACTGAGCCACTCTGAGAGGAAAGCGGCCTTTGAAAGTATCTATGGCCCACTTTGTTCCGCTCATAAATATACATTACCTACAGCAATGACTTTGGGGAAAACCTCCCGACGCTCAGATTCAGCTCACACAGAGTCTCCTTGAATGTTTTTCTTCAGGCGAGGAGGCTTGGGGGCAAGAAACCGGTGAGTGAACTGCATCTTCTGGAAACGTGGAAGGAAGGAAAAGGCAGAGCCCAGCGCACGCACGTTTCTCCCAGCCACTCTGCTCCCTGCCCTGGAGGTATGCCGAGAGTCCCACCGCACTGACACCGAGGGGGCCGTCTGCGGCTGCGAGGGAACGAGGCACTGCTCCTGCACGCGTCGCGGCTTCAGCACGCATACACGCCGGCTGGCACGGGAGAGCTCTGCACAGGAACAGCCCACGCCTCTCCCTCCTGGCCTCTTCCCACCCAGCCACAGGCCCACAGGAGGGATGCACCAGCTCTGGATGAGCTGTGAAACAGTCCACGAAGCTGCTGCTCCCCACAGCTGCCAAAATCCCTGGCTGCCCACAGACGCTGCGCTCCTTCTCACGTGTTATCAGGCGGTAACGTAACGGGAACGAGGCACTGCTCCTGCACGCGTCGCGGCTTCAGCACGCATACACGCCGGCTGGCACGGGAGAGCTCTGCACAGGAACAGCCCACGCCTCTCCCTCCTGGCCTCTTCCCACCCAGCCACAGGCCCACAGGAGGGATGCACCAGCTCTGGATGAGCTGTGAAACAGTCCACGAAGCTGCTGCTCCCCACAGCTGCCAAAATCCCTGGCTGCCCACAGACGCTGCGCTCCTTCTCGTTGTACGTGTTATCAGGCGGTAACAGATGTCCTCTAATAACGAGCTTATTCTTGGACTTAGCAGATAAAAAGGGACACGTATGCCAGGTCAGAAGCTCAGTGGTGAGTTTGCTTCCACAGCCCTCCTTAAAATATCTCTCCCCATACCTGAGCTACAAGCCTGTCTCCCTTCATACCAAGGATGAGATTTAACATTTATTTTAAAAGTCAGCTTTATTTGCTCCGAGAGGACATGCATCTGCGTGCTGGCAGTTATTTTTCCACTTGTGCTACATATCTCTCAGGCCATATTTGAGACAAACCAGATTTAGAACATACCAGATTAGGAAACTCATTTGACTTTCTCTGCCGCCAGCTCCACCAAGTGAAAAGTAAACCTCCACCATGGGACATTGCCAATAGAAATTTAAAAAATGTACTCCTAAGTCAGGGTCGTGTTTTGAAAACCCAGCTCCTCTCAAATAGCTCACTCAGCGGTAACCTCAGGAGATTTCACTGGGTCTAGCTGGGGAATAAAGGATATGTGCTCATGGCCATGGGAGAGCAAGAGACCTGCCACTGTAGGGCCAGATCCTGCCACTTGGACTCGGTGTCAGCAGCAGGCAGTAGCTCCCCAACTAAATCAATAGGATTAGTCTGAGGAGTAATGTGTTTCTCCACAGGAGAAAGAACGAGCAAACGTGTCCCTCATTTACATTCAGTACACACCATAGTTTATTTTATATATTAATTTTTTTCACTTTATATATGAGATTAAATTTGGGGAATGGGTAAACAATTTCACTTTTTTGATCTGAAAAAATGCATAACACCATTGGGGAAAACAGATGGCAAATACAGATCAGGAATCATAAGGAATCCAGACTAATGCTGTCAAAGAAAAACAGCTCAGTCCCAGGAAATGTTAGTGATGGAGCCCCTCTCCGTGCTGGTGAGCACCTACAGCTAAGAGCAGCCACGCTAGCTTTCAGCGAAGCGGCTCACACGCTCCACCATCGGTCTTGAAATCCCTGAGGGGGCAGCTCAGGCCACTAAGCATGGCTTGCACCGAGGCTGGCAGGCACAAGCGTCACCCCAGGATGCGGGCAGAGCCCTGGAAAGGAACACATCTTCTCTCCCCCTTCCCTCCCAGGCTGGGAGTAATTGGCTGCGGTCGCCTTCCAGCACACTCCCTCCCTTGTGCCAGCGCAGCTCTTTTGGCCAGCAAGCCGAGGGACGGAGCCAAGTCTCCACCTCTGCCGCCCCGCTCACTCCCGAGGGGAGCAGCCGGCTTGGCCGCCGGCTTCCCTGTGCCTGGCACCCCACGCGCGGGGCTGGCAGCGCTGGGCAAGCCGGGGTCGGGAACTCCTCCTGCCGTCTGCTACCCTGCAGCCGTGTTCCAGCTGGCCATGCTCCGGCCTCAGACGGGGGCTCCTAACGGCTTTCTGGCAAAAGCAGCAGGGAAGACATCAGAGGTTTGGGTTTTCAGGTTAGAGGTCTCTCATATCTCACTGCCAAAGGGATTCACGCTTCTTTCCCTATTTCTACATCCCTCTCGAGCAGTTTGTGCAGTTCCTTCAGTTTTTCAGCTATCCCTGTACCTGAGGATGGAGCTGCTAAGCCCGCTAGAGTGCCTATTCAGCTTATGTGACTATTTTGCTTTTTTTTATTTATTATTTGCATTCCAGCAGCATCTGAAGGCCTCAGGCAGAATGAGGGATTGTTTCTGTTGGTTCTGCCTGCCCAGCCTCTCAACCAGTAGGTCTGGCCTGTCTCCCGCTTTTTCAGGGACGGGGAAGGGCTCGTACAAGCTCTAACACAGTGTTACTTCAGAGCCAAGACTGATGCTAAGCAGGTCAGAAAAGCTGTCACTCAGTGCTCCCATACTGACTGTGGGAATTAGTATCAAATAGCCCAACGTTTTATTAGCATAAAGCAGAAACCTCTGTTACTGAGAAAAGTTTTATAGAGAAATGCTTGGATGCAGGTTTGTTACCACCATGCAACATAAAACCCAAGACCCTACAATGCAAAAGACACTAAAAATGGAATATCCACACCACTGCTCAGCTTCTGCTTTCACCTAGGACCCGCCTGGTTACTTCTGCTGACTCTCTGATAACGTCTGTCAGACACTATCAACTAGAAGTGTGCCTGCCTTCTGCAGTGGATGTACCACGTGCATACACCTCCCCCTCTCTCACACACACACTGCCATTCACCTTCTCCCTAATCAAATCTCTGTGAAGACCATCCATCAGTCCCTATCATTTATCCTTCCCACACACACGCGCACACAAAACAGAATTATTCTTGTTAACATTCATTCCATTAATGAGAAATCCCTGTTGGTTCATCATCCAGTGGTACAAGTCTTTGCACTCACAGGCTGACATCTCTATCATCCTCCAAACTGCTGCTCTGGGGTACAGTAATCTCTTACAGACTGGTCTCCAAGCACAGGGGAGGCATGTTTCTCAGTACCAAACCTAAATTTAAATCTCTTTCCCCTAGAGCTGCTGGAGCTTCAGCATCTTTTTCTCCTGCATGGAACCTAAAATCGGCTACGATGCCTCATTGGTTAGCTAACTGCTTCTGTCCTTTGGGATTTTTCATACGCTGTTGATAAAAGAGCCAGTGAAAAATATATCTATGAAATGCTTGGCCTCTGCTTGCTTGTTTCTTTTTCTGCAAAATTTGGGGGGAAGGGGGGAAGGAAGAAGAAAAAATAAATTCACTCAAATGCAGTACTCAGTCAGTTACCTGGGCTGAGGGAGTATCTTCAGCCAATGCCTAAGACTCATTAGAGGTGCCAGTTTGGCTCTCTCACAGCTGGTGAGCACCATGTATTGTCCGATTAGATGCAGGGAGAGCAACGCAAACTCTTATACAGCAGGTTACCACAATTCCTGACTGGAGGGGAAAACATGAAAAGATTGTAAATGGCTCTGAACCCCATTCATTCCTGGGTATGTCTTCTGAAATTTTCAAGGATGACAATTAAGACCCATCTCAGTGATGATTTTCATGACACTGTCACCTCCGCTGGACTTTGACCTCCAATTTATTTCACATCAGCCTCCAAGCAACCAGCCAACTGTGATCACCGCTTCCCAGAGCTCAGATGAACTGGTGATTTAGAGGGAACAGGTTTTACATCATTACTAAGTTTGTGTCATCGAGTCCTCTCCCACCCACTCCCTGGTGGCTAGCTATTCAAACCCATGACCCTTCCAAATATATTTTCTCCTCTTTTGCTCACTGTAAAACCAACAGCCTTTGTTTGACTGATACCACTCACTTTGGAGATCACATATTTAACAACATATACTCCTTGCCTCTCCTTTTCCATTCCTGACCTCTTTAACTGCACCACAATAATCATGCTCTGCCCTCCTTGTACCTTCAACACAGATGGCTAGAGCCCTTCAGCTCTCCTCCAAGCCTGTAACTGCCAAGGCTGCTGCACCACCTCTGCATCCCCACCCGGCAGTTAGGATGTGCAGAAGGGTGGATGTTACTGAACCACAGTTGTTTTGGGGTATTTCTTTTGTGATGATGGAGCAAATTGTGTTAACATAGTGCAGACTGATGTGCTGTCAGCATGCTCCAGCTTCCCTAGGACACGCAGTACACACCACCGAAGAAACCTCTAAGCCCAAGCAGTCCTTGTGCAACAAATCATCATCTTCAGCCTTTCATTTGCAAGCACCCCCTCCCTCTTTCACATTTGTCAGCTTGTCTGTATGTATGCCTTTATAATTTCCTTAGCTCTTGAACAACTTGTTCGGATCATGCGACTCCTCCCATACCACATGCTCACCCCGATACCCAAATTCTCTCCATAAATTCTAGTCAATTTAAAAAAATGAATTAAAAAAACTGGATTACCCTATCAACAAGGGCACATGGAAAGCCCTGCTTACCCTCAGCAAGGTCCCCTTCTGCTGTGTGAAGTCTTGGCCTTCCCCTGCAGAAGTGCTGGGAAGACAATTACTGGTGAGCTCTTCAACTGCCTTACCTGAATTACTAATGGCAAACCTCCTGCTCATAGCAGCAGACGTATTCCGCACTCTTCTCACCAGAGGAGACTCACTGCCATATTCAGCACTACCATTGTACCCTTCCTGTCAGCAGATCACCTCCAGTGCTCAGTCGGTCTGCCCCATGGTAACTGCGTCACTCCTATGGAGGAGCAGGCACCCCCTCACCGAGGTTTTGCACGTTATAACCAACCCTCAACCACTTTTGCGTCCTCCTCTGTTGGAGCACTCTGCAGCTCTTCTTTCCTCCTTCTCTGTCCTCATCTTAAGAGATATCCATCCTGCACTCCCTAGGATTTCCCATCATTTTCCAGTGTTTATTAAGTTCCTCCCTCCACCTCAACTTTTAATACTGCTTCTCCGCTTCCTAAACCACTGAATAATCTCTCTCATCTCTGTACAAATAACTCCTAATCAAATGAAGTCTGATACCAGCTAATGGGGATCCTATATAGAAGTACAACAGAGACCATGGCCACAGCAGTCTGGAACTGAAAGGAATACTGTCCTGAGACAGGAGAGGTGCAAAGTTTTAAAATGTCCAACACTTCAGAGACTGAGATAAAGGAAAATACTGAGGAGAGCAGGGGAAAGAATAAAACCCTATGGTGAGTGAGGGAAAGGCATTTGATGAGTTTGCTGCCCGCCAAGAACACAGTATCCGGCATGACCCAGGCTGCCTTTATTCCTTTTACATTCTCGTATCTCACTTGACACTGGAGTGTCTGGTTAAATAGGAAGGAACGGAGAAACTCTGGAAAACTGCAAAAAAATTCAACAGGCTTCACGCATACCTGGCTATGGATTTTTATAGTGTTAATTAAAAGGATGCCTAGGAGTTCCAGGGAGGAGAAAATATTTCCCATAATGTCTGAGAGTAGAAGTTAACAAGCCTGCTGGGATCTTTTTAGCCCCTGCAGAGCTAAGGCTTCAACATTATTAAATGGCTGTCGCATCTAAAGTATGGTGCAACATAACTCAACACACAACAGAAAGCGCAGGATGCTGAAATGGGGGATGACTTTAGATTACGCCGCCGAGTAATTCAATTTCAGGACAAGTGTTTGCATGTGACTGAACAAGATACGACTGTGGAAAACAATAAAGGTACCCAAAAGAAGAGAGAAGACAGACACAGCAGGCTGGGCTCCCAAATAGCAAAAAAGTGTCAAATGAAACCGTATGCTTCAAGACATTGTGGTTCAGTACGATCATTCAAAGCAGATGAGCTATCAAAAAATACAGACACTACAGAAGCAGAGAAACGCTTTCTTCGGATGGCGGTACTCCTCAGAAGATGTGGTATCTGCTGGCAATTTTTAAGCACATAGTCAGTGACTCAGGAATTGTCAGCGACCGAGGCCAAGTCCCAGGGACTTTCTTACGGTGACATGAGTTACTTTCTGGTGGACTGTCCAGTGGGCGAGGAATTGGTTAGATGGTCGCACCCAGAGGGTAGTGGTCAACGGCTCAATGTCCAGATGGAGATTGGTGATGAGTGGCATCCCGCAGGGGTCCGTATTGGGACTGGTACTGTTTAATATCTTCATCAATGACATAGACAGTATTGTTATTTTTTTAAATTAATCTCTCATCTGTGAGAGATGGAAAAGAAAGAGGAATATGCTGGCCCACCTTAGGGTCGATGTTCGTATTATTTTGTCAGACCATAAGGAAACTGTATATTCTGCAGGAAAGCTTATTTCTGCAGAACTCTAAAAATAAAATGAACCATGCTTCGTGCAGGGTGACAGCCTTGTCTGAAGCAAGTGTAGGGCAAGCAGATTGTGGGCATACTCTGTTGCATCCTGACCTATGCTATCCTTGCCATTCTTGTCAGTGGTCCTGTGCATTGCTTGTGTGATGTCAATAAACAGGAGAGGACAGAGTCTTAAACAAGGATTTCATAAATCTTGCATAGAAAGAGGGCTTTTCCACAGTGCTTCTAAGCAACGAAGTGCTTCGGTATTTTTCTGGTCATGTAGCTCTGGTGTGCAAGTTCAAAAAATGTTCCGGTACTGTGGTGAAACCCAGGTTGGGTGACAGCAGCAAATGTTTGGAATTTACTGCCATGCAGGCTGACTGTTTATTTTAATAGGTAGCTTGGCTTTTCCAAGGTTGTTGTAGGGGGGAATCCAAATTAAAGCCCTAATTCATGAGAACATCAATGATTAGAACAATAAAGCAGGTTCCCGAACAGAATATGCAGAACAGCAGTTCTAACTGGGTTGAGGGTCAGTAGGTACTGGCACTTATAAAAGGGCAGGGCCTGTTGCGACAGGACAAGGGGGAATGGCTTTAAACTAAAGGGGGGTAGACTTAGGCTAGATCTAAGGAAGAAATTTTTTACGCTGAGGGTGGTGAAACACTGGCACAGGTTGCCCAGAGAGGTGGTGGATGCCCCATCCCTGGAAACATTCAAGGTCAGGTTGGATGGGGCTTTGAGCAACCTGATCTAGTTGAAGATGTCTCTACTCATTGCAGGGGGGTTGGACTAGATGACCTTTAGAGGTCCCTTCCAACCCAAACTATTCTATGATTCTATGATTCTCATTGCCCCTAACTCACTTGGGTACATCCGAAAAGCTTATCTTAAAGCCTTTCCCTACTCAATCAGCAGCTGCTTCCCATTGCAACCAGCGATCAAAAGGATTATGCTGCATTTGATGAGACTTTAAGGTGTACGTTCTAGGTTTGCCTGCTTAGAAATATTTCACCAAGCCTAACCCTGAAAATACATGCATGTTAAGAGTCAGAAGACTACTAATTTTCTTTTTATAGATACAAATTTTTAGGATATTTGGAAAGGACCTGTTCTCAGTCATTGCTATGCATCAAATGCATGACAGCATACAGAAATTAATAGCTACCTTTTGTTTACCTCTCTAGAGCACATTTCTTTTAAAACCAAAAATGCAGTGCCAAGATGTTGCTCTTCAAAAGGGTCCGCTTTCTGACATCCTAATTCATTCTCCAAGTGAGCAAGGTCTTCCCTGACTTCAGTAAAGGTGTTAGGTATCCACCTAGCAAACAGAATTGCATGGAAAGTGGCCCAAAAAACCAATAATATGAACATACATGAACAGGCAGGCAAAAATTGAGACTGTTACTTACTGTTACCCGCCCCGAATTAGCGGTATATAACATGATACTCACATATCTACCAGCTTAAACTAGTCTCCCTATATGAATAAGGCATGATGTGTATAGTCCACAACATTTTGTACAAACACAGAATTGGCTAAGATTTTTCCAAAAGTGCTGTAGCTGGCATAGGAGTCCAAGTCATGATGGTTCTATGCACCTCTAACTGAAATACATAGTCCAAAGTGACTTAGACAATTTGGAAAAAAAAGAAAAAAAGTACTTACTATGCTAATTACTGCTTTAGGAAAAAAAACGTCATCATTCATCATCTTTCTCACGACACATGCAACTTGTCCAGCCTAAACAATACACAGAGATTTCATTATGTCAGCTTAAAAAAACAGACTAACCAATCAGTCACGACACTGAAATCCAAAGTCTGGCACAGAAACCTCATGCCCCAACTGTATAACCTATATTAGTACTTAGAAAAATGTGCAAAGAACTATTCAGTGCAATCAAAATGCAGAACCACCACAACCAGTTAACCTCTCTTACCATACGGACGATTTCACTGGCAAACAATCATAGTTCAACAATTTAAAACAAGCAATTTCCAATGCAAGTAGAAAGCAGTATTTGTATGAAAGAGGCTGTTAAGCCCTCGACTAGCCTACAATTTTGCTGAATTCCTTGAAATTCTGCTCAGTTCTGTACCAAATCCCACCACTAAGAGATCACCTTAGGCAGGAGAAGCTTCATTTTTGCCCCCCTTTAACAAACTACACTATATCAAATAGCAGTTTATATAATGTCTGTTCTAAATTGTATGCTAATATCACGGGGTTTGGGCACTTTCTTTGCTTTGTAAGTATCACACAAGGAAAGGGAAACAACAACATATGAAACAGTAAAACAGACGACATCCAACTCCATTTCAGAGGCTATCCCTTGCGCTCAGTAGTTTGCCAGAACTGTAAGGAGACCAAAAGCTTGACTCCGCTGGGCTCTCAACATCTTCCTCAACCCCATGTCTCCCACCAACCGCAATACATTCTCACCTTGCAAGATGTGATCCTAACGCAGAAGGTCAAATAGCTTCAACAAGATTTCCAAGCGGCAGAGATCAGGCACCGGTGAACAAAGACACCTGCAACTGCTCTGGTCTCTGCCGGAAGTGGCAGTAGGAGGCCTTGTGTTGTCCCCAGGAACCTCCACAGGTCAAAAGGAAAGCTCGTCGCCAAACGTATGTTTATTCCAGACACGTAAAATCTGGATGAAAGTGACAAAAACCGTTGCAAAACGCTCAACAAAGGTCAAATCTCGCCCTGCCTCTTGCCTCCCCTGCTTCCTGCCAACACCGTCACCGCAGGATCGTGCGCCGTGTTGGAAGCCCTGAACGAGAGCGCTGCAGTCACCCGGCAAGGGCTCTCGTGTGGCGCCAGCAGCCAGTTCCAGTGCCAGGCACCCTCCCTGCAGGCTCAGGCCTGGGAACAGAAAAACAAGAGCACCCTGGCAGAGCACAACAGGCACGCATGAGGAGGAGAGAGGAAAAAACCAGCATTCAGGGCCGATCAGGGCTCTACAGCCAATAGCCAACGTGAACTGTGCTCGGGACAGACTGCGATTCTTGCTCCAGCTGTAAACGCCCACCAACATGGGCTCTACAGCCAACGTGAACTGCGCTCGGGACAGACCGCGATTCTTGCTCCAGCTGTAAACGCCCACGGATAGGGACTGCTTTTTTGCCTGCTTGCACAGTGGTTAACACATGGGGAGCCTCGGTCAGATGGAGGGCTACGAGGCAGCGGCAGGGAGGTGAGAAACACTGCCATACAGCAACATTGCAGTGAAGAACAGCAACGCAGGCTCCAAGGTGGTCTTTCTTTCCACCTTCTAGTTAGCCACTTGGATCGTGTTAGCTGCCTGCTAAAAAGCATCAGGCTTTTCAGTTCCCCCTCATGCTACCCAATTCCATCGTGCCGTCGCTTAACTTATGCACGTAATTTAAAGCTAGATAGACGGCAGGGAAATTGCTTCCTCTGAGGCCTCTACTAATTGACCCCTATCCACAGAGCTCAGCAGTCTTCCCTTAACAGCACTCACATGCGCTACCACAACACGAAGTACAAGTTAGGAGGTTGCCAGCGCAGCCTCTCTCCCCCGTGGCAATGCCATATGGTGTTAAGATCTTCAGGATCAGACGCCGTGCCTGCTGAAATCAATCATCACAACCCTATCCCCGGCGAAGGCCATCTCAAACTCCCGCTGGCTTGAAATGCAACTCAGCGAGGTGCCACAGATTTGGATGCTGGTATTTACTATTTCAGGTCAGTATGCAAACGTTTACTTTAATAGCACACATAGCAATTAGCGCGGCTGTTACGAACGAAGCAAGTGGCACCGGCTATGATGACAGCATGCCCAAACAGCAGATATTCCACATTTGGGACGAACCCTTCAGACCCTGCCAATGCGAGTCAGCCCCTCTGCCTGACTGTGCTGCCACACGAATGCAAACGAGGAGCGGGGCAACTGAGATTCATACACTGAATCGGGATGGTTTACTTCAAAGAGAGGCAGATGTAAAGTAACGTCAGGCTCCTAATCTTCATAACCTGCAGCAGAAGTTATAGACGCATATACCAATCAGAGGAAAATAAGTAGTCTCTATGGGTAAATAAAGATTATGTCTCTTTAACCCGACTGTAAATCTGAATGAACACAGAATATACATACACAAGTAGGCAGCGTGCAACGTGACGTCAATCTTATTTTTATAGATTTATTATTACCGTACATAAAATTTCCTAGTAATAATAACATTCTATGAAAAATACTAGAGCATTGGGACACTTTTAACGTGAAAATAGTACAAGAAAAATAGGAAAAAAATAATTCAAGTGTTTAAAAAAAAATGCTGGGAGGGAAGCATTCCATTAAAAATGTAAGGGTCAGGGACTGGAAAGCATTCATGTGAATCTGTCTTCAACTCCACGTACTAACCTTGAGAGTTATATCCTATGCCTTCATTGCACCAGTAGAAGAAGAAATTTAAAGGAAAAAGAGAGAAATGGTTTCTGTGGGATCAGCCAGTTTACTGTTTATTGTTATTCTCGTTTTTCGTTTATTTCGTTTTTAAACACAGTTCTGCCCCCTGACTTGAATCATCTCCGCAACTTGCAGCCACAGTCTAGCGCAATTCACAAATCTTACACGCGTGTAGTGGACCGTGAGCCCCTCGATCCTTGTCGCATTTCCTTGGCACCATGCCTACAGAGGTGACGGGGGATCACCCACGCAGAGCTCTTGCTTCCCCCAAGAGCGCAGGCCAAACCAGCCCCAGAAGCTCGCTCTGCAGGGAGGCTGCCCTCGCCCACCTGCAGCCACCGCTGGTGCTGCAGTGCCCTGGTGTAGGCCCTGTCACTCTCCGACACCCTTCCAGCTGGTGGCCTTACAGCCAGAGCGCGGCTGCTGCACATGTGCTTTAGGCAGCCCTGCTGTCACTCTTCATTAGTGAACTTAAATTAAAAAAAAAAGAAGAAAAGAAAGAAGACATAAGAAAAACAACCATATAAGGAAGTTACTCAGTTTGGGCACTCTTCCTCTCCTACTGAAAAACCACGTTTCTGCAAAGAAATTAGCCACATCCCGTAACAAACTTTGTGATGGGCCACGACCTGCAGAGAAGCGATGCCTTACTGACATCTCCACAGCTGGAAAGAGAAACCTGTTTCCTTTGAGTCACGGTATAGCAGCAGAGGAGCTTTTGTGTTTATGTATCTGACGGAGCACAAACCGGGGAGGGGGGAGAGAGAATGAAGAAAAGAAGTGAAGGCAGGTGGTTATGAGAGTACACAAGTGGCTAATAAAACCACGGTTTTTACTAGTCACAGTGGTTAAACAATTTTAACGGGCGGCATTCTCATAACACGCCTGAGCAGCTTTTAAGGCTGTCAAACACCTCTGTCAAGAGCAAGGAAGTTCTGGAAATGTGTTCAGAGATGCACACAAACCCATAGGAAGATCTGATAACGTACAAATTCGTTTCTTCCAGAGATAGCTCACTTTCTGCACAAATCGATAAGCCATCAGAACCTATCATTTATCACAAACATTAAATCCCAGCAGCGTCCTGGTTTGCAAGCCTAATGAGGGAACCTGGCGCACAAAGGCACCCCCGGTGCTGGGTGGTGCGGGGGGGGGATTCTCCGTGTCTCTGGTTCAGAGAAGTCTCTTCTAGGCTGTACTCAGCATTATAATCCATCATTAACAGACCAGGGCATTAAATATCTTCTTTGCGAACTTGCTATGAAACCAACAAAGGCATATTATTGAGAAAAACAAGAGTTGAAAACCCAATCTAGTTTCTAGCACCCGGGAAGTCCATCCTGGTTTTTACGTTAGTGATGTTGGGTCACCGTACATTCACAAAAAACAGCTAAGAGGATGCAGAGCTACAAACCAAACTTTCAGCAAGGACAGTTCACTCTTGCAAGGAGGAATTAATTAGTTGGTTTGATGAGGCTGGTTAGGAAAGCGTTAGTGGTATCAGCCAAATGTCAGTTAAACCTCCAAATGTTGCTTTTGTCCCATGGCGGTATCAATACCAACGCCATTATCTCCATTTATTTAACGCAGATCAAATTAACAGGCTCTTGGTGTTGCTTTTTCCCTGGAATCCCTCATCCCACCTCTTCTTGGAGAGAACTCCTGCAAGCAATGAGTTAGGGAATAAACTGCTCTGCGCACCCGCGCGCGCGCACACACAGACAGAGGGAAGTTGCAATTTCTCACTTAGTTGCTAATTTCTGTGACTACAAATCTTGATGTCACCCAGCATACACTACTCCTCTGTACTAAATCCATCATCCTCAACACCTTCAGATGCATCTGATACGTGCGTCTAACCAGCAACACTATAATTTTAATAATGACAAGGGATTAAGTATGATTACTAGTCTTTCCTCTCGCTTGTTTCCTTCGCCTAACGATATCAACCAATTGCCGCTCTCCTCCCGGTTGTGTATTTGGGTTCCCATTGTCTGTCGTCCCCGATACATTAACCGCAATGTCTGCGACACGGGATCTGCCTGTCTCTCGTACGTCTAGCAAACCTGAAAACCTGTCGTTACAGCTTTGGGAAATGCAATACATTGTCAGTTCCGAGGACACATCGTAAAAATAACCGTATGTACAGTTCAGTCAGAAATCAGTTCAGTCATACCTGTGCTATTTTTCCATCGTGTTTTATACACCACGAGCGGGTTATTTCGTAAAAGATATTGCCAAAGAGATTACTTGGGCACGTTTCACCGACTACTGGGCTCTACGGCCAGTTGTCTGTCTTGGACAAACTGCTACCAGTCACCCTGGAGATGAACTCGCCATTACTTTCCCCTGAACTTCCGACGGCGGGAGCCAGGCGTTCAGCTAAAACTTTCCCTTTCCCACCTCCCCGTCCCTACA
>NW_008794665.1:6423561-6425096 GCF_000699145.1 Aptenodytes forsteri
AGGGCGCGTCGCTGTACCTGCTAAACTAGCCCTCGGCGGGGGAAGATGGCTTTCTGCTTCAGGGTTAGCAAAGTTTAGGAGGGGGGCAAGGGCACGGTGCAGTTTAGGAGGGGGGCAAGGGCACGGTGCTCGTTTTATCTCCCACCGGCCCCCCCGGGAGGTGAAGGGGGGGTATTTTAGTTTATGGCAATGAGGAAGGGACGTTATGGCAGCCTGCGCGAACTAACGCAAAACATAAACATAACTTAAAAAGCCCTCAGTTTACGAACACTGCCCCTTTGTTTTCCAGATGCTCTACCTGAATAGTTTAGATATTTCCAGCATCTTTTTCTGATGTAGGGCTATCGATCAGAAACGTTCACTTCGGAGACACTCGTGGGGCTACGTCGAGTTTCCAGACTCCGGTATGTTTAGTTCAAAATGGTTATCAATTACGGTAATTACGATCATAATTAGATTAATGAACCGTCTGCAGCCCAACCTACCGAGTGCAAAAACTTCGTCTTCTCCCGACGTCGTGCACTAAAAAGCGGGCTTTATGTAAACAAATCCAGATGAAGGGAGCATAAATCTACAGAAGAAACCTCACCCTCGGCTGCATTAGGGACCGGCGGGCGTCTTTCCATCGGAAAAAAAGACCCCGACCCCGCAGGAGCCACCTCTGTGTTTCCACGTCAGGGAAAAACCCAGACTCTCGCTGTCTTCAGAGGTCTGGTGGCAATACAAAGGCTGCCCCGGAACGCTCTAGGCTAAGCGTCGTCTTGTGGAGGGATGCGAAGGATTTGCATATAGCAAAAAAAAAAAAACCACCCCAACAACCCTCTCCCGTTTCCAGAAAGGAAAACCTAGCCGCATGCCCTCGATAAGAACTGCTCAATAAAACTAGTTTTGCCAGCCATGTGTAGGGAAGCCACGCATCTGGTAAGGAATAAAACGTTAGCGTTCAGCCGTTTATGCCAGAAGTCAAGGGACATACGCATTTTCTTGCCCTGTTCCCCCCAGCATTAAAGTGGCTTCTCTCCACAAAAGCTTCCCTCGCTGGCTACCTCTTCTCTCCCCGCAGCCCCCTCTCGGGGTTTATTGCCACCAGGAGCGAGAAAATGATGGTGCCCACCAACCGGGTCATTATTGTTTAATCGATGCATCTCCGGAGCATGAAAAGGGTACCCGAGACGCAGTTATTGATTTCTCCCCCCTCCCCTAACTATCGCCCTCATTTCCACGAATGAAATAAATAAATAGAAATTGCTAGCCGGGCTTCGCGATTCTGTCCCTGCTTAAGCTAAATGTGACCGTACATGTTCAATATTGCATGTCTGCTCTGCCAAAGACAGAGATCAAAGGTCATACTTAACATTCAGGAGGAGGGGCGGGTGCAGATTAATTAATAAATTAATATAGCGGCGCCTTTTATTGCCCAAGTCTAGCATTAATCTACTTTTACGATCCCACAGGACAAGAACAAAAAAAAAAAAACAAAAACAAAACCAAACCCGACAAAACCACAAAATTAAAAAAAAGAAAACCCACCCCCC
>NW_008794665.1:6426077-6468074 GCF_000699145.1 Aptenodytes forsteri
CCTCGCCCGGCCCGGCCGCGGCGTTACCCGCCGGCAGGCTGGAGCAGGAGGTCAGCGCGCAAGTTAGCGCACGGCCACGCGACATTTAATTTTTCAAGCGCGTTTGTGTATCCCTAATGACTGCCGCCCCCCCGCTACTATTATTTTTGCAGGCGTGTGAGGTGCTGCAGATTTCAGGCGTATTTGGGCGAGATGGAGCCAGCTGAATCGTGGATGTTACGCAAGCGTCTCGGCAACCGCTGGAAGCGCTTTCCGAACATTTGCCGTTTGCCTGCGAGGACGTTCGTGCCAGAGACCAGGAGGTGCGTGGCACCTGTCCGTGCAGGCCGCACGTACCCCACACCTGAACTGCCAACATTCAAAACGCTTCTCTCAACAAGCCACTGACATACAGATGTTGCATGCAAACACACAGCAGTTCCTTAAAGAATTTCAACAACTAAGTGTAAAAAAACCCAACCAAACCCACCTGCCTTCCCCGGAGTTCTTGCAAGCACAAAAAAGGGCCTATATTCACTGAATAAATTATGCATCGCAAGTTCTTCATCCAGCTCCTCTTGGTACCTCCAGAGCGAGCACTGGCACTTACAGAGACGTTGCTGCAGCCTGGTGCAGCCAGCGTGGGCGCTAAGCAGTTAAGAAATTGATGTTTCTGCCAGGGAAATCATTTTAGCCAGTTGTAAATTACAGAAAAAGAAGGGAAAGTTGTACCATTTCATTGGCTTTATATGTAAGTAAATGAAGGCTTTATTCGCAGACTGAAGTTTTATTTCCTTCCGCTCCAGTCTGCATTCAAGCTCGGGGTGCTCAACGGTAGGGAATTACCCGCGGGAGAGTGCCGCAGGAACCTTTTCCCAGGAGGAGTAAGAAGAGGTGGATTTCGGCAGTGGGATTTGGCGAGGACCAGCAGCCTCGCGGTTAATACTCCACCGAGTGAGACCAGTTGGTACAGAAGAGGGACAGTTATGGTCGAGCGGGTAGCTCGCAGGTCTCCAAGAAGTCGCACCACTGGTATTTACGTTATGGATTGGTACACTTTATTTGGAACCGGTACAGTTTATCAAACTAACAATCTGCCTCTAACCACACAATATGCATTTTAAAATACCCCCAAACATGTATTTGCATAATAAAGCATAACCTCCTGACTAGCTAGCGTCATCCCTTATGACAGTTCTGCTGCCTTTTTCAAAGTCTTTTCTGTTTTGATACATTTTAATATGAACTTATGGGGAAAAATACAAATGAGGGGAAACGATGTTTCAGTAATGTCACAAAGTGACAAAAAACAAGCGCTTTTCCTGTTGAGGTTCATTCCCTACCACTTTTCTCCCAAATTAGTTGTCAAAAGCCATATGCGATACTCCAAACACCGAGGACTTTTTTCAAACACAGACTCCTCCTGAACTCCAAACTTCCTTTAATCACAACGCGGGTCTCACTTAAGCAATCCTTTCCGAGTTAATTTATTACTCTTGAAGGAGTTACATTTTTAATAACCTAAAAGAGGAAAAGGGGAAAACTCTGATAATCTTTTCTCATGCATAAGGAAGACCGTTTCATGTATTTTTTAATTGTCATGTGAATTAAATTGCAGTGCTATATATAACCTTTCTGCTCCAGCCTGGAAAACTTGCACACTTTTCTGGTGTTGGGAAAGAAGTGTGGAATCCAATTCAGATGGGTTTTCTCTGAAACCTTTTGCTCAGTAGAGGTTTTTTTTGTTTTCAGATATGAATCTGTTTTATCCTGCAGTCTGCTCCGAGCCTGGGAGCCCAGGAAGACTGGAGGAGTGGAAAATGTACAGGTGTTTATCGGTGAGGTAGCCAACCTTCCAACTACAACTTTCTCATGACGGGTCTTAAGAAAGCAATTCCAGATTGTCCTTTTCACCATAATCTGTGCTTTGATGGGAGGGATGGAAAGTTAAAAATCACCGGCTCTGTTTTTCGTCCAGAAACCATTCCTATTTCATTTTTAGCAGGAATGCAGCGAGAGCAGTATGTTGCAACATTGTGAACATGGGAGCTGCCCTGCCTTTGTAAATATTAAGATTGTTCTGAAAGAAAGTTGCAAAAAAAAGAAACAAACTGAAATTCACTTTCTGTTCCTGTTCATTCTGTGACTGGCTCTCCTGCGTATCTGCAAACTGGCCGTTGTAAACCTACCCTGATCCATCAGTATTATGAGCATTGTGCCAGAATTAGAAAAAGGAGGTGAAGCAAGCCCTTGGGGAATGCAGCAGTTCATTACAGACTGCTAGCTGGGTCTTTTTTTCTAATAGTATTACTCTTTCGTGTGCTGTTTTCCTGGGCTCCTAAAGCCCACGGATCCACCATCAGGGCTGGACTCTCTCTCGGCTGCTGCGTTTGGGTTCCCTTCTGCCGGGGTCAGGAGCTCTGAAATGCCCCTGACTACACGCGCTGTGACTCTGGCTCTCCCCTGGGTGCTCCCGGCACGCGTCCTGAGCAGGCTACCCTTGGAGCGCAGGCCTCTGCCACAGAAGAACTGCGGATGGGGACTGGAAAAGCAGCGGCCTCTGCTCCCCTCTGCTGCCCTCGCTTTCTCATTGGGAGATCTCCCGCCTTGCACTGGAAGTGGTAGGTTTTCATTCAGGAGCACGTTCCTTTACCTGCCCCCAGCTCTGTGCCTCACCCCTTGATGAAAATGGAAATGGTGGCTCAGCTGTTTTCCACCCTCGAGAAGAGACACATTTCTGGCACAGCCTTTCTTCTAGCACCAGTCTTGTGGGCATTCTGAATGTACAGTCCTCCCCTTCTGGGACAGGCTGTAAATTAAAGGAGAGATGCATGAGCTTTCTCAAAGTTCCCAAACTGATTTATTTTTTATTTCATTGGTGCAAGAAACACATGGAAACGTATGGAAGTGTCTCGTACGCCGTCCACAACAATAACAGCACACCTGCACCCCGTTGCCTGGAATCCCTCATAACTCTTTAACATCCTTTGAGCTCCAAATTATTCCATGGACTCTCTGGGACCTGGGCTCCAATCTAACCTGAAAGCTGTCTGTCTGCGCTGCCATGATACCGAACCCAGCCCCTCTGAGCTGCGGTTCATCTCTGTGACTTCCAGCAGCACTAGGCACCCTCCTTCCTTCCTCTGTAGATGCCCACCTCTCTGCTGGCACGTATGTGCCATTCCTCCTTCTCACAGCTGTAGCCAGGCACCTCCTGAGCACCTCCTGCATGCCTGTCCCCACGGCTTTCCACACGTGCAGCCCATCCCAGCTCCCTGCTGAAGAGGGACACCTCGCTGCTTGCCAGCTACTGTGGAGTTCTTGCATCAGTAAAGGAAAAGACCAGGCACAAACTAGTTTTTGTGTGCTGCAAGAAAAGACACCTGAGAACTGCTGTAACACATAATGTGCCAGCAAAAATAAGGTTAAAATAATCCATTAGAATGCCTTGCTTATCATCCAGTATTACTGAAAACTGCTCTCCTTGCTTTTGTTTGGAAGGAAATGCAGTGATTACCCCCCTATTACAGACACCTACAAATATTTACTAAAATAATGTAGCAGAGCAATTTTTTTAAAAGTTGTCACAGCTTAAATATTCCCATTACTTTGAATCTGGTTTGATTCTGCTTCAAGTACAGCTGCTTTCCTGCTGCTTCCTAGGCAGGAGTCTAGGTTGCCAATCTCCAATTATGCCGACTCCCAGAGGGCTCGATCCATCGCTGATGCAAGTCAACGTCGCAGCGCTGCGTTCGATGGGACGCTGCCAGCTGAGAAACAGCAGTGCCCAGGAAAAAGAAGACCCACAGCGATCCTCATACCCTCGATGTTGGGATCCTCGTGGGACACAGACCAAGAGCTCTGAAACTCGGGTCCAAAGAGCTAGATACTAAAACACCTGGGTTTGTTTAGACCACCTCAGTATCTCCAGATGTCTCTCCTCCGTGAATGACGGCCCATGCGTCGGTGCCATAGTTTCATTTCTTTCTGGTTCTTAAAAAACTGCCCTTTATTGGAGGGGGGCTGGAGTGGCTTTTATCCTGCGAATACTGTATGAATCTAAATGACATGCCAGAAATGTCATGCCAGCAGCTAACAAGGGGGTTTAGAATAAGCACTCCCTGGCCAGTACACAGCAAGCGTGGGCTTGTTCACCTAATCAGCTTTAGGGCTCCTCGGTGCTAAGGGGGTTGTATTCTGTTTTTGTCAAGCAGCATGGCACAAACGCTCCTCCGGGGCAGCTACTCAGAAAGTGTGTGTGTTCTTTTGGGGCTTGCATGTCCCAAAAAACCCTGTGAGAAAGGTTTGTATCACTGCCTCTAGTTCAGGATGCCTGACAGCTTTTTTTTTTTTTTTTATTTTCAAGCCCTATTTTCAGATACTTCTCAATTTGACAAGTTTCACCTCTTTGGACTAAAAGTTCCCTGTTTGAGAGGTATGCAGTCTCTAAAACCATTCAGCTGGTTTCCAGGCTTCACTCTTAACAAACACATTTTCTGTGCTAAAATAATAACTATTTAAGAACTACTTTTCTAAGGAGCTCTAATGCCTTTGCACTTAGAAGCAAAAGTTTGAAATTTGATCATCGTGAACATACCTCAATTGGCTAAACTGCACAAATTTCTGAGCTATAAGAAAAAACTCTTAGTTCACACATAAGAGAATTGTTAGAAGTGCAGCAAGGAAAAATTCTCTGAAGTGCCTCTTTTTGGCTGATCTTTGAAAAAGATTCCCTCTGTAAACACATTCCCTGCACTGAAAATGCTAAGTGATTTGACAATAGCAAAAGGCAAGCATCTGCCGCAGAGCATTCAAGTTTAGTGATCTCTTTTATCAAGTTATCAAAACAAAGATGATCCCACTTCCAGAGCGTGGAGACAGACTCACTGATGTTCGAGAAGTACACAGGTGCCACAGAGAGAACCTGTAGAAATTTTGGGATATGGATGTGTGGAGTTGGGGCAACTTTGTGAAGGAAAAGACTGATGCTGAAAAGGGACCACGGACTAAATGAGGAAAAAATCCTGTGGGAAGATTAGTATGCGATCAGGCAATTAGGAGCCTGATCAGGTGTATGTATCAAGCTGGTAAAGTAAGGATTGCATGGATAAACTCAGCTCGGGCACCTCCTAGCTTTTGAGCACTTCAGTTTGTGACCTTTGCAAAGATTCTGGAGGTTTCTACCCCCTTGGCTTGGCTGCTTCCTGAGTTTTGGTACTCGTCTTGGCAGCGACGGATTTTGCTTTACCTCCATACTTAAGTTTTTGATGAGGGAATTCCATTTTCACATTTAATGAATCAGGGAGAGTAAGGATTTCATTAGAAAGCAGAGTTTTGTCAATTTAAGACCAGCTTCAGCTGAATGACAGTTATCTTGAGCCAGATTTTCATTTCACATCATGTGCATATCACTGTGATCAAGCACCTCTGGTAGCTTATACCAATGAAAAAATCAAGCTCATACCACTATTGACTGAGCCCTGACTTTGGCCCTGGGATGCCCAGGATAGCTACATCAAGGTATTCCAGGCTCTGTTGGACTGGAAAAGCATCTGAAGCCAAAATAGTAAGTAAACCCAACTTTTTTACTACCTCATAAAACAACAAAAGAAAAAGTAGTATCTGCTTCAGGTGATTTCTATAGGAAGGGAATTTGAGTGAGATTTTTCTCTAGAGAAAAGTCTTTTCTCTGTAGTTGTGATGTTGCATAGCTTTGGTCACCTTCTCGTCGAAACAGCCAGAGATTCTGTTATCATCTCAGTTCTCACACTGACAAAAGGCACATGTATATTTTACTATCCAGTTTTGTAAATGCTTTGCTCCCCTCATCTGTTGTCACGTTTTCACTGTTAAAGATTCAGGCTCATCTGGAATAAGCTTATGTTTTTCAAATACTTGATTTCATGCAATACTATTATTTATGGTTAAGGCTTCATTGGGAGGAATGACAATCAATCATGACTCAAAGACGGTCTCAGTGCCAGAAGCACTCGTATGCTTCCACAGGCCATCATTCTGACTTGCAATAAGCACCAGCAGGCAGTAGATGGTCATTTTCCTTACTGTGTCCTGAGGTCATGTTAACCAGCCCTCGGCTTTACTGTCAGAAGGCATAAAAACAGGACTCTGCACGCTGCACGGTGCAGGGCTGACGGATGATCCCAGAGAAGTACTGTTGATCCTCTATCGATGTCCCCAGAACCTGTTTCTTTCTCTGATTTCAGAGGTATCCACAGACTAATAGGGGTGCGGAGGCCAGCTGGCTGCTCCACACATCAGGTGGTTTAAAAGATGCTACAAGTAGCTGGATGCTGACAGCACAGCGTCTGTCATCTAGATGACTGCAACTAAGCACCTCCTTTGTAAGGCGGGACATTCAGCAGCAGGTATCGTCTCACAGAAAAGGTAACTGCTGAGGTTTAGGTAATACCAGTTTCCATCAGTTTATGACTGTCACCCCAGCTCCCTGAATGCTTTTCCACATTCACCTACTTACAGCTGTGGCCCCAGACGTTCAAGAAAGAGGATGTTGGGAAAGGGAAATGATACCCCAGATGCCAATGGGTGGTCAGAAGAATACATTACATCCCAAGAACAGCGACCAAATGTGAGCTACTGGACTTGGGAAGGACAAGAATGAACACATTGAAAAGCAAACAAAAAAAAAAGCTGGCAAGAGCAGTGGAAGAAATATGGATAAACTGTATTGTGAGCAGGAAATTTATTTAACAGGAAAATCAGGGCAGAACAAAACACAGAAGGCGCCACAAGGGACATAAGCAAACTTCCTTGTTTCAACAAGATAGCTATCCTTTCTCACACGTGTGCAGTCCCATCCAAATGTGCAGTCACACAAATACTTTAAGCTGCTCTCTCCTGCCAGCAAGAGAGCTGTTATTATGGCAGCCAGTGCTGCGCCGCCTAGATGAGCCCCCAGAGAAAGCCCTCTCACCTCTCACTCACTCGCTGGCGTGCCAGCCGATTCCCTGCACACCTTACTACGTGTTCTGAATGACGATTACGTTTCAGTTACTGCTTCAACCCTTTCTGGGTGTAACTTTAGCCCCCTTGAGCAAACGCACACCTGCTTTACACTGCATCTGCGGGACGGAAGAAACAAGGCCCTGAGTACAGAGATCTTGTTAAAACATACTATAGGCAGACCAGGAGATATTATCAAGCAATCGAACAAGGACCAATATACCTTCGGTCTTGAAATTCTCTCTGTTATCCCTCCTCCACTGGATCCGCTTGATTCCAAGTTGCAAAGCGTTACCCTAAGCAGGATGACAGAAATGCCCGTTGTTGATTAATGTTATTATTTTATTACTCTTGGTACTCAATGGCCTGAGACATTTTAGCTGATAATTGAGATCAAGTAACAGGGTTATTTCTTTTATACCTGGACTGTATGTAAATATATATATATATATAAAAATGTATACAAACACTTTAGGGTAGAGATCACTCAGTATGCAGAGTTTTCCTTAACACCTCTCAAGCCCATTTAATATTCAGGTTTGCTGTTACACAAAGTAATAAACTGACCACAAAACAACTGCCCTTATAGATAAAGTGAACATTAAGGCTTTAATCAACAATGCTGTCAAAGTATTTAGAAAAAATTAGTTTATCATGCATAGCAAAGATGGGTTTCTTGAGACCTCTAATGAAAGCTAATATAGCCATTATCTGATTACTGTAATGTACACTCAATCATTAATACAAAAGTCCTCTTTAATGATCTTTGCTTTATGGCCACAGCCATCCTAGGAGGAAGCCGGGAGGTGGGAAGGGGAAAGTATTGCTTCTTGATTTTGTTTATGCCAGTTCTAATGGGGTTGTGACACTGAAGAATGCTAATTCAAGACTGATGTTTATTTCTTGGCCCTGATCACAAGACGTGGGTCAGACCTACGAGAGGTCAGCAGTAGTTCATGTCCTGAGGGCAAAATGATGCCATTCGAGATTAATCCCGAGGCTGTGCCAGTCTTCTACAGTCCCAGGGATTGCTGGTTGGCATATTAAGATGGTGTGAATCCGCACTCCCCATCGCAGCGGTGCTGAACCAAGTCCCGTTACGAGTAAGGAGCTGTGCCCCGGCATCTGCATGGAAATGACGATCCTGCTCTTCAGTAGCAAAACCATGGAGAAAGTAAAGATGCATAAAGGGTCTGGTAATTATTTCTCAAGTTTGTTATAGCAAACCGCACTCTGTTGTTACTTTGCTGCTGGCTTCTCCTAATAATTTGCTCTCAGTTTTTAAAGAATAGACCCCAAAAGAAATTTGTTGGCATCTGGCTCAATCAAAATGGAAAAAGTCATAATAAGGAAACTGTCTTTCAGGAAGAGTGAGGACTGTGTTCTCTGAATGTAGATTTTTTTAATGACTTTGGAGTTTGCAGATTGTAGTCATTATACAGCTATTTATGAGGAAGTATTATTGTTGTCTTTGTCAACAAAAAAAGCCTTGAGAACGCTGTCTGTCACCTAGGATTAGTATTGCCACAAAATAAATGTTCTCTCAATATTTTTGTGGATGTTTTCACAGGATCGTTAGAGAACCTGAACCCCACTATTACTGCAAATTAAAAATTATTTAATAGTGCTGCCTGTGAAAGGGTGTTGTTTTTACAGTTATCAAAGACCTCAGACACTGATCATTTTGTTTAACAATACATTGTTTTCTTTTAGTACTTCTAGACAAATTGCAGGTGTTATCTTACGATTCTTTAAATGTCTGTGTTATTGTAAAGGCACTAGTATGAGTGAATAAATAGTCGCCTAAAATAGGTATTGTTTTTGCATCTTTAAACGCAAGGTACCAAGAACACCAATGATGTTTACCTCAAAAATACGAATGTCTTCACGTACCATTCAATTCATGCCACAAGTTTTAGAGCTTTGTATCTCTTTGGAGAGAGTTCCTACTGCGTATCATTTAACAATACTGTTTTCTTTTAGTACTTCTAGACAAATTGCAGGTGTTATCTTACGATTCTTTAAATGTCTGTGTTATTGTAAAGGCACTAGTATGAGTGAATAAATAGTCGCCTAAAATAGGTATTGTTTTTGCATCTTTAAACGCAAGGTACCAAGAACACCAATGATGTTTACCTCAAAAATACGAATGTCTTCACGTACCATTCAATGTTTTCTTTTAGTACTTCTAGACAAATTGCAGGTGTTATCTTACGATTCTTTAAATGTCTGTGTTATTGTAAAGGCACTAGTATGAGTGAATAAATAGTCGCCTAAAATAGGTATTGTTTTTGCATCTTTAAACGCAAGGTACCAAGAACACCAATGATGTTTACCTCAAAAATACGAATGTCTTCACGTACCATTCAATTCATGCCACAAGTTTTAGAGCTTTGTATCTCTTTGGAGAGAGTTCCTACTGCGTATCATTTAAGTCTCATGTAAACTTGTAGGTTGAGTGGTACATTAGTCTTGTTCTGAATCAGAAATTAAATGTATCCTTTGGGAACACTTCTAAATATTTTGACTTTAATGATTGGAGCTTTTTAGCCTTTCTCTTTGTTAAAGTCAGTCTCAGAATGAGCTTTTTGTTGCTCCCCCCATTATTCCTTCCCCTGTCTGGAGAATCTCAGCTGCTAAAACCCACCACTGCCAAATCCGCTGCAGACTGTGGACAAAAGAGAAAGTTCAATGAAACAGGAACACTCGAGCTTCCTGTTCGTGCCATGCTGTGACTGTAAAACAATGTGGTCGCAGCAGACCTGTAGAGTACGTAAAAGAAATGGACCTTTAAGGAATGTATGTTTTCACACATTGACAGGGGTACTAAGCTCCCACATTTTCCTACCATATGAAATTCATCACTGTGTATAATTCTATCTACATTCCTGTGGTTCACTTCCTGCTGCAGCCGTGATAAATGTCCTTTTATATTTAGGGATTTTAGGGTTACACATCTTTCATTTCTATTGTTAATCAAATCTGTATTTCAAGTATCTGTCTGCATCCTGCTCGTTCCAGTGTGACATATGAGTCTACAGATAATATATGCACCCCATGCTTAAATACACCCATGCTAAGCCTCCAGAATAGAGTTCACTGTTCGCTTTGGCTGATATTCTTCCTTGGCCACGGCACCCCACAGCGATCACTTCAGCACCGTTAGTTCACCTGACCTTCCTCTGCGTTTGATCCGACTCAAAAAAACCTATTCGTTTTTCCTAACAAAACACTGGAAGTTTCCAAATGATTTTTGCTTTCCAGGGTAGACTTCAGAATGAATACATGCATATACATATGTACATTTACATATGTACAATGGCCGTTCGCTTGCACAGTGGTCCTGGGGGAGCCCAAACTTGAGCTGTCAATAACATAATCCGCTTTAGAGTACAGGTCGCAGATAGGTCTGAACGGCATCTTAAAGATTCTTATCTGTCTCCCTTAACTCAGATTTATATGTTAAAAGGTAAAGTCGGGTGAGATGAGTCCAACCCATAGTGCCCAAATGATCCATTCACAATGAGGAGGCCGATGCATCAGACGCTGTAAGAGAGAGTGTGCAGGGAAACGACAGGTTCCCGAAGCGCAATCCAAGACTGATCCAGAGAAGACTCAAAACTCAAATACTGATCAGATTTACAGCAGACTTAATTTAAGAAGCAATACGATTAGCAAAGGTGAGAGGCAATGAAAAGGGGAAGACTGGAAAAGACGCGAGTAATAGTAGTACAGTCATATGTTCACAGCAACTATGCACAATGGGGTAGTTGTGAATCAAAGTAGTTTTAGTTATTACTAGGTCTGGTTTATGTACGATCTCTTTAACTATAAATAAAATCATCTCTCCTCAATTACCAATCAAGCTAGGTACCTCTGGCAAGGTGTTTTCTTCAAGCATCGCAGTAAAAAGTGGATTTTGAAGAAGGATTTAAAAGGCAGACGCAGCTGGGATGGATTAGAGATACTTATGGAAGGAGAGAAAATGAGTATTGCCTTGGGAGGGAAAGGTGGACATGACTTGACTCACTGGTCTTCCTTCTGTCTAGCAGACACGCAAGATCACTCTGTCTGTCACTGTGGAAGAGTCTGCTCCAGCTGTAAGAAAGATTGACCGTATTATCTGTCTCCAGGAATCTCTAGTACGCAAGCCTTACTTTCTTCCCCCATCAACCACCTGCTAACGTTTCCCTCAAAGTAAATCTTGCCACCAAGATGAATAAATATGTTAATAGTAATGTATAATTATTGCAATTACTCTAGCCCAGCCTGCACACCAGCTCTTCAGTAAGTTTCACAACCCATTCATGTACAACCACAGTGCGTTCTCCATTGACCCTGACGCATTCTTCACAACATTTAGGAGGGAGAAAGGGAGCGAAAGAGACAACAGGCAGAAATATATGCTGGTCAGAGAAAGTAGTCCGGTCCCAGGAAAATACCTCTAAGAACTATTTTTCCTATTTTAACAATTTCCTCTGGTTCAATTGAATTTTCTCTGTTTGCTGTTTATTTTCTCTGTAGTTTTTAGGTTTTCACAATTCATTAAGATATCATTCAACAAGTCAAGAGTTTTCAGGATTACATTTCCAACATTTGCTTCTCCTTGCTATGTTTCCACTTATTGAATCAAAAAAATATTATACTTTAAATTTCACATTTATTGTTATATTTATTAAATCTTCCTTTCCTCTAAGTAACTTAAATTCCTGGATGTTTCCTCCCTATTTTATGTGATTCTAATTGATTATCCATTATGCCAATAATGTAATTAAAAAGACAAAAATCAGAGTTACTCCAGGGTGAGAAGCTGTCCTAGAGCTTTAGGTCACCCTGATTTGGGGCGCTGGAGAAGTCAGTGATGTAATTAAGAAAGTCCTACAGTCTTCATGAACATCCCAAGGTTATCCTCCCCAGACTTGTGCCTTTTTCCTTTCCTTGCCGCTCCAAGCCCTGTCCCTGCCAATACCTGCCACAGGGAAAACGGGACCCTCACAGCTGGCCTCTGCCGTGCTTCCAGCAACCTCTGTCAGCTGGATACAGGATACTGAGGGTGGCTTTAATTTATTCTTTCCTTTTTATCTGGTGTAAAGGAGCAAAAGGGCTGAAACTCTCACCTTTTCTCTCTTCGTTAAGGATAATGCATTCAGATCTCTCCAAACAGAAGTGCCTAGTACTGTACGTGTGTTGTACTAGGGAAAGAGCGTTACCTCTTGCATTGCTGGAAAGTCTAAACACATCGAAGTCAAAGGCAACCAAGTTTCTAACACCTCTTGCAGCCCCTGTCTTGGAAGAGGAATTGCCGTAAGAGGTACTATTAAAGACTGCCCAACAAGGGATTTCTGGAGATCATTTTTGTACATCATTTGGGTGTATCTTTTAAAAGGGTTTTTTAAATTGTTAGGAAAAGCCTTAGAATACATTGGGATCTGCATACACACACACATCTCTAATACCACTTAATTCCTCCAGTGCTTTTTACCCAAAAGGATTTATCTCGTAGGCTCTGAAATAGACCTAGCGAGCAGGGAAGTCTGCTGGCTCACTAATAGCGATAAAAGTCAGATATCGTAATGCTTCCATTTCATTAGGAAGCTATCGGTCTCGTGGTTGCGGCTGGTTATGACCCAGGAAAAAGTGGGTACGTGCCTTGAGACAGCATAGAAAACATAAGCTATATATTAATGACCACATGCTTTTCTATCTCAAAAGGACAGTTCTCTTGGTTCTAGTTGTACATTGTTTGATTTGGTGGTAGGAGGAAAGGGAATAGATGATTCAGTTCCTATAATCTGTAAAAAGCATCAACAATTTTAACCCGCATCTTCCCTTCAGTCGTACTCTCATCTCAATTAAAGCTTCTTGTTTGATGTTTTCCTCCACTGGCTATGACCATCCTTTAAAACACTTGAGATGAAGTCAGGTAGATCAAATAGAATATGGTATCATCTGTGTACGCTCTAACAGCATTAACATACATCAGTGAAGGGAATGGATTACTTCCCCATTCAACTTAAAATCATTTTTGTCCTCAAGCGCCACACACATACAACAGACTAAGGACAAAGAGGATCGAGTAACATTAATTGCACGGTTTGGGGTCCCATTTAGACTAGCCATAGCAGATAATTAGACAGATAAAGCTTTTTGGTTTAGATGGTTGTGTGTTGGTAGGAAAGTACAGTGTACCAGCTGCTCTAACTGGGTCTCCCTGGTATCATTTTGGTGAGGGGAGTGACAACTGCAGTGTTTTACCTGAAGTTCTAGGTTGAGAACCATATTTTGATAAGACATTAAAGCTCTTCCTGCAAAGCCCTGCTACTTTTTCCATATATAGAAGCTATATTAGTGTTCAGTCATATTGCTCAAGAGGGAAAACAATACATCTAGCTAATCCCACATATTCACTTCGCATTATACCTTGCTTCCCATTTATTACAAACTTTTCTCCCTCTGCAATAAATTGATCCTTCCTCCCCCTCCCCCCTTTCAGTCTTCCTGATTCCAAACCTCTCACTAAGCTTGATTTGCTACTTCTGCTGGGCCACCTAAACTATGCCATGTGTATTATACCTCAGGGTAGATCATTAATTCCTACCTCTTTGATTTAGCTGCAGTCTCAGTCAGATTCCTGCATCATTTTAGCTCCCTCGATTTTTTCTGCCAGTTTGAAACTCAGCTTTGGTTCTGCCTCCTTAAACATTAGAAGAAAGTACATTTCTTTTACTTTGACCTCATTTTCTCACCTGACAACACTTGGCTTTTTTACTGATGTCTCCCCAAATCATGTTTTTTCCATTTAGTACTAAGGATAGCATTTCCGTGTTTCAGCAAAAGCAGCTATTTGCGTTCCTATCATGTTCAGAGTCATCCTATGCGTCTGCCTGTGCAATTCCGACTTCAGTGCCAAAACAATTTGGGAATTTGTATTAGAGCTAGAAAGCCTTTCCACTATCTTGATAGCTTAGCTGTATTTGCTGTCACGGTATTAATACGGGCCAGTCGATTCTGCATTCCTCAGTACATTTCTGTGTTCTCTTTTGTGCTCTGGATCACTGTTGGCCACTGGTTTCTAATCAAACATGTTCATATGCAATGATACATTCACCAAATAGCTGGTAAAATTTCTGTTACTATGCAAAGATTCAGGTCTCTAACTTCCAGGCTAAACCTACAGTTCAACCACTTTAATATTTAATTCAATACTAACTTCCTTCGCATTTTACTCATTTAATCCGAGTTCACATTTGTACTCTCCTCAGAGTCACATCCAATACTCTATAACGCCAGCAGTCCTTTCAGCAAAGTTAGGGTAATGTATCTTTCTTTTATCAAATACTGCCACCAAAGCTTAATTGTTAATGCTCTTCAGCTTAGATGGTCCACAATTGCTTGTCTCAGTAGTTTTAGCTCAGCGTACTGCTCATCAACCCACCACATCCACTGCAGATTCATCAAAAAAAGCATCTGATTTAACAAAAGCGGAAGCTAGCCTAGCAACCCTGGAGATCAAAGTACACTGATGTATTTACAGGAGCCGAACATGCAACCGTACAATCTTCTGCCATATTTAACTGTGTAATGTGTATCACTTTTTATTCTGGGAGGCCACCTTTACAGGTCGGTCCTTCAGTTCCAGTACCCATTTAGTCCTTCTGAGTCCAGAAAGAAGATGACATGCTAGCTATGGTTACGATTTTGTTTCATTTTGTACATATCTATTCATCTTCAACTCTTATCAAGGCACCCAAACCACATCAAATTGTATCAATCTTCAGTTACGACTAAATGGACCCACCGCAGTACTGATCTCCTCCATCTCCACAACCACCATCTATTTTTTTAAATGAATATATAGATCAGAATCATTTTCTCTAATAAAAAGCCGCGACTGTGTCTACTACATAGCAGGGATGACTTAGGAGCTCATTTTCAAGGAAGCACTTTGCAACCCTCATCACTATGCGCTGTAGAGATTTGTGCCTGGGAAGATTTTGTTCCCCTTGAAGAGTTTGCCTTCTGAGTATGGCTTCAGTGCATAGACAAAACAGACCGTGATAGGGGACCAGAGGTGATAAAACCAAAAGGGTTTAGAAGAAAAGCAAAGGTCTCGACTTGCCATTTGGTCTAGCCAAAGCCAAAGCAGCTCAAAAGCTTCATGACAGAGGATTTTTAGGGAGAAAGGTACAGGAAAATGAAACGCCGTTTAGTTGTTTTGATTGTGCGAGAAGGTATTTGCCAGAGCAGGCAATAGGCAGGTTATCACGGATGTCATTACCAGCACAGAGCAGGGAGGAGTTATTAGCTTGTGGCGCGTGTGGTTCTGACAGATGGGGTGACACCATCCTCTGGCCTGCAGGAAACTTTTCCTGTTCTGCCTCCCTTTCTGTCCCTGACACTTCTTCCTCAGTGTGCTTGGTCGTGCCATGGTCGTCAGTGCTCACAACCTCAGCTGAACAGGCATTCTGGCTCATGGGAGAACGTCCCTAGTATTATCTTGGGCTTTGCATTAGCGTAATGCACTAAGAGCTTTTATTTTATTTATTTTGGCTGGATAGTGGGTGTGGATTAACAGTGCATAATACTGCTTTACTCCAAGGCTGTTGTGTGATCTCTTGCTTTACAATCTTGCTACTGGTTGGAATTTCCCAAAGGCCTTGCACCCCCTGCAGCTGGGACTAGATTTTCAGAGGATTTCTGCTCCCATGTAAGCACCTAAATAAATGTCCAGATTTTCCAGGAGCCCTGCATGTTGAGCGCTGCGTGGACTGGCGCTATAAGATTGGCTCTTGAAAACTGAGCCCTGTGAAGCGCGGATTGTGCTATTTACTATTTGTGATGCTTTTTCAAATGAGACTTAAAATCATTCCCAGTATTTTCAGTCATTAGAGATCATAAAGAGCTATGTGCCACATAAATAATTACATCTCTGCCTGCCCCCCTCTCTCTGCAACTCTCTGTAGAGAAGATACTTGTTTCCTAACAGAGACTGGCTCACTTGTCTGTGACGCTGAATCCCCACGGTTCATAAATGGCTCACCGGAGGCAGTGGGGAAGACTGGGTCTATAATATAGCTGGCACAGGTGCCTGAAGTGGTGGCTTCATTTCCACAACTGATGCTTTACTTTGGGATCCATGCTAGTGAAGGATGCTGGGTTTGTATACGTTATTATTTACGCCATTATGTCAGTTGTATTGTTGAAATGGATTCAGATAAATTAGTCTTTCTAAGACTTGAACCAATTCCTGAATTACTACATAAATTATTAAGTAGTCTGCATTCAAACTTTTAACAGAATTGCCTGGTTTATAGTTTGGTAGGAAGGATTTCATGATGTAGGAATGCCACATTAATTTTACATTTAGTAGTGATATTTCATTGCTTCTAAAACTTTTCACACTATTTCATTTCTTGTAGCCATTCCTAAGTCATGGTTTTATCTGCCAAGATGACATGTTCAAAGAGCGTTGGCAAAGCTTGTATGAAAAACTTGTATGAAAAATAGGATGTTGAGTAGCACTTCCCAAATGTGAAAGAGATACAGCAGAGTGTTTTAGAGGCCAATTAATTATGGAATAATTCCTGCAAACTGTGGCAGTAATTAATGAGCGAGTAACATGCAGTATTTAGAAGCGAACAGCAGTTAGCAAACACTATGCATCGTTTTGTGACTGTAATACAAGAAACAGTCCTGTACCCGTTTATTGATTACGGGTATTAACAGATTCCCCTAGTTAATGATGTGTCTTGTGCTTATATCATCTAGCTCTAATCTGAAATGTGACTATGTGAAAAAAAATAACACTTTCTTTCTTTCATGCATTCACAGGAGAGAGAAGCAAGTTTCCACAAGAGTTTGCTTGGGTTGAGAAACCAGCTGTGATTAATTCAGGGAAGACAGTTGCAGGACCACACTGGCCCAGAAAAATTAAGACTACTGCACATCAGGAAGAATGCATGATATAACTGGAGGGCTCAGGTGGCTTTCCTCTTACCTATTCCCTGGGGGGTAAGCAGGACTGCACCCTTTCTCTAGCCTTATGATATACCCTTTAAGCTTTGTGAGGCAGTTCATACACAACCCTGAGAACACGACGAGTGTGACCTGTTCCCTTAGCGTATCGTGAGGAAGGTCTCCCTGGCTTCTGTATACATCTCTGATCTGGCACTGAATAAACTTTTTCAATCTGTGCATTATCAATGAAATTTTCTGCTAACTTTTTCCATCAGCCCCACCAGCCAAAATGACAACACCACTGACCTGCAAGACCTGTTTTAGTACATCTCCATCAGCTCCTTCGGGTTTTAGATCATCAGGGAAGACCTTCAGGGAAGGGACCATTTCTTCCACTGTGTTTGTACAGCACTTAGGACAGGAGGCAACCAATATTAACTGGCAAGTGGATGAAATAGTTTACTTCATCTGAAAAAAAAAAAAAAAGATGGTGATGAAAAATAAAAAGAACAGACATGTGACCATCAGAGCTCAGCCGAATTTGGAGCACTGGACAAGGAAAAGTAGTATTTTAACTTCTAAATGGAAGAAAGCTGACTGTTTACATCACTACCAACATATACAAGAAACCCGGAGAACATTTTTACATAGAGTGTCACTATGCTTTAAAACTCAAGATTCTTTTAGCATTGCCCTTCAAAGATCCCAAAGAGAATCAGCTTATTGAAATGCATTAAGACTGGTGTTTTTCCATTAACTACTTCCAATAGGATGAAAAAAGTAACTGAGAAAAGGAAGCCTTTTGTAAGGAAACTTACACCTGCTACCCAGGGTGTCTGCCCGTCCACTGGAGAATGTTTAGGTATGTTCAAACTGGAAAAAGTTGAAAAACACTGCTAGGACAGGGGGTCTATTCACTCGAGAAAGGTGTGCAGAGATCTTTAAATGCACTATATGTTCTTAATGCTTACTTTTTAAGTCTTAAAGTGCTTAGAAAGATCATGAGCAAAACTTTTGGGTCCTGACTTCTGTGATTTCTCCTAGATACCCCGTTTTCCAAATTGAAAGCATCCAGAATTTGGCTAGCAGTAGTGAGGACTTCAGCTCATCTGATTGCTCTGGGGTAGGTATTATCTTCTTCCTAACTGTCTTGTGTAACATGTCCTGGGCTTGCTGTCCCATCAAGAACACAACCTTACTACAAAAATAATTTAAGACTTGAATGACTGACTCTTGAAGAAGGTGCTCAAGTCACAGCAGTCTTCCAGTCAACAAGCTCTCTTCCCAAGGGCACCTGTGTTTTGGTCTTGCTTCATGGCTACAGCCTAGTGGCCTCAGAACTGGACAGATAGCCCTTGGCACCCCACTCTACATTGAAAAGGGTCTGATTTTCAGATATGAAGGAACTGCAACAGTTCCACTGAAGTCAAATATGTGGGTACCTTCACTCTGGATGGGTATTTTTATGTGTCTGAATCTACAGTTAGTTGGACTTTTTAAGACACATTAATCGAGTGTGCGTGCACACCATTCAAAGAAAAAGCATGTGATTCATGCAGTATTGTCAAAATACTTGCAAGACCACCACTAATGAATTTAAGCTCCCATGTGTGTGCTATTTTTTTTTCTTAGGCATACTAACACTCTTGGCAGGAGGTGTCAATCTGAACCCAAAAGAAGGCTCATCTTTCCTCACAATTCCTTCTTGACTTAAACAGTGGAAGTATCAAATATGAATTATTGACAGGTTGAGATTGATCTGTCACAAGGGCATTAAGAATTTATTGCTTATTGCTGGGGGGGGGGGGGGGGGGGGGGGCAATCTTAGAGAATAAGAAAAAAGACAAATGCTGAATGTACATAAAAACAGCCACGGGACTGCATTTCTTTTTCCTCACTTTCTTATGGAAAGGAGAGTGTTAAACTGCCATACACTAAAAGCAGCGATTTTATGCTGAGGTCTCCAAGTCAGTGAATTTACATTTCGGAAGAACACCCTGAGGGGCTTTCAGCTACTTTGCTTAAAAGGTAGACAGATACATTTACAGCAGCGCATGCAGAGCTCCATGTGCTAACATGGCCACATAGCTGCAGATTCGCTTTCTGGCACATGTGTGCTAGGGGTGACTTAGTTCTAAGCAGGTAATGCATCAGGACACTTTTATGTGTTGGCTGGGAATACAGTTCAGTAAAGAATGTGACTGTAATTACCAGTAACGAGGGTATAAATTTCTGATCCCTGCTTTGTTGGCTGAATTTTGCTAGTGTTTCTAAGCATTTACATTTTACAATTGCCTTATTTATAGCCTGAAATTTGGTACACTAGTTTTTCATGCATGTGAAATGCTTTTTATTGCACATGGTAGGAAACTACTGCCTTCACAAACTAGCCTTTCATAAAAATATTATAACCAATTTAGTTTAAAATATTTTAATGATATAATAATAAATTATTGGAGATTTTTAGTTAGAACACATTAATCCTATAGATTTTCTTTTTCTTATTTTGACTATATAAAAACCTTATATCATTGTGTTCAAATTCCTACAGCTGCTACAGAGAAATAATTTGTAAATAAAAAAAAATTCTCTCCTGTATTATCCCCCCTAAACAGGGTCATATCTGATATGTGGCGTTACAATAGGAAATCTGGCATATTAGTTCACCCGTAGCTTCAACCACCCAATGCGCAAGATGGCAGTTTTTCATTTCCATTCCAAAGCCATTCAAGCAACTTGCCTGTGCGAATAGTTCCATCCACTTCATCACGTGGGTTGAGCAAACAGGTTTTGAGGACAGGCTGTCATTCAGACTGGGACATTTGGTAAGATGCCCTTCTTTGATGGTTGAGCTTTCCAAGACTAGACACTTGGAAGGTCTGCATGTTGCTAGGCTTGGACATCTGAACACAGAATAAAGATGTCCTACAAGTACTGTAATTGTGAACTGAAGCCTGAAGTTTATATGGCTCCCCTGCATGGAAAAGTATCTGGGACAAAACTTGTCCTAATTCTCTGTTTTTTTCAGCACCCATCGTACTTGCATCACACTCTGGGACTAGGCTGCCCAGTCACTGCAGTAATAATACATTCCAAAGCTGCTCCCTTCTGCAGGTAGAGCAATGTCTGTCTTCGATAGTATTTCATATAATTTTAAGAACAGCTCAAGTTGACTTCAGTCAACACTTTAGGGGGTCACCTTGCCTCACTAGTCAAGTCCTAAATCAAATTAGCAAATTAATATGTACCTTTGGTGTTGACTTGGCTTTCCTCAACGACAAAGCAGGCCCTTTGTTGACTCTTGTTTTCTGAGCCAGAAGATAAAATTTCCAGGCCTTATTTTGGTTTTAGCTCTTGACTTCAGTAGAGTTGCACCAGATTTATACGCACATCAGGGAGAGCAGAGTTTGCCTCTTCATATTTTTCTTTGAAAACAACTTCAATGGAAACGTCTAAAGGCGAGTCTTCGATTCTGAGTTTAAGTGGTTTATCATGAAGATGTCAGTGATATCTGACTCTCTTGGAAATACTTCCTGCAGGACAGGCTGCAGTTGGCCATGAAGGGTCCTAAGGGAAGAAGGAGAGGAAAAAGCAGAGATCACAGCTCCTGTATGAGCTGTCTGTAGAGCAGCCTCTTAACAACAGCAGGGCGCAAGAAGAGCCTGCTCATCTCTGCCCAGCTGCTTTAAAAAAACAAATAGCATGAAATGACGCGAGGAGGAAGTAGACCACAGTCATGCTCCCCTCCGCTTTGATACATAATGGAGTGAGAGTACAAGAGGGTGTTCCTGGCCTGAAAATGTGGGTGAAATCACACCTATGCATTGTTAATTATAACGTTATTTTCATTAGCATGCTACACAACTCAAACATAGCAGCAGCCAGAACCTGGCATTGACTTCAACCCTCTCTTTCCTGTCTTCAAAATTCAACTTTTGGTTTTACTACAAACACCACAATAGCAGCTACTCCTCATAGCCTGCACCATCTTCAAACTGTGGAGAAGAGCACGTGAGCACAAATGAAGGCACTCCTCGGCAGGCATGATTTCCCCCTCTGCTCACGCAAACACGTAAAACCTTCACCCTGACCGTTAGTAAGGTCTGCATATAAACTGTGCGTGACTGGATCTAGCATCTACTGGACTACAGCCTGTTTCATTTTCGTTTTACTTGGTGGACAATGTACTTGAGAAGTAATGTCAGGAATACAACAATTTTGTTTCAGAGACAGGGGGGAAAGCCCAATTTCAGAGCTGACTTTCATTCCAGTATCAAAGGGAAATGTTTTTAAAAGTGAAAAAGTTAAGAGGGACATTTGGACATATCCACCACAGGACGCTAATAGCCAGGCGGCCAACTTGCTTGCTTACAAGCGGAAAAGCTGAGTTTCAAGTCATTGTCCTGCCTTTATCCCTACTGGGACTTTGGCCTCTGTCCTCTATGGTGGATACGAGGAATCTAACCACTGGCCTGCAGAGTAACTCTTTGGACCAGAGAATGGTGAACCATTCACAGAACAAAACACCTCTGACAAGGCTGAGAGAAAGTGGGAGAGGCTGGTAGATAGGCAGACGTGCACCATAAATCATCTCTGCACCCAGGCTAGACAGTATATGGGGTCACCAGTGCCCCAGGTGGTCACACTATTTCCCAGGTAGTCATTCTCTCTTCTCTTTCTTTCCTAAAAATTCCAGTCTAGCCCTGAGAAGTTTTCCCTGAGAAATTTTCATTGAAACGAACACACTTCCATGAAACCTTTTGTGTTTTTGTAAAATGCTGTATTTTGACAGAAGAATGTTCTCTGGAAGTTTTTTTTCAAACAATTGTCATGACAAGCTCTAATGGATGCTAGAGGTGTTTTTGACTATCCAGATAATAGAGAAAAACATCAGCTCAAAAGCAACATCAAACCTTAGGGTCCGATTCTGGAAAAGCCCGTTGCTCATATTGACTCCATGACTGCCAGCCTCAGTACACCACCTCAGACCATTACTCTGCATCCTTACCATGTAATAACAGAGAGTTTGGCTTAAAACATACCACCCTTCTATGCCATCACAGAACCTTAAAAAGCCAAAACCTCATTCTCAAAATATTTCACCCAAGATACAATGTAAAATTGATATAAAGAATAGAGAGCTAATGTTCCTGACCACATGGACTACTCTGAGATACCACATCCTATTGACAATAGATTTCTCTGGTACCAGCAGCTGTGTTCCCCCAAAACCTAAGCCACGAGTCTGAGGAAGTTTAAAAGGGATGACCTTTCATGCAGTAAAGAACTTTTCAATGTGATAGTGGAAACAGAAATCCTTTGTTTTCCTCAAATCTCAAGACAGCGGCTTTTCATCCTATGTTCAATCAGGGCTCAGCAGAAATATTTAAAAGGAGAGAAGAAAGGCTTTGTTTTTACACGGCCCTAAAGCTGCTTCTCCCTCCTCCTCCTCCCCTGTACTTCTGACAGATTTTTAGACTCCATAACCTCAAGCAAACTTTATTAGACTTGGATTCACCATGATTTTATAGGCAGGTGTCTACATTTAGAAAAACCTACTGTGTGCAACTTCGTACATTTAAGTGGATGTGACCTTCTTGAAAAGTCAGATTATTGTCTTACGCTTGATTTCCGTGTGGTTTACACCAGCAGAAGTGCGATCGAAGTGTAATTTGCAATATTCTGAGCAGTTTTTTAAAGGGGCAGAAACAGCCGTATATAGGCTTCCCTGGATTTCCAATTGACTTTTGATTAGCTTTTTGCGCAGGTATTCCAGGTGTTGCCATTAGACATTCTGATTCTTGCTTTCTAATTATATAGTCCACAATTACTATCACCTTCCATTTCATTTTTGACATGACATGATCTATTTGTAGATATATTTTGCGTACTCCAGGAACTAGAGCTCCAGCTAGGTATGATGCGACACAAATTGTGTGTTGCAAATTATATGTTCAGGTCTCAGGAGCACAGCTTCATTCATCAGCTTCCCAGGGGGGCTGGGAAGTGTAACAGCGACAGTCACTTACCTGCTCGGTGAGAAAACGGTATCAAGGCAGCTGGCTCTCTTCTGCAGCCAAACAGGGTTGGAAGGACGCAGCTCACGATTTGATGGGCTGGCTGCTGCTGGGGAAGAAGGACACAGGGGACTCCTTGAGAAGGCACTTTAGCTGGGAAAAAAAAAAGCCGATTCTTCCAACCTCAGTGTTGAGCTGAGTAGAAGACGACAACCAGGACCCTCATCAGTCTTTCTGGCTGCGGTGGTGGCAGGCTGGGGCAGGAGAACGGGCAGGCAGTGGTGGGGATACCTTGTCTACCTAGGGTTCCAGCGCGAGTCAGCCGCACAGAGAAGAGCTGCAAAGTCATTTCTACACAAACAACATTCAAACTACGTCCTTCCTCGGGAATCTTAACCAAACACAATATGCTCAAATCTCGGGGAATTTTGCCTGTTATTTTGGCCTCTAAACAGTATCAGTTCTTGAGGCAAAACGCTGCTATTGCTTACACAGGCCCCTAGCCACCTTCATAAAACCAAACGACCAATGAAGCAGCACGTCTTCCCATGTGGGAAAGAAACAGCAAGTGCTGCATGAAAGTACAACCATGTAATGCTTGCACTTTAACATAAATACCAATATTGAGTACCCTGTAGGCACTAAAAAAACACCTACACTGGGTGACAGAAAGACTTATTCACAGACAGCAAAATTAAAAACAACTGAAATCAAAATTTCTGTATTTCTGTTCCAGAATAAGTTGGAAGCAAGTCATGTCCTGAGATATACCAACATATTTAAATCTCTAATGCTGTTTAGTGGTATTGCCACTACAGAACATGACAAAGAGGATCAGCAATTCTTTTTTTTTTCCTCAAGTGACATCACATTTTACATTATTTACGCTTTTGCTGACTGAAAAAGCTTAGCTGGGAAAAAAAACTGTACAGTAGTACAACACCTTATTTCTATTTTGAAATAAAATTGGAACAATTTTGAATTTAAATTGAGAAAGCCTTGGTTAGAGCTAAGCATGCTTTGTGCACAATGTATCGGCGATACAGTTCCGTTTTTCTCTCCCTTCCTTTTTCAATTTTAGAGCCCTCTAATAGAGCGCGCCCACCCTAACAAATTGTTCTAAACCTCTTTAGGATATACTATAAGACTACTGTTTACCAGGACTCAAAACAGATGAAAGGACAGCTCTACACAGGTGAATGTCTAGAGCCTGACTCCACAGTTCTCAAATTTTCTTTATGGATGCTATTTAAAAGTGACAGCCGTTTTGTAAGAGCACGGACCACTCTCTGTCCATCTATCCCATTCTGCTTTGCTGCAGACATTGCTCAGGTGCATGGTGTTGGGTGTCCTAGGCAGAGCTGCGTGAAGGAGCACAGCTGCAGAAGGATTCTGGCTCAAGCCTCCCTGGCTCGTCTCACCACCGTAGTTTGGTAGCCAGTGCCAAATGAGGGAGTACTGGTTTACTTTGGAGCCTTTTACCTGACAATCAAATACTTACTTAAAAAAAGAGCTGGCTTTCAGTCTGAGTCTAAGGTTGAGCTCAAACTTAGGCCTCTCCTTTTAAAACATCCTAACTGCAGGCTCTTTTGGGATCAGAAGTGAAGTTGGGAAGTGGAAGAAGAGGAGGATAAGAGGACAAACTCCACGGGCCGCTCTCTGCATACTGTCTTGATCTTCACCGAATCCAACCCAGGCTCTCCCCTAGGTTAACCTCCTTATCTAAATGGTTGCTTAAGAGAAGCAGGCAGGAACACAGCTGCAGAGTTTTAGTCATGTTTCCAAAAGAGAATCTGGCCCATCTTGAAAAATGAAGCCTGGAATAAACTAGGTTGTAGCAGAGTGATATGGATTATACCCACACTGGAGATATACTAAAAGGAATGTGTTGTACGCAGCTTCACCGGGAAGGAGGTATGAAGTATAGCATATATGAAGCAAAACATGTAAAAGACCATGGCAGCGATAGTGGGAGAGTTTAATTATCTAGACCTCAGAGTGGATTACATTAAGTGGAGGAAGCAAAGCTTGATCTGGTACAGGACTGCTTTCTAATTTAATGTGTACATAAACCGGCAAGGAAGGGAAGAATGCCAGATGTGGTATTAAGCAACACAGAGAATATGATCTAGGACATTAAGGTATAAAAAAAAAAAAGGTAGAAGGAGCAGTGACTGCTCGGCTAAAACAGCTTCTGCAGCGACATTCTGTACTCCAGCTACAAGGTGTACACACTCTCCAAAACGGAGCGCAGAGATACGAGCTGCTGTGCCTACCTGTCCCTGCTGGAGCAATAGCTGGGCCCGCAAAACCTCTCACCCACACCTGCACAGCTCTGCTCCAGTGCAAAGTGCTGGTACAGGCAGCAGGGGCTCTGCAGCCAGCTGGCAAACCTGCGTATAGACCGTCTTTCAAACAGGCTACCGAGACCTCGTAGATAAACTATGGTAGTTTTATGTCACCTCCGCCCTCTCTTGATCTGCTTAATGATCTGCAAAAGCAGGCGAGCTACGCCTGTAGGCTTGGGGGCCTGTTTATGTTTTAGCTGCCTCTTGAAGGTGCTCTGCGGGTCACAGAGCTGTCGGGAGTCACCTCGCTTGCACACCAGAAACATCCCTCCCAAGACAACTCTCTCCATGCCCTCTCTGTATACGGAGGGCCTTGCAGCACGTCTCTTAAGTGTAACATCTTCATGCGTAGAAGGAAAAAGTTTATCAGATGGGGACTTGAGCTCGTAATGACAGTGGGATGGAGCACGACGCAGTAAATCAAACACAGCCATGTAATCAAACACAAAAACGTACGGAGGTGCCACCAAAAAATCTAGCATAGACATAGAGCAATAATAATCTTCTAGGAAGAAAAAGGGATTTATTTCAGAACCAGGTCAGATTATTTTTTTTCCTGAGGAAATATAAGCTTTCCTCCAAAAGGTGTTCTGGCAAGTTTCAGGTTTCCTTGAGAACGCCCTACAAAACATTGTTTAGAGCTCTTAACACCAGGCAGCATCGTCGTTACGCCATGCTAAAAAGCCTCAGGTAATTTATGAGCTATTTCACGTACAAGGCCAGATTCTGGTCTCACGCCACACACTGTAAAACTACAGCCACTTCCACTTCAATATATCCAGCTCCAGACAAGTTTGCTACTCGGGCCCCTACCACGGTTTCAGTTTCCTCTATTGCATTATGATTATATTACTTAGCAGGTCTGCCGATGACATTGCATTCGAAATGGAGCAATTATAAACACTGGCAGGAAACGCTGGAGTAGCAAATGCTTTTTAAAAAATGGCAAGGATGTGAAGAAATTCAATGGAGATCTTTCATCCGATGTATGAAAAGCAGAGGACCAGGGAAGGAACCAGTGGGGCCACGAAAGGGAATGAGTGAGAAGTCAGTGACAGATGAGCCTGAATTAATATCCTTTGCCCGAGTATTTACAGAAGAAGCTGAAGGTCACATCCCGGAAACAAGGATCCATTTTCTTGAGGGGGAAAAAATGAAATGTTAAAAGGCTTTATGATCCAATCTGGACAGGTAGTTAGTTAATTAGAACTATTAAAAGTTGACAGGACCCGAGACTTAGATTAACTGCATCTCTGAAGTTGGAAGGAAATAGCAAGGGAAATTGGCAAACCTTTGGTAATACTGCTTGATAGCTTCCTGAGGAAAGTGTATCTGGAGATGCCTAGAAGGTAGCTACTCCAGCTTTACTTTTTAAAAATAATAATATGTATTAAAAAACCAAACAAACTTTTTTTTTTCTTTTTTAAATCAAGGGAGGATTTAGGAATCCACTCACCAGTAATCCCAACTGCAGCCACAGAACGGATATTGGAAACATTAATATGGGACAGGGTTACGCAACGTGTAGAAACAGCCAGCCCGGGGAAGGAGAGGCAGCTGGATTCACGTCATGTCTGTCAAATGTGCTTTAAGTTCTTTCAGTACTTTCCTCAACAGAGAGGCAGAAGTGAAGTGACAGGCATAATTTATCCAGATGGAAGAGATTCATTTGGTGTCGCGCCCCACAAAGAGATTGATCTGTAGAATCAGTAAAGCACGGTATAGAAAAAGCGCAATAGCAAATGGCTTCAAAATTATCTGTGGGACAAGAAGCAGGGCGTCAGCAAAACGGCACGGTTCAGGGTGACTAGAGGGACAGGAACAAGGCAGTGCTCCCAAATTTCAGCACCATACCCACTTTTGTTCAACTTCTATATAAATGGCCTGCAGGGAATATAATTTTTAAAGCGGAATTTTTTTGCTGATAGCACGTAAGTGTAAAATGGGGCACAGAGCAAGCAAATTTAAAATTATTTGAATAAATTAGGCTTATGGACAGATAAAGGGCACATCCAGTTCAGTGCAGCAAAGTAAGATGTAATGACTGCAAGGCACCAAATACAATCACAGGCAGGAAAAAGGGAGGAGAAGAGGGAATACTGACCAGGAGAAAGGATAGAAGGTAATTACTGATAAAATACTAAATTAATGCTTAGAATAACCAGGAAAAACAAAGACAGGCAAATTCTTCATGCTCAAAAAGACAAACAAATTCTTCATACTACGTGCTGAGTTGTCTCCTCAGTAAAGCTGAATTGAAACACCTTTTCCAGCACTCTAAAAATACTGGAATAAAAACCCAAGAGTTTGAAAGTAAAGAGCCACATTGTCTCGAAAAAGACACAACACGATAGACTTTTAAAATATATTTTCCCCTCCCCCCAGCAAACAAACATGCAGAATTACCTTCTTGCACTTTGAATGTTAATTTGGGGTCTATCTCTGTAAAAAAAACAAGCATAAATAAATTGAAAGGTAGTTATTACCGGTGAAAACAGCCTTTTTACTGCAAAGGTTATGCATTAACCCAGGGAAAAATTCATGAATATTCACAATCACCATTTGTCATTAAGAATCATAAAATGTGAAATGTTGAGTAGGGCTTTAGAAAACTCCTCCAGCTTACTAAATTCCCTCTTCACTACTTGCTATTACGCTAGTGTATATACCACCATTTTTTTTGGCAGTGCGTTTTACAAACCAAATTCCTGCAAGTTTTCCTTATCCATCTCTATGAGGAAAAGAGAACGAAGATAGGAATCACAAAGACCTGCAGAAACCTGCTAAAATATGAACAACTAAATTCAGCCAAGGACCTCTTCAGGTGTTTGTAACCAGAGCCAGGAATTCCCCCAAAGAAACACAAGTACTAAAAGAGGACAAAGTTACTGGGTTTGCCCCTAAGTATCTCAGAAACTATCTATGTTTTCACATTTGCACTTGTTGGATTTGTTCAAACCACCAGGTGCTACATAGTGTGTGTGCAAACACAGCAGAGAGCCTTTTGCAAGGGAATAAAAAGGCTGGAAGCCTGACTGGGGAAAAAAAAATTAGGAGGCAGATGTTTCCCAACCAGAAGCAGCCACAGCCAGGTAGAAGGACTGAATAAAAAGATGAAGCTAGGTGAGGCACTTCAACTACAGTCTCAATAGGCAAATGGCTTTGCCAATATTCTGCAAAGCAAAGAAATGGCACAGGCACAGAGCACAAAGCTGGGGGTCCACTTACTGAGCGAGAACAAATTCTGCAGAAGGCGGCTTTAACACCAGAGGGAAGGGATGAAAAGCCACAGCAATAAATGAAGAGCCATGGTTAAAGCAGAAACCATATGCATTTAGTGAGCAAAGCGGTCACCCACGTGGAGTGCAGCAGAAGTCCATGTGTAGGTACATGCACAAAGACACACAATAGCTTCTGAAACGTTTAGGAAAGCTCAACTGTTTATATACATACCCATTCACCCTCATACTATGCAAACCAGCGTGTCAGTGGAGGCCCGGCTGTCAATCAGCAAGGAAAATAGCTGTCCCCAGCGCTAAAACATCACAGGCCATTTGCATGTTTACCGTGCTCAGGGATTAACACACCGCAAAGGTGGTGGGGCCAGGATAATCCACAGAAAGAGAACAGCTACACCACAAGAGAAATGGAGAAAGGTACCCAGGCATTCAGATGAAGGACAGGAAAGAGGGAGTGTATTCCCATCTGTCCCTACGTTTTAGAAATAAGGGAGAGCACAAAGCAGGGAGTTTAAATCCTGGAAGTCTGAGCCACGTCATATGAGCTGAGAATGGCTGGCAGGGCTCAGCACCCCCAGGAGCCAGAGCAGCCCAGGTTTGTTTAGCAGAGGCAGGGGGTAGCTCCCTGCTGTGGTGCCCTGGGGTGCATCCAGAGCTTTCGGAGGCTTCTGGCTGAGGGCTGCTCTGTAACCCCAGTCAGTAAAGGCTACCCTGATGATATGCTCTAACATCTGTCCCCAGCTGCTGCACAGGCTCAGGACCACTGGGTATTTCTGCGATGTTAGCTGCACGTTACCTACTCCCACCAGCACCATCCCCTGCTCCGATCTCAGAGTACCTGGGCTGTCCTTGGGAGGCACATTTCCAAAATGCCTGAACAGCCCTGTTTCCCCAGAGCGAGCGAGCAGTGCAATTAGATGTCAAATTCTCGCCCTACGTCCACACATTGCTGATGATAGACCTTACCTCCAGTAGCTAGCGTTCCTGTTGCATTCACATCTTCCCTCTGGCCTATTAATATATACAGGCACTTGTGCTCATTGGCATGGTGACTGTGCTTATGTCAGTCATGCTTCTTTGTATTCTCCCTGCTTAGCCACTTGCTGTTGTGCAAAGGATGTGTGCATCAGGCTCAACACCTGCTAGAAATCTCTGAGCTCTCTGTGCCTTTCCTCTCTTCCCAAGCACTCAGTCCTCACATCAAGTATTTTGTATTCTTTTTCCAATCTGATTCTCATTTTTATTACTTTTCCCACTCTTAGTTTCCAGCTATCCAGCTTTCTTGGTATTTCTTCCTTTGTTATATTTGCTGTATCACTCAGGTTTCGTTGCATCTGAATTGCAGCCATTCAGAGCCATGTTAATGGACAAAAAATAAAAAACCCCTAAAAAATCCCAGCTCCCCTTCACTTTTCCCTACCTCCCCTCACCCCCCAGGAAAAAAAAAAAAAAGCTAAAATCCTGCAAGAGAAAAAAGTGAAAGACAAGCAAACTGAAATTGTGGTCTGGCCTGTCTGACTCATCAACACAATGAATCCTGAAAGCACTTACAGGCAACGGTAACCGGACTCATAACTACACCATCACCTTACGCTGACAGGGGTCCTCGCTGCTGCCATCCAGGCAATAGCACCCTGCCCCCTCCGAGGTCTTTGCTCCCACTTGTCCTCTCTCGCTGGGAGCAGCAGTCATGCAATGGCACAAATAAACCCAAATTCTGATCCAAAACCTGATCCAGCTTAAAATCAAACCTGACCAAAAAGGACATGTATTTTCAGCCACATCCAATTCTTACTGTGGCCTAGACCTAACCACAAATGTATCCTCAGTCATAGATAACCAGAATTCACTATGTCAGTAAAAGGATTTTGGCAAAGCCCTGACAAAGCTTAAATGCTCTGCAGATACATCCCGGATATTGGCAGTGTTTAAGCTGGGAAGGTTTCTAGGTTTCAGGGCAGACCCTTGGGTTACTTAGAGGAAGACTCTAATTGAAAACCTAGCCCTTGGTGTGTAAAGCAGATGTTTTGATATGAAATAACATCAGGAAAACATTTGAAAAAATGGGCTAACTACAGTAGAAAATTAAAATACATTTCAAACCCTTACCACTTACTTTGTCCCGAATTCTCTGTTCCCTTTTTTCTGTATTCATTGAGATCCTAAATGGCACAGTGCTACTGGTATGATTTTGTACAGTATTTATTATTATAATATTTATTACTATTAATGTTTAAATATCTTATTAACTCCCAAAGCAGAATATGCCCTACTCTGCAGGATTCCTTTCTCACCACAAAACCAAGGAGCGCCTTGCAGATACGTCCAAGCAAAGCTTCCCCCTACACTGCCCTTCTGAATTGCCTGGAGAACACCACAGAGCCACGAATCACAGCCCAAGGTTCAAACCTTAACTTTCAGAAATTCACTTTGCACTGCTCCTATTACCTTGAGTAGAGCTGCACAGGCCCCCCCCATCATTTCCTCTTTCCTTAAAGATTTTTCTTTCCTCTGTTTGCTTGCTGCGTTATTTCCCGAAGGACTGCTGCTGGATTGACTGGGCTTTAATTGCTCGGCACCACCAGGCTCAGGGTGGAATTTCACCTTCGCTGCTCCAACCCCGCTCTCCAGAGCTGCCACAGCTCTCAGTGATTTCTGAGAAACAGCGATTAGCGATTCACTAAGTTTGTCACTTTATTGCTTTCATGTGGATACACCTGATGTAGGCCAGCCGATTTGCATTTATTCTCATGATCCCCCCTCCGCTTTCTAAGAGCTGTCTTCCCAAGATCTGTATTACTTTCCAATTGTCCCTTATTTTAAAAGAAGTTTACTCATTGCTCCTTTCCTCCTCCTCACTTATTAATGGACACACTCTTTGCAGCATTGGTTCTCCTGCTGATGCATTTATATGGTCGGTTCTCATTCCCCAGACCAGCTTTAGCCAACTTTGCTACCTCCCCCCCATTCCCACCACACAGTTTTTTGCAGGCTGTACTCTTGCTTTCATCTGCCTCCTTCTCTGTTGACAAAAGGGTACCTTATGCCCTCATATATACAAGTCATCCTTCATGCATCTACAACAGGTAGAAATTTACACCACATTGTTGTGGTTTAACCCCGGACGGCAACTCAGCACCACACAGCCGCTCACTCGCTCCCTCCCGGCGGGATGGGGGAGAGAATCAGAAGAGTAAAAGTGAGAAAACTCGTGGGTTGAGATAAAGGCAGTTTAAGAGGTAAAGCAAAAGCCATGCAAACAAGCAAAGCAAAACAAGGCATTCATTCACTGCTTCCCATCGGCAGGCAGGTGTTCAGCCATCTCCAGGAAGGCAGGGCTCCATCACGCTTAACAGTTACCTGGGAAGACAAACGCCATCACTCCAAACGTCCCCCCTTCCTTCTTCTTCCCCCAGCTCTATAAGCTGAGCATGACGTCACATGGTATGGAATGTCCCTTTGGTCAGTTGGGGTCAGCTGTCCCAGCCGTGTCCCCTCCCAGCTTCTTGTGCACCCCCAGCCTGCTCGCTGGCGGGGTGGGGTGAGAAGCAGAAAAGGCCTTGACTCTGTGTAAGCCCTGCTCAGCAGTAACTAAAACATCCCTGTGTTATCAACACTGCGTTCAGCACAAATCCAAAACACAGCCCCATACGAGCTACTATGAAGAAAATTAACTCTCCCCCAGCCAAAACCAGCACACACATGAATGTCTGGCACAGAGCCATCAGGAAAACAGGTAAGGTGAATGAGGAGTATCGGCATTATCACAAGCTCTGACACCTTGGCAGCAGCAGTCAGAAGTTGCATGTATCCTTTGCTATTAATCATTCCTCAGACTCCTCACAACAAGACTGAGTTGGGGGCAAAGGCTCTGCAATGGGCAAGAAGATGCTCATTGTGGAGAGGGGCTCAGCTACCTTGCTTCTGCCTCTTTCCTATCCTCTTAGAGCAGCTCAGCACTGCCAAGGGGCCAAAAACCTGGGCCAGGTTTCTTTGCACTTCCCTGTTTCTGACTGGTTCCAGTTATCACTCCTCACCTGTGCTTGGTGGGTGTTCATTTTGCCTGTGCTCACCTGTCCACATGTCCTGGCCTGGACCCTCCTGCCCCAGGACACACACATTGCCCAGTCAGTCCCTTTTATTCTCCCAGTGCTACAGGCACAGCACCTCCAACACGTGATCAAGTAGGTTCAAGTCAAAGGTAACCCAGCTGCATTTTACGTTTTCGCGTGGTCTCAAACTCTAGCTGGAAGCACAACTTACAATACAACTTTGGCAAGATCTTCTCAGAGAGGATTAGTTTCAGTGACTGTCTGCGAGAAAGTGAACCTCCCTTTGCCAACTCTTGCCTCTTCCTCTTAGTTTTCCTGGTTGCTTTATCCTCTCCGTGAAGGTATATTGTGCCTGCTAAGTACATGGGAAAAGCACAGGGATGAGCTACAAGAACAAGGGCACACCGAACATCAGTCTAACATATGAGAAGACCAGAGCACGGACTAATTCCTCATTCCCACATTAACGAAGAGCTTGTCAGCTTCCTGCTCTTCCATCCAAGCCTGCAAGCTCCCTTATGAAAGAGAGAGGAGCTAGACACTCACCAGTCACCTCCAAGAGGTCTGTGCTCCGAGGCCAGCCTTGCGCAGAGCACCCTCACTTCCTCGTGGGAACACAAGAGTCTTACGGTTGCACGTGGGAACTTCAGGATGGCAGCTGGATAGCCAAACCCTGGTGTCGTCACGTAAGGCTGCATCTGTTGCTTATGTTCAGTGGAGCAGGGGAACTAGGCAGTGAAGATAAGGAGTAAATAGGAAAGAAAGGCATCTGCATGAAAGCAAAATTCAGCTGAAAGACCTCCAGAAGGCAAAAAATACGGGCTTTGGCCTGCATAGCCTCTGCTGATGGGCTCACACAAAGGGCCTCAGTGTGCAGCAGGTATTCCAGCTCTGTCGTTGTGCAGATAATTGAAAACAATAATGAAAGGGAGGCTTTTTATGCTTGCGCTCTAGCCACAGCCACAGTTCCTGAGCTGCAGAAGCTGAGTGGTCCCTCTGCAGCAACATTTGCATTATTGCTAATCTGTAATTGGGATCCCCACTTAGCTCTATGACTCTCTGACCATTTTCAGACCTTTACCATTCAAGTCAAGAGGCTCCTTCCTCTAGAAATTATATTAAGATTTGAAAGCACATTTCCTAATTTGTTTTAACAGGCTGCAATGATTTCTGTTCATATCTACATGAGTGCATTGTTTTCCCAGCATACAACTCGAAAATAAAACAAGAATCATATCCATTTCATAATTCCTTCTAAAATCAGGTATATAGGAATTTAAAAATGTTGATATTATTACATCTCTCTCATCCAGCAACAGGAAATAATGACAAGGTCTTGCTTTCTCCCTCAGGCAGTAAGGACCAAATTCACATACAAATCTAAGTGAATCTGAAGTATTCCACCTAAAGCAAGCTAGCCGGTATAAGTAAGCTACCGCTCACTTTAATTTCTATCTTCTTACATCCTTCTGATTGCTGTACTTCTTGCTACACATGTCTTTCAGCCCCTCATCACGTAAATTATTCCATGTTAGACTCCTTCAGATTCAGTTAGACCAAGAGGATTAATTTCAGAGCTGATGTGTAAGAAGGTGTAAATTCTATGCTGGGGTGTGAGAATGGACGAGATTTTCCCTGCAGGCTTTGGCTGTCCTCCTCCCGGATTTACACGGAAAGGAATCCCAATCCCTTTATCATTGTCAGGAAGAGGCTGAGGAATCTAGAAGTACACAACATAGCAGCTTAGATTTATTCAGACTCATCTCTTAGTTTAGGCCTGATAGGAGTATTGCGTAGACTTGTCCCTTCCAAATTTAAGGCCTTGTCTGGAAATGGTGGGAGAGGTTCTTTCTTAGGGAGATAATTCTAGAGTTAAACAAACAAAAAGGATATATAAAGTTATACTGTCCCCAGTGTAACTGAGGACATACTCAGATCTCTAAATGCAAGCCACATGAACGTCCAGTGTCACCTAACTTCATTTTTATTCACTTAAATGGAAAGCTCAATGATCAGAGCTGCTGTGTGGCTACAGCTTTCGCTGAGCCCTGTCTGTTTACAGCACTCCTGGGAGGAGAAAAATCAAGCCATTTATTTAGGTGACTTCCTATAGATGGAGGTTCGTAATTTCAGTTTTGCAAGCCTGAATGTTTGCAGATGATATAAAAAGATGTGAAACAGGTATCGACTAAAATCACCTCAACATTTAGGTAGTTCCTGAATGTAATAAAATGTCCCTGCCAGAATGATCGGTTTTCTGTTTGTGCAAATTCAGCCTGGAGATAAACAGGCATGACTTCAGAGATGCCAGTGAAGTTAGCCACAAGATAAATTTGGACCTGTAAATCCAGTCAGAATACAGATCCCCACAAATATTTCAGACTTTCTCCAGCCTTGCTGAAAAGACCATTCCTTCTGCTCTTACGCTTCGCAAGGAAGCAAAAGATGGATTGCAAACCTTCAGCCCACTGTCTCAAGTGAAAATTCTCACTGCAATATTTTTGAAATTCAGAAACTTTTCATCCTTTTAATATGCTGGAACCTTTCCCCACTGGACAACTGAAAGTTACCACCACCTAATGATTATTAAGTGACATCTGCAAAATAAGTTTGATGGTTTTGGGCCAGTTTGTGTTGGACAGATGTCAGTATCATAAACTATGCTATTGTTGGCACTAATTGGTATCACCCTTGTCAAACAATCTGCAGTACAGGAAAAAAACAGAAGCAGCACTTACATTAAATTTCCCTTTCGCCTATGCAAGTTTTTCTTCACGTCATGGACACCTTCTCTTACCCGAATCGTTCCCGTACCTTCGAAAAACAGAGGACTCGCCAAGGTAAAAGCTCAGGCTCTTCAAGCAGCATTAAACCTAGCGTTCTGTGTGTGGATCCCCACAGAGAAGACACAGACGTTAAATCTCATTCTAAACTGTGTTTACTCTCAGTAAATATTTCTTCTTGCAAAAAGCATTGCCATGGCATTGTGGAAAGCTGTATAAACAGTTGTAATTTTTGTCCTACTTTTTGATCCTTGCAGCTTGCGTCCAGGTTGCTGAATTGTTCAGTTGTCAAGGGCAGGTTTAAAAATTTTATGCTTCGGCATGGCATGTGATGTAAGCTCTCATGCACCTGACATCTCACACATGAATAAGTCAGGCATGGCTGGTGATTCACTGTTGAATTTAAAGACAAATAAGAGTAGCTTTCTGTGAGGATACAACGCAGTGAGCTCAATTTTGCAATTAGGAATTAAAAAATATTTTAAATCTCAAATTAGATTTTGTTTTAAAAATGCTCCCTGGCAAACTGTTTTCTGTAAATCACTGAAGCTGTGTAACTTTTTCTGTGCAAATATATGCACACCGGGTCCTCTGCCTGTCTTAGATGTGCTGTAATGTATTCCTGACTGACTTAGTTTTCACTTGTCCCTATGCTAGTTACGGTGCTCCTTGTTCTTCCTGCGCTAGCCTCATATAATCCTCTTATGTCACACGCTAGAGCGCTGTCACTGCAGTGAACTATGATTTCTCTTAGGACTTAGGACCTTGTAGGTCTATACTGGCTATGGTACTGCAGGACAGGTTAGAAATCCAAAAGCACTGACATTTTAGATCAGTCACAGTCAAACAATGCTTATTAGCTCTTAATGCATTCAGGAGCTGTAGAGTAGTTAACAGCTGCAGAAAGTTATCAGTTTAATTTTGCCGTGTAAGCAGAAGTTCAAAACATGCAGAATATCTACTGTGCAGAATTTCCTGGTTCATATTTGTCTGTGTCCCAAAGCTGCACACAAAAGCGTGAGCTCACTTTAGACCTGCAAGCAGCATCCTGTCCACTGCCTTCACAGGGGGCATTCACATTTAACTGTGCAAGTTTGCAAAATTAGGGCCTTAATTTGGGAGCTCTTGATAATTTTTCACAGACAGGCCTCAAATTTGCCCTTCCTATCCTATTGGCTTCAGTGTGAATTATATATGACTTTCCAGGGGCAAGATAAGGGCCACAGTCATTTCTCTCTCTTCTTGGTTTTCAGCCATTTCTTTTCATTTATTCCACACCAGCAGTTACAAAAAGTGGTCTGGGGATTGGAGTGCCGTTCTGGCAGTGACTAACAGGGAGTCTGAGTTTGTTAATATGGACAGTCTTAAAAATAAACAGGTAAACTGAAAGATACTGGAGGAAAATTATTATGAGGGGAAAAGAGGGATTTATGTCTAGCTCTGACAAACTGCTAATACCAGCTCTCTCAACCAGCAACTAGTCCACAGCACTTTGTTCCAAGTTCGTTTTCCAGGGAGACATTTCAAGGCAAGCCTCCCAGAGAGACAATCACTCTCCCAGAATAAGGGACGCGAAGGATATTAAAAAAACCGAAGGCTGCCCGAGAAGGAAGATTTTAAAGGGCAGCCAAATTCCTTCCTATGGCAAACCGGGACATAGCTGTCATTTGTGCCTTTTTTTTTTTTTTAAATCTCCTGGGCTCCTAGTTTAATACCTTTTTTAAAAGTTTTTTTGGTCTAATCAGTGAGTATGAGGTAAAGACACATTCATGTCCTTCAAAAAAGGTAGTAACGCAGAGAGTTTCCAATTACCCTTTAATTAAAATATTAATTAATTAACAAAGTGTATTTATGGAATAATTATATAATTTCACACACCATCGATCGTATTTTAAACAAATTCATTTAATTAAGTTGACATATACACTGCATGCTCTCTGTAGAGTTATTCTTAGAAACCAGTGCATGTCTGCCTTTAAGGAGATTCAAACTGCATGGGGGAAGTTTACAATGGCCCACAGTGGTATTCAGAACAGAAAATGAAGCCACTTCATACTTTTAAGTAAATTTAATACCAGTGACTGTATCCCCGAAGGCTGAACTCCCCTATCTGCATAAAAGGCACTGGGAAGGCAAGAGCAGCGTGAGTTTTCTCACTACCAATATCCCTCATCCTGACCTGGAGGGGCTGACTTTAATAAACGGTTAATCATTATCCTCTTCGCCAAGCCTGTTAAGCAGCTTAAGAAGCTTGGCATTTCTGTGGTGGGACTCAGCTAAGGCTACCAAATCATTTCACACAGCCTGCTGAAAGCCATCACATGCAGATAGCACAGTGTGCTAGGGCAGCGTTTAAAGAGAGCTCCGGGTACATTTGGCAGATTTCCCCTTGGAGTTATCGGTTTTGCTCTGCCTCCTGTGCTCCTGTGAGCTTGTGACGGGTTACAGCCCCGATTCAGGGGATTGTCGCCTTGGTTTTCCTTCCAGCACCTGCAGTTGGTCTGCCTGTGCACTGTGGCCTCCTGCACCTTTACCATTTTTTAAGGTTAACTCAGAATCTTCTAACATCCCTGTTCACAGTTTGGGTCTCTGATGCCCATTACCATCTATTTCTGAACGAAGGATTCCAAATTACCTGTGCGACTCCTAAGTCTTAACCTGTTATAAGTGTTTCAAGTGTCCCCCTTTGTTTTGGCCTCTCATAGGAAACTAATATTGTAGTTCCAGAGTGTCATGCTTTCCAACTGCAATATTCCTCACGTTTCTGCAACGGTTTGGTAACAATTTCTTACTTCCTCACTTAACTTATTAAACAATGTTAGCTTGCTGAACAAGCCATATTAATAAAGCTACTTGCCTGTTACTCATATTCCCTTTTGGAAGCTCCATTCAACTTCATAAAAAGGTGTTTGCTGAACTGCTTTTGGGCATTTAGTGCTTTTCTAGAGTACCTGTTCCCTGGGAGTCCTTAGCTGCTGTTCTGCGATGTTCTGCTCTCACAACCTTCCTTCCCACTCCTCCCCACACAGAACACCTCACAGAGTCCTTTGCTGCTTGGTCAAGGACTACTCTGCTTGCACTTTGCAGCCTTCTCCCCGCGCAGCAAGCATGATAGTACTTGCCACCAGCTTCCAACATATGTCCATTCGGTGACAGCAGCCACATCTTGTTGCATGCACAACACGAACCTCACAAAATTCATCAAGCAAGTTCAAATCTGTGTAGAGATGTTGACTTGAACTGATCTTAGTGAAGTAAAGGGAAATATACCCATAGGGATCTTGTCCCAATAATGTCACTGAAACGGGCTATTCATGAGCATGAATATCAGAAGTTGAATCTATCTGAGAAAAGACAATGTAATGTGCCTCTGGATGTTTACAGTCATACATTTCAATCCTTTATGTTTCCTTATGTCTTTAAAGTAATTTTTTAGGTCATCAGAGACTGAAAATTCAGCTGTCACTCTTTCACTCTTTTGTTCTTATTGAGAGTTTATCCATAATTTAATGAAAGTTGCGATGAATTGAAAAAGGGAAGAAAAGCAGCCCTCGAACTCCCCTAACCAGCCCCATTCACTTATCCCACTTCCAATTTCTCACGACGTCGGAAGTCAGAACAAGAGGACTGGCTGAAATTTTCGAGAGCCTCTTAATGCTGCCTGGATTCTTTAGTTTCTGTTCAGTCACAGCCAAATACAATAAAATCCTGCATTAAAATTGGTATTTAACACCATAGGTGGTATAGAATTCGTGTTCAATTTTAGACTATACATGTCTGAGGAAAGCTAGCCAAATGCAGAAATAAATTACGAGACTAACAAGATAACACAGATGAGAATATTAGCAGTATGCAAGCGCTTCTCACAAATGGGCAACAGTTTTCAAATCATTCATTAGAAACCAAGATGAAGCTGGTTCATAACTAAAAACATCCAGGCAGATTCTGCGCTAGCAAGGCTTGCAAGAGCTCCACTGACTTCTCTTTCCACTATCTCAGATTCTCCTGAATTCATTTTAAGAATGAAAAACTGATTTGGTAACAATCTATTGTATTAGCAGTAATCTGGGCCTTCTGCCGCCCAGGTAAGTCTTCTGATTTCCAGACATTTACACCAGCAAAGAAGGTAGACTAAGCCCCCCGCTCCACTTCTTTTTCTTTCACATGTGTAAAGTTGAGCCCTCAAATCCACATTTAGATACTCAGCTAAGTGGCCTGAGATTCAACTGTGCATCCAGCAGTTTTTAATGAAATCACTGCCCTTTTTACTTTGTTAAAAATTACCACTATGCGAAGCTCTTCATACTGCCTCTTTGCAAAAGGCCCTTTCCACCTCTCCCTGTAGATTTCTGAGCATTTTGTCCACAACCAAACAGACCTTCCCAGCTGAACGATTCTCAATCCCTCACAAAGCACAGCACATTTTCTTGCTCTCACAGCCAACCTCTTTCTTCCACCTCTCCCTTTTTCTCACAGTCTCTGCCTGCTGATTCGCAGCCAGCTCTTGGACTTTCTACACAGGTTGGTTGTGACTGGCCCAGCTTTTCATCTTAATATATTACCCCAGGATTGCAATTACCTTTTTTCCTTTATTGTCTGTTTCAGCCCCTTTGTCTTCAAGCCTAGCCCTTGAATGCTGTTGTTTCCCATCTCCCCAATCCGTCCACTGTTTTCTCTCTCTCAGTTTTCCCTCTCTGCCTTCTCTGGAAGCCCTTAATCACACCTCTGCGTCCTCCCTGCTTCACCTCTTTCCCTTCCTCTTTCCCTCTCTTTCTCTCTCCGGTTACAGCTCTGCAGGCAGGGTTTACGAGCAGGGATCTCTAGTGATGTCCTATAGGAATACGCCTTGGCACACTGTCTGGACTGTTCAAGCCCTACTGCACCCCTGAGTGCCACAAAAAGCTCTACGCAGAGAGGCAGAACAGAAAAGAAATGCTTTACAGCCACTTTCTTGTATGCTATTTTTCCTCCCAGCATCTAAGGAAGATTTAGAAGTGGGGGAGGAAAGAGCCTAGATTTACAAACAACAATCAGGCAGGTAAATATTCTGCAGTTTAGTTGCAGTCAAGGGAATATTGAAAGAGTGTATTTAAGGAAGAATAAGCCAGAGTCCCCTACGCTCATAACTGAGCTAGCAATTTCAAATTCTTCCTGTGTGTCACCCAGTTACCTCAGTACTAATAATATCATACCCGGAACCCACTTAGCCCTCTTTAGAATTAATTAGTACTGTACAGCCCGGTCCGGGCTGGTGAGCTGAGCGCCTGCTGAGAGATGCTCAGAGTTAGGGCACCAATAGCATCAGGTCCCACCACTGAGACCAGAGATACAAGAGAATGTAAAAATAAAAACAAATAGCCATGCTCTGCTTTCAGCTACATTGTCTTTGCTGGTTGATTTTAGGAGAACACTGGTGTCACCAAGAGCAAAACTTGAAACAAATTTTTAATACTGATCATACCTGTGTAAGAGGAGGGCACAGCAACTCATCAGCTCCTGCAGCGCATATCCTTTGGTGTACCCAGTGGGAAAAGCTAGACTGGTGCAAGCAGATACGGAGTACTTCACTGAGCTGTGTGGTCAAGTCTAGTCCACGAGGCCCAGAATCCTGCCCAGGATCTTCCCTCCCTCGCAGCGCTGGCTCCTGATAAGACAGAAACCAACAAGGAATGAGCATGTTTTTCCTGACGCATCAAGATATCTGCATTACCTCCCAAAAGGCCTCCATTACCTATCATCACGGTAGCAGGCTTACCCCCTCTCACAACTCCTTTTAACTTTAATCTACCAGCAGTGGGCTCAGTTTGGACTTTGAAAGGAGGCAAACATTTACTTAAGATTGAGACGTATCACTTATGCAGTGTCACAAAGCAGACGAAAGCAGAGTCCAACGTCAAAGCGAAGCGGAGAACATCACACCAATCTAGAAGCCAAAGTCGTACAGAAATCAGGAAAATTTTGGCTCCCAACTAAAGATGGTTAGAAAACAGAAACTCTATTTACTGCCTCCCAGACTGAAATTTTGAAGTGTGCTTTACACAGCACTATTTGCTGTGAAGTACCTTGCATTGCATTGCAGAGACAAGCGGTACAGGACTGCCGCCCATAACTGAGCGACAAAAAGCCCTTAAAAATTTACTGAAGCATCCAAGCCCTCCTCCCCTTCTTAATCATACTCTTTGAAATCGTTAGATTCATGTGGAGTGCAAAGAGGAGAGCTGTTTTGTGTTGGAAGTACCAACTCTGTTGTTGCAGCAGCCTGGAAACTACACCTCCTAGTCGCATACACCCACGTAACAAAAATAACCCCTGTGTTTCCATATGAAACTTGAGAGCCAGCGAGTTCTGGCTGGCACCGAGGGGTGGCAGGACTCTTGACTGAGCAGCTCTCCTGCCTGCCTGCATCCACAGTAACTGAACATCTATCATAACAATTGATTACAGAGATGAAGATACGGAATCTATTACTTCTCTCTTATAATGAAGTCAACATTTCTCAGGACAATGAGTCTTTAAATTATTGATCACATAAATGGTCCAAAACAGTCCATAACTTATTAACGTATGAAAAGAACAAAAAATATACCCAAGTCTATGATGTTTTTTTCTGGTGACAATAGCAGCCATTGGAACAAAGCTCG
>NW_008794665.1:6468093-6470159 GCF_000699145.1 Aptenodytes forsteri
AGCAGAAGATAGGTGGGGTGTGGGGGGGGGGAATCTATCTGTACACTTGAAGGATTTTATGCAGGGCTTTTTTCCTTAGTAAGTCATATGGTTAGCAAAAAAGAACATGCCAAAACCTGGTATTTTAATTAAACAGTGTGCACTGGTTTTGTTTGCTTTTCTGCATTTGGATTCCTCTAAGGTCCCTAAAGCCTAAAGCCCCAAACGCTTTTAAAGATGTTCCCCTGCAATACGTAATTGAAATTCCTTAAAATATTTAGAGAGTTCTAGGAGGGACTGTTCTGCAACAATAAATTACTGTAGTGTCATAGTAGCAACATTGATGGACAGTGTGCATTTCTCACTGGTTTTGTTTGCTTTTCTGCATTTGGATTCCTCTAAGGTCCCTAAAGCTAGCAAACCCAAACGCTTTTAAAGATGTTCCCCTGCAATACGTAATTGAAATTCCTTAAAATATTTAGAGAGTTCTAGGAGGGACTGTTCTGCAACAATAAATTACTGTAGTGTCATAGTAGCAACATTGATGGCATGGCTGAGAGGACACAGTAGTTTTTAAATTCCTATTCTTAGCTACTTGTAATTTTGTCTATATGCTGAAATTTTTTAGCATTAACTCCAAATTGTACCTTTGGAATGCTTCCCCCCCCCCTCCATTTCCTAATTTAGTTCAGCATCATAAGCCAAAAGCAGTTTTCTCCTAAAACTCCAAATTTGTCATGCCTAGAACTGAATGAAAAGGGTTGGGTTTGTCTTTTTAAAGGAACAGAAGTTTGAAATTTCTCCATCGGGTAAGAGTATTTCTGTACAGCTTGAATGCTTTTGCCCCAGCCTGTGAGCTTTTCCAGGCTGAACTAGGATGTGCTTTGATCTAGCAAGGGACGCGCACGTACCCACCTAACCAAGCATGGGGATAGTCCCATAGAGCTCTACACATGCTCAGAGCCAAACACTTCACAGGATACGACCTCCATTTACAAGATATTTAATTCATAAGGTAGGACCTCTAGCATTCCTTCTCGTTCCGTATTTCTGAGGCTAAACCAGTACACATAGCCGTAAAGAATTTAAATCTTCACTATTATTTCCTAGGCTTATGATTGATGAGACAAATCTTAAATACATGGAGTGGGAAGTAACTGCTCATCCCGTATTTTCATATCCTGAAATAGAAGATCACCTCCCTTTTCAGACAGCTTAAAATCTTAGTTATTTGGGGCCAGATTTTAAGGTATTTAGGTGCTCAATTCCCACGCAGCTGCTTAATGAGGTATTCAAATACAAGAGGCCTTCACAGCACTTGAGAGACCATTCTGTGCTTTCCCCATATTGTTTTTCAAGCTTTATCTTTCCTTTAGCTCATTCTGGACTTTTCTTGCTTTTGTTTGTAGGCCTTCCCAGGATGTCCCAGGGTCATTTCTTCTCTTCCCTACAATCTGTTTTTATGCATTTTGAAGAACTATTGGGCAGATCGCTGCTCTTTGTAGGGGGCAATGCCAGCAGCACTGACATTGCAATAGGGTGTAGGAGCGAAGCCATACGCTCTATATTGGGTGAACCATTATCTATTTTGCAAAGAGATTCTCTGAATGTATATTCACAGCAGATAATGCTGTTGCACTATCCTTTACTTTTCAATTAGGAGTAGTAAAAATAGAGGGTAGCAGGCCACATCAACAAAGCGGATGGGTTGGATTAAATGATACAAAAAACTCTGAGAGTTAAATGGCTGCGCAGGTAACAAATACGTTATTTTCTGCCAAATTTTTAATGATATTTTTAAAAACAAACATGCTATAAGGTAAGTTTATATGTCTCTACGGCTAAGAGTGCCTGCAGCGCCAGGAGCCTTACTTTAGTAGAGGCAATAGCGGTTGAAGCTGTAGCTAGGTAAATGGAGTAAGGGCAAACCTGTCCTGCTTTTTTTAAAAAAATAAAAAGAGAAAGGAAGAAAGAGCGTCCTCTCTAATCTGCTGGAGCCTTCTGAGGCTGTCAGCAAGAGGAAGCAGAGAAAACCCAAGTGACCCGGGCTGCCTGGACTTCCAAAGCGCGTTTGCCGAATTCCCCCC
>NW_008794665.1:6470596-6483999 GCF_000699145.1 Aptenodytes forsteri
CGGCCGGCCCAGACCCCGCTTGCCCTGCGACAGCCGCCGCCCGAGGGGGGTGCCCGGGGCAGGGCCTGGAGGAAGACCCGCCAAGGACAGCGCCCGCAGGAGCCTGTTAGGAGGGCCGTGAAATCCAACCTCCAAATTCCCACCTGCCGCCCTGGCTTTCATGCTCTTTGAAAACGAGCGCGCTGAAGGAGCGCTCTGTATTCCTGCCAGGATGCATTATCGGGATAAAAATGCGTATCTGTATTTCACCTACCTGCCTTTTTTTTTTTCCCCTCCGCAGGTCAAAATAAGGTCAAAGGACTATACATCAGTACTTCTCCTTTCTCGGTAACCCATGACACTTCTCAGTATACTTAACAGTATCCATAACAACCACTTCCGTGTGGAAATTTTAATTGCAGCATTCTTTGGAACTCCTGATTGTTCATTTTGACAAGACAAAGAACACGGGAAGAGAAAATTCATTGAGAAACAGGCTTCAAACCGGGCTGAGGAAAAGGTTGCTTTACGCTCTTCTTTCTGATGCATAAAAAGCCACATTAGGCATAGGATGGAAAAGAGATCTTAAAAAAATGTAAGGTGCCTGTACCTAGTATTGCTCTCAGAAAAGTGATCACGCTGAACAAATTACAAGGGAGTTGAAGAAGCCGGAAGATGCGCTGATTTCAGATTAAAAAGAAAAGTAGAAGAAAAACATCAGTGCTGGAATTTTCTTACTGATACTGAACTAGATTCTGGCACCCTTAACCATTACAGGCATTTATTTCAGGGGTGCAAATACTGGAAAAAGGTATTCTTAATGCAAATAAAAGTCAAGACTACATCACAACTTAAGAAGAGCAAACGGCAGCGCAGACTGGGGTGTGTATTTAAGGGAAAAAGAAACCAAGGAAGAAGGAATGAGAAACTGATAATAAAAACATCAAAGGGTAAGGTAAATCAATTACAAAAATAGGAAAGAAAAGATCTGCTCAATTTAAAAGGATGGGTGGATGATTCTTCCTCCCCGCCCCCACTCCATGACTGGCATCGGGTACAGAGAATAAACCCAGCAGCTGCTTTCGCGGTGCAAGGTCTTGGTTTCCCTTCTGTGAACAAGGGGTGTAGGTAGAAATCCACATCGACTTGAATGTGCTAATTTCACGTGTACAAACCAGAGCGTATTCTTAATTAACCCTGTAAGGAACAAACCCAACAGACTGACAACAGCACAGACAGACTAGAGAAGATACTCAAAGTCATACATGAAAATTATTAATGCTACTGAATTTATCTTTTGGGGATCATCTACATTTTAAATAAATCCAGATTTTAGATGACACCAGTCATGGGGTCACTGTTTCACATAGTGACAACCAGAAGATCCAGCCATGTTTTAGGAACTTCAGGATTGTGTCCTCCAGCCACCGAACCATTAAGCACAATCTGAAATTTTCCGGCTGCGATTGCATTAGCAAACTTTGACACCCATCATAGCAGAGCACAAGTAGAACAGGGCTCAGGCATTAAAAAAAAAACCAAACCAAACCAGTCCAATATTCCCTTATGCCTCACTTTGTCAGTGTTAAAAATCTCTTTAGGAGTAGAATATAGCATAGGATGCTTCACAATCAAGAAAGATACCAGCTGCGGCTTTGATGTCAAGGATATCAACTCCCCATGCAAGAATCCAGAGTAAGAAATTTCAGAGGAGGAAGAGGCACGCTGCAGAAATCTCAGGAAAAGGCCTTTCAAAGTGAGGCGAGATCACAGCTTTCCATTCTCCTCCAAGTTAATTACTTAACCTCCTAGAAAAAGCAGCAGAAAAAATTGCTTACACATGACCTACAAAGAGCAGGCAACACAGGAGTGAAAAAGCAAATCAGAACTGAGAGAGTGCTTTTGCTTAGATGCTGGGCAATGGTGGTGGGAGACACCAAGTTACATGTTTTTACTGTTGTTAGCACACTGGGACCCTGATTTCTGAACTGGACCTCTGGACAGCAATACAAGAAAGATAAAGAACAGACAGGTGCCGAGTTTCCATTTCAAAAACAGTTCAGCACTTTAATTTACCTGCATCACGTTAAAAAGTGTGTGTAGTTTAGCTCCCCTCTGCATGCTCCTTTGCATTTAGTTTATTTCCTCCTTCACACTCTGAATTTTCTGTTACTTATTCAACTACTGAATCTTCCTCGCCTGCCTGTGAGCAGAGACAGCATTATATTTAAATTCCTGTTCTCATTTGGTTTAGTATTTCAACAAAGTACACCTCTTGTTTCCAGGCTGACAAGTGTGCTGAGGAGTGGCCAGCGCCATGGAACACGGCCCACGTACCCAGTGATTTAAGGTAATTTGAAGAGAGAAAGCTATTTGGGGGCGTGGGGGGAGAGAGGGGAAGGGAAAAAAGAAAAGAAAAACAAGAAAAAAAAGACACCTTTCTTATGTTTCCCCTTTCTGTCAAAACTGGAAAACAAGCATCAAAAGCCTTGCCTTGTGTTTTGTGTCAGCGCTAATTACATCCCTGCTCTCGGCCAGTTCTGAGCGCTGCATCCCACCGAGGGGGAAGGCCTCCCGCCCCGGTGGCGGGCAGACCCCCCTCTCCCCACACCGGGAATGCCTCCGAGGGGGAGCGTGCTGCTGTTTTGACAATCCCTTTCTTTGCTGCCTGGCAGAGCTCCATCTCATTTCGGCAAAGGCAGTATTTCCACGCTGTGTCCTATATTCTGCCCTGTCTTCACAGCATCCCACGTTCCGATACCCTTTCTCATTTTCAGTAATCTCTCATTTTCAGTCTGTCCCACTGAAACAATGGAAATGTTAGACCCTAAAAACATTACCGAGCACGGACACAGCATCTTTACTTCCCCGAGTCTCACTGAAAATGAACAGAAAATAAACAGAGTGAGGTTCTCCACGTAAGTGAGAGTGGCAGATTCCGGACCTTTGATAGCCGTCAATTTTGAGTAATCCTGGTGGGTACATTTAAATCCTTGTTAAGGGCTCCCACATTCATTAAAAATAAATCCAGTAGTTATTTGACTGTGTAATTATTAGGGATAATTTGCAATTAAGCAATTGGCCTCTGATGAAGGGACAGATAATTGATCAGCCTGGTTTGGCATTTTACAATGGGGTGGTGGGTAATTAAGTAAGACATTTAGCTGACTGGATTTCCTTCCCGCTACGTCTTTTCCCACCTTTAAATGCAAACCAGGTCTCATGCAGCTGTGCAGGCCATGGGAGTCTAAGCCTATTAAAGAAATCTTTTAATGACGGTAAAAGTACCACTAATTGAAATAAAAATATTTTCACACTATTTTCACATTGTGCAAATGGATCCAAAAAGAATTCTTAATGCAATACACAGTGCACAAACTGCTCTGCCTGACAAGTGCAGCATTTAATTTGCACTGATTAGTCCAAAGTGGGGGCAGTGTGAAATTATCATGATTCATTAATTCTGTGGCTTATGTTTTACATATTGTGTGTTTACATTTCAAAACTATCAGGTTCTTTGCAACCCAACACACCACACTTCTGAAATTACCAGATTCAGGAAATTCTCCCCACATCTTTTTGGGTGCATTCAGATTTGATTTCTGAATTTGCAGCTTGTCTATTTGTTTCAAAGCAACTGGTTGATTTTTATATTGCATGGTTTCTTCCTTTGTCCTAATCTTGGCCTCAGCTCCTTTCTGACAAAATATTCTTTTGAGTGGCTCAGGTCACTGTGGGATAAGCATGAACAGAGCAGCAGGTGAAGAAGCAATTTTCAAGAAGCAATTTTCAAACTACTTCTAAAAAAATTTAATAAATCCTTCGTATCAACTAAATCTGAAGTTTTCATGATGCTGTTCCAATATTTGCTCCTATAATGATATCAGGAGATGTTCATTAAAGATCTAATCCAGAGCCCCATGAAAGTCAACAGACAGACTTCCACTGGCTTCAGAAGGCATAAATATGCCAGCTTCTCTTTATGCTACAGAACATAGGACTCCAAGAATCGTAGCATTGGCCAAGTTGTCTTACAAAATAAATTATCTTCAAGTGAACTGTGCTGAAAAGCATTTTAAAATATATCAGACGTAGCTAAATATTACATTTCTGCAAATTAAGGTGCAACAATTGTATTTACGTTGTTGGACATACTTGCAATGTCAAACTTGGTCCATGGTTTCCCGAGATATAGGTTACATTTCTACAGAGACCCAGAGCAATATTACACCGAGAATTAGGTGTAATATTGAATATACTATGAACTTGGTTTACTCATTATCAATAGTGATTGGTAACGAAGTAATGATGATGTATGTATGTGCTTTGTATTCCACATGAGGCTTAAAGGCGTGCCTGTCCTAGAGAGCTCTCAAAATCTGGCTCACACTTTGTAAACCTGTTTGCCTCTTGCACATAGAGGCAGAGGCTGGCCTACCCATACAAACACCTCTTCATTAGTCTCAGAAATACAGCGAAAAGGTGGGCCGAGATTTACCTGTCTCCCGCAATCAAGAGAAATTGGGGTTGCTTTCCGTACCTGAAGGTACCTGGACAAGGTACCTTGAGGCATGAAAGAGCAGGTCCCGTAACTGGTGGGAGAATGGTAGGACAGCGTGGCAGAAAGGACGCCTGGATTGGGCTGTACAACGCCCCAGTCAACAAGCAGACATTTAGCACTAGATGTCCCGTAGAGCCAAGAAGGCAGCACAGGTGGAAGACTGGCCACTCAAGGAGTCAGAACCACATCAGCAAAGGTAAGAGGTGAAGCATTACGAACTGTGAGCTTGCTCAGCCTGGGTTCCTGGAGGAATGGGGTGGAAAGCGGTCATTTGAGACTCCTCTCAAAAAATGGAAAGTCAGGAGAAAGACTGTCCTTTGAGTGACATTCAAAGGACAACAAAAGAGAAAGGAGACATTTTCAATTATACAAGCTTGACAAAAACTGATGTCCCCCATACTATCTAAAGTAACCTGCTAATGTTTGTAAGAATCACCTGAGGCAGAAAGCAGTTAGATTTTGGAAGATTCATAGGTTCTGCAGTAAAAAAGAAGAAAAAAAAAAAACAGTTAGAAACAGCCACTTTGAGGGCAGCTTTCATCATCTGTTTAAGCCTTCTGGTTCCCCCACCCCCAGTATAAAATCAGTGTGGTTTTTTGGTCAGCAACCAAAGTCAAGTAAGGAGTAGGAGCAACAGGCCTATTTTCTTCCTCAGAGACAAACTAACCTCAGGCTGGTCCCACATTGCAGATCAGAATATGGCCACATCAGTTACCTTGTTGAGAATAATAGGGACAGACCAAATGCATGTACATAGCTTCATTGTTAGCAAATGCTTCATTAAAACAAAGCCATAATTTAAAAAGATAGAAAACTGTTTATACACAAGTCCTCCATTTAGCAAGATTTCCTGATTGGCTGTGCATCTTTAAATGACTTATTTGTGTCAGTCTGTTTCAGGATACATCTGGAGCACACAATGTCATCCAGAAGTGCTATTTGATTACAGGGCAGTACTTTGGGTGGCTTTTAGAAAGCAATAGATTATAGCATTACCATGTACCATGCATAACATCTCTATGCCACTTAGCAAGCGTGAGGCCAAAATGAACACTCTAACCTTGAAAATACATGATTAAAGTGCTGCCTCATGGATTGATATACAAAATGGCTAAGTTTAGTGATCCTTCAAATCCTGGTTCCCTGGCGAGCACAAAGGGTTCTGATGTACAAGGCTCTGTCAGCCATTGTGTGGGGCGTAAAGGATGTGACGCCTTCAGGAGTACTTGGGCTACTTGGAGTAGGAAAGGCACTTAGAAGAAAAATTGTATCCTTTGGTAAGGACACTTTCCAGCATAAATTTGAACCTGTTCTTAAAAGTTGTAGTCAGGCAAACGTCCCTACAGGTAAATAGTATGGTACTGAAATATCCTGAATCAAAGCTGGGCGAATATGGAAACAAGTGGTATCGGTTTAGAAGCCAGGCAACTTCACTGCTACAATCAACTAACTACATTAATTTCTACTCTGTTCAGAAGAGAAAGCTGGCTCATTATTTAAAATAGAGTTTCTGTGCACCTTGAAATAAATAACACACGAAGATCTTTCTAGCACTATTAGGAGATTCAGCTGCCAGTACCTTATAAGTAAAAGGAAGTATAAACTCTAAGCATTGTGTCATGTGAAGAAAGCTACAACGCCAGCTGTTTAACACAGAAAATGAGTAGCGTTTTTTCTGATGTACTTCTACCAAGACTTTTGCCAGAATAAGAAGTTCACTCATATTGTCTGTGTCCTAAAGTCACTTTTTGTTTGAGTGACACAACAGTCGCTGACTCCGATGTGCTGTTTCTGCGGGTATCAAACATGAATGGCCTACAGCCAAACACTTTGGATATATATTAAATGAGCTACATGACCAAATGATACCTGGTTTGTTTTCATGTAGACAAACTCAGACTACATTTGTGCACTATTCTGATTCTATTTAAGTCTGTGAAGAACTTAAATCTCACCTTGGTTTTTAACTACATGATGTCTTGGTACTTGAGGTGCCCTTTTACCTTTTCAAGTGCATCTTTTAATCCAAAAAAGTGCCTGCTTAAAAATGGATCTTCTTCATCTGCATATGCAAGTGCACATTTTATGGGCAGCAGGCTATTATGGTTATATCTGCACATCTATGTACATGTGTGCCTGTCTATTTGACTGCTAGCAGCACAGAGATGGTCTTGTGTCAGGGCCTTCTTGAGACTCAAATGTGAGAAAAAGGGTATATTCAAATCTGGTATTTGGGGGGGAGGCTAGGAGGGTGTTTGTAATTCCACACTATCCCCTTTCTAATGGGAAACTTGTAAAATCTCACTTGCTGTCCTGGAAAGGATTTGCACAGCTCTAATAAGATGGATGGGTCTGGGAGTGTCACATGGCCTTCCTGAGCATAAGTTATGTTACTAAATCAGCATATTGATCTGGGAACACAGCGTCCTGGAATCCTGAAAATGTCAGGCACAGTCTCAGTGCTTCACTTCTTTAAAATCAAATTAATTTAGCCTGCTTACTCTGGAGAAGAAATTACGATGTCAGATACATGCAAACAGCAGGGCATCGGGCACTCCAAGTCCCACTGCCTTTGACCATTTTGAAAGGAGACACTCAAACGGAAATAGCTGGGTTGCCACCTAGTTCCCCCTTGGTGGAAAGAACAGCCGCCACCGGTAATGTGCGTCTTTGCTTATGTGAACTCGGGCATCCCGGGGCCTCACGACTCTCCATGGATCTTTGGGGATTCCCAAAGTGGGGGCAATCAAGGGGGTTGAGAGGTAAAATTATACGATTTCATGTGATGATACTAATCCATCTACCTTACCCATGGGGTACATTTAAGATTAAAGGCTCAGACAGTCCATGCCTTTGTGCTGTGATCTCCAGTTCTGTGCACATGTGTAATCAAGCGTGCTAATCCACAAATGTATGGTCAGGTTTGCAGCATCTGGTGTGAACAGAACACTTTCAGCAAGCAGGGTCCATCAGCAAGAATAAGTTTGTAGGCATTAGCCATGTATATTTAGTTGGTAGAGTAGTTAGATATTGGCACAAATTGCTTCTGGGGAAAAAGGGACAGTCTGCCAAAACATTACAAAGTGGACGTTTTCTTCTTGCCTGACTTGACAAAACATATAAGGCAAGCGTACACTGTATGTAAGGAAAAGGAGTGACTGGAAAGTTTCAAAGACCAAAACTGACCTATGTTCTTGACTAGAAGTACCAATGCGTCCTGTTCTGACCCCACAAGACATCACACCTAGCTTTGATTCCTACACCACAAGGACCAGGTGCAGCATGGGAGCCCCAAAGAGACACAAACTCCAACCCTGCCCTGCTGTAGACGAAGAGTGGGGCTGGAGAAGCTCTGCTGGTAATCAACCCTGCAGAGCATGGTTCAGCTCCCTGGCAAAGGAGGGGTCACTACGGCAGAGGCCAGGTGCAGAACAACCACCCCAACCTCCCACAGCTCCTCGTGAAGGCTCCTGCCTCCTCTGGACCTACAGGCTTGTCTGGTCAATGCTATTACAGACATCTCCTTCTGGGCTTTGCTATCCTCGAGATGAACACCCCTTTTCTATGTTGTAAAGCTCACTAAAGCTAAAAGTTAGGCCTCCAACTAGTTCACTACATGCTGGTATAGAACACTTTAACTAGCCTTTTTTTACTAGACATCCTAGAGGTGATACAAGCATCACTACAGTGACTCTGAGGGTCACCAAGATAGAGGCAGATATATCAGGAAGCTGCAGCCAGAGAAAGAAACAGTAGGACCTTGCGTGACCTGTACCCTTTGGGGATGAGGTGGGCAGGCTGTTGTTATCTACTGCAAGTGAAAAATGCACAGCCACAACTTGCTGATACCGCGAGCTAGCAAAAGAGGGGAAAAAAAAAGCTTGAATATGTTATAAAGATGACTACAATTTCTTCACTAGATTTCAGCAGAGGAAAGCTGTACAAAGACAGCTTGGCAGCCGCTCTGCCCTTCTTCTCTAAGGCAATGATGAAATATAACCACCCAAATTTCCTTGCTAGCATAAACTGGAGGATTCATATTGTTCATATTTGAAAAAGGATTATGCAAAGGAGAGCTGGATTGTAGGTTGTTTGATGGGGAAGGGAGAAAAGCAGTTCTAGGTCCCAGCCTTGCGTGACCTGTACCCTTTGGGGATGAGGTGGGCAGGCTGTTGTTATCTACTGCAAGTGAAAAATGCACAGCCACAACTTGCTGATACCGCGAGCTAGCAAAAGAGGGGGAAAAAAAAAGCTTGAATATGTTATAAAGACGACTACAGTTTCTTCACTAGATTTCAGCAGAGGAAAGCTGTACAAAGACAGCTTGGCAGCCGCTCTGCCCTTCTTCTCTAAGGCAATGATGAAATATAACCACCCAAATTTCCTTGCTAGCATAAACTGGAGGATTCATATTGTTCATATTTGAAAAAGGATTATGCAAAGGAGAGCTGGATTGTAGGTTGTTTGATGGGGAAGGGAGAAAAGCAGTTCTAGGTCCCAGCAGGCCAAAAACTCCTTCAAAATAATATAACAAAAGGTGATGATGTTTTCTCTGGAAAACATTATACATGGCAAAATTCTATTTAGCATTTACAGAAACTGAGCAAAAGGGAATACAAATCCTAGGAACTTACTAGGTTCAGTGAAGAGAGTGGGTAGCAGTCAATAAGGAACAGCATAACGTGCAGCACAAATACTTGTGCCCATTGCAGCTAACACAAACAACTCCCTCATACACCAGACGTTGCTTTTCGTTTGTCCCTCTTGCCCCTCAGAACCTCCCCTTGGCTTCGCTAAATATAGACAAGCCTTGATGTGCATCAATAGCTAGCCTTAGTTGCAGCTCTCTGCTTCCCATTTCTCATGGAAGTGGGAGTGGTAGAGGACGTCATCCAGGATCCTGATATTTATTTCCTCTCCTTTTTCTACATGAGGAACGACCCACAGCCCCACTGCCTCTGCTGTACTTCGTGACGTTTCTCCACGTCTCCCTTCAGCTGAGGGGAAGGCAATTCCCCAGGAGAGGCTTCATCTCCACTGTCAGGAGTGTTCTCAGTTCTGGCTGCTCAGGCACACAAAGATGTTCAAGAATATCATTAAATCAAAGCTAATCAGATGGCTCCCTGTTCGTCTCAAGACACTGTTCAGACTTCTTCATTTAAAACCCTGCATAGATTTTGCTTAATCTGCTTCACAATTCTTTCCTTTCCGATTCCTCCACTGATCTAATACCGCTTTTTCTTTGTCATTTCCCATGCCCTTCTGACACAGCCTTCCTGTAAGTTTTCACCTCATCTCACCATTGATTTTCAAGCCCTGTCTGAGGACGCATTCCTTTTCTCCTCTGTGTCTTAATTTCTGTCCTTGAAAAGCAAGATCTATTTCAGCTCTGCTGCCTCTATCAAGACAGGGAACAACGCAAGCATGCTACAGTCACACTTGCATCCTAGCCAACGAGGGCATTGCTTACAGGATAAATTGAGATGCCACAACACAGTCGTTCTCCTCTGAAGCTTTATATGCTCCTCGGGTGGTCTTGTGCTGGACCCTCTGCACAAGCCGGGATTTTACAAATTGCAAGTAGGTTGCTTTTGATGCTACATTGCTTAGATCTCATGTTGAATATGATAAATCATTCCCATTCCTTAGTCCTGATTATTTTCCCTCCTATATTGCATAAAATAAGCTGGTATTACCATAAAATATGAAATCCCCAGGACTGTATTTAGTATTTCTTATTTTTCACGCCCTTCCCCCACACACACTCTCACACTGAACCTCCTTTGTAGGCAGTCATGGATTTCTATCATCTGAGGATCAGAGCACTATGCATCCATCAAGAAGTGTAAAATATTCACAGGAAGAGACTACAAGATGAGGAAGAGGTCCAGAATGCATAATATGTGCCAGAGGAACGGATGTACACAGAAAATAAAAGTTCTGCAGACCGCAATAAAAATTTACTCCATGACAAGAACTGTGCATTTTTCCATGGCTGTCATAGATTTCACGGAACCAATGAAATCCAGCCATTTTCAGAAATCCCATGAAATTTACCTTTTCACCTGAATCCACATGAAATCAGAATTTTTCCATAAGAGCCCCCATAAAATTGGCATATTTCCTTAGAAGACCCCATGAAATTATATAGAATACTGCAGTTTCTTTTAGCCTAGTCTCTCATTGCACATCTTAAAACGACAACCTCGTCTTTTCCTTTCAGAAAAAAAGATTATGCAAAAATATAATAGAAATGAAAATACTCTTCTATAGGAGAGAAACTAAAAGCCCTCATAAATATATTATAATTAGCACAGAAAGTTTTGATGTGAATTGTTACTAGTTCAAGAGTAATCTCAACTGAACATTCTTCTTTTGACTATGGAAAAATTGACATCACGGAAATTGTCATGAATGAAAATGTATATAAATTTCTAATGATGCTCCCTACTCCACTTTTTTTTGGGGAAACAGATAAAGGATTAAGTTACCATGCTGGTACCTGACCAACAATGAAGAACTGCAAACGAGAAAGTGCCACCACAAACAACAACTTTAGGAGGTAGATACAATGTGGTGAATTTATTCTCTAAACAGACTATTTGTTAAAATAAATTCTCAGCTCTAACAAAGAGGAGCAGACGCTGTGGCACAAGTGTTCATTAAGCTCCCAGAGTGACAGCTGAGCTATTTGTTCTAGTTGAAAACGAATCAATATACCAGCTCAAACCCTGCCTTACAGAAGTTGGTCAGCAGACATCCCAAATCACAACCCACCACAGGTCCCATTACTGCAGTTCTTAGTTTCATTCAGGGCTCTCGCACTTCAGCAAGACTACTGTCCGAGTAAGAACCAGAAATTGAGGTTCTTTCTATAGTCTCCAATTAAGCCTTGATCCAGAAGCAACACAACCATTGATGACAGCAGGATGAAACTCTGGCAGTTGACCTAAACTCGAGATCTCATGGAAGGCAAAAATAAAAAGTTTAGGAGAATTGGTAGTGCTGCTGAGAAGCTTCTGAAGGACACAGATGCCAGTGCAGACGAGGAACAGAAGATGTAGTAGCAGGAAGATAATGGCCTAAAAAGAGCAGATTAAAATGCCCTTAAATAAATCAGAGGTCTTCAAATTGACTGGGCACAATGAATTTCAACTCAGGATTCTTAAATAGCCACTTACGCAATCTCTGAATCACCGGACAGTCACCTCTGAGAGTGCAAGAACAGAAGATGAGGTGCCAAAAGGCTGCAAAAGAGCAAACAGAGTATCTAGCTCTACAAAGGGGGGAAGGCAGAGCTAAGGAGTTACCAGCCAGTCAATTTGTCTTCAATCCTCAGAAAAACACCAGAACAAGTACTCAAACTATTTGTAAGCGCCTAGAAGATAACATGGAAATTAATAGCAGCTAGTATGGATTTGTAGAGAATAAATCCTGTCAAATCAATTTAATTTCCTTCTGCCATATGGGAACAGGCCTTGTGGCAGAAGCAAAGCAGGAGATGTCACGTTTCTTGATTTAGTAAAGCTTTTGGTGTTGTCTCAAATGTCACTCTCGCATGCACACTAACAAAACATGGTCTGAACGAAATGGTTGCGAGACAGGTATGAAAGTGGTTGGGCATGACGTGTAGAGAAAGTTATTTGCCCATAGTCAAAGCAAGCCGTCTAGGGGGACAGGAGGATTACAAAACTCTGCTGTGGATATGATTCTCTTCAGTGCTTCTGTGAATCATCTGGCCATGAAACAGCACACTTACTGTGCTTGCAGACTATACAAATGGTGTGCATAGGACAACTGCAAGTATGGAGGCTCTGAGTTTGAAGAGATGTTGACAAATTACAGTGGTGTCAAGAAAAGGGCTGAAATTCAATGAGGGATGGAGAGGAGAAGAGTGCAAGGTGGAGATGGACTAATTGGAGAGCCCCAGAAGAAAAGCAATGGAAGCGGTCGGAGGTCCAGAAAATGTGTCCAGGAGAAAAGATTTGAAAACTTTGGGGTCTTCAGAGAAACGAATTCTTGGGAAGGCAATTTTAAGACTTTGAATGTGTAAAAGCTTGTGACACACAGGGTTCTTGCATGTTAGAAAGTTCAAACAATAACGGGTTTAGCTTGCAGCAAGATGGATGCAGGACAGACATTAGAGAAAAACATTTATAATAATTAAGATAGTGAAGCACTGGGATGGAGCCTGGGAAAGCTGTGGAATCTGGAATCTCCATCACCAGATGTTTTTAAGAACAGCCTAGAAAAAAAATTCTGCCAGGAATGACATAAATATAACCAATGCAGCAGAAGGGGGACTTCTTGAGGCTCCTTCCAGCACTATTTTTCTAAATGCCAAATGCCCTCCTATGTTTTAAGGCCTCAAACCACCGGAGTATATAAACATATAAGTAATCCCATTGACTTCAAAGCAAGTACACATGGGATTTAAGCATATATTTAAGTAATTTGCCAGATCAGCATAGCCAAAGGAAGTATCTTGCAAAAATGACTGCATTTGTTTGAGGCTCCTTCCAGCACTATTTTTCTAAATGCCAAATGCCCTCCTATGTTTTAAGGCCTCAAACCACCGGAGTATATAAACATATAAGTAATCCCATTGACTTCAAAGCAAGTACACATGGGATTTAAGCATATATTTAAGTAATTTGCCAGATCAGCATAGCCAAAGGAAGTATCTTGCAAAAATGACTGCATTTGTTTAAACTGCCCTAGATATATATCAGCATTATATTTAAAATGTGGTTTCCTGGATTTCAGTGACTGTCTATAGAAGGAGAACATTACAGATTTGTGCTACAGCCTTCTAAACAATTGCTTATTAGCATGAACCTTATAATACAGTGTCTGTATTCAG
>NW_008794665.1:6484021-6491709 GCF_000699145.1 Aptenodytes forsteri
TGGGGGGGGGGAGGGGGGGAGAGAGAAAAAAAACAGGCAAAAAAGGCCCAAATGAGGAAATAACATGTTAAGAATGGCAGTATTTTCTACTCATACCAGCGCTTTTTTTTTTTGTAAGCCAGGTTGCATACAGACAGTTTCAATATGTAGTATCTATAATGTTGAGGACACTGGATTATAAACATGTACAGAAAAGTGGAAAACTTCTTCTAACTGTCTCCCACACCTCCTTCCATATGTTATCACCAAATGTTTTGTTGTATGCCAATTTTCAGCAGATATCATTGGAACCAACATTTATTTAGCATACAATTCAGTAAGATTTGCTATAGACTATTAACCACCCTTCTCCTCTGTCTCTACCATATTTCTACCATTTTTTTTTTTTTGGGGGGGGGGGGGGGGAAGTCTTGTACATCAGGTCCAAACAACATCAAGTACCATTTCACTGTGAAGGATAAATGTGGTTTTATGCTACTTCATTTGACCACTGCATTGGAGTTGAGACTGGCACATATGTTACAGAAGACTGAAGGATACTTTGGTATGCCGGTAGCCTTAAGAACTGGTTGAGCAGGAAAAACGCATTAGAGACTGGGCCTTTCCCTTGCCCTGGCTGCAAAGGAGCTGTTACCATTTACTTTGTCATTGATTTACACAATAAATCCTCCTATAAAGATAAGGTGCACATATTATAAGCACCTAAAATTATATATACCTCCACCTTTCTCAGAGCTGGAAAGAAATTACATCCCCTAGCAACAACACATCCCTTCCCAAGCAAACACCTGATTAAAGACAAGGCACTTCTCTGATCTCTGGAGCCCTGTGCAAACCAGCTCTCTTGGACGGGGAGAGAGGTGGATTTCAGAGTATGGGATCCTATAAATACACACGCACAAGGAATACCTCCAGCACTGCCTCCCTCAGCAGGCTGAACTCTTGAGTACTGTTAGCACCAGGAACACCAACATGCTACTACAGATTTGTAAGGATATCACACAGCCAAAAGCCACATTACCTAAGACTGTGAAAGGAAAACGTAAAATCTGGAACTGCATCTGGAAACAGGCAGGCAGCCACCAGGCTTGCTGAAATACTGCTCTCACGCATAGAGAAAGCCCCGTAAAACCCAGAAAAATCAATGCATTTCGGAAGTTTTCTTCAGGCACAGGTCAACACAAGTTTCCCAGGAAACCATGAATTCCCACAAAGGTGGGAAGAAGCTCGACTGCAAAGAACAACAAGCTGATCTAGGCACAAATGGAGAGCAAAGGAAGCCGGACGCGGGGAAAAAACCCTGCCTGCATCCAGCTCTGCCAGGTCCCACGCTCTCCACTCGTTCCTTCTACCTGGTCTACCAGCAGCTTCGACTTGGCTTCTCAATCCCCAGCAGGGGAAAACAAAGAAACAAAAAAAAACCCAAACCAACCTTCAACACTTTTTTGTCAGGTTTATCTTTATCTGAAAACATTGCCTGTGAAACACGCAGCCCCAAGCAAATGCCTTCTGCCACTAATGTCCTCCCTTTAAGAGAGCTAGCAAATGCTTGAAGACAATAGCCTGCCTTATGCTCGTGCCCCGACATAAGAATTTTTTGTTTGCTTCTAGAAATGATTAATTTCAAGGCATTTAAGGGTTTGCTATCCATTTTGGAGCAGCGTACTTTTAACATATTTTATTATTATGACTTATAGTCAAGATGCAGAAACAGAACAGCCCACAAAGCTATCATTTAAATCCACTGATACTTCACATTTCACACACCTAATACAATCTTTTGACCTACCAATCCAAATGATGTTTAAAAGCTTGAATGGCAAGAGGCTGTCTGCTCTGGGCTGCTGATACAGAAAGTCCCTGTATAAAAATCACAATATCACAGAAGTCACGAAAACTGTGAATTTTGGTGTCAGCTGTGAAAATATTCCATCTGGTTTCTGTCTTGTAGAAAAATGTTTAAAATCTGTCTAAGTACAGGAAGTTTATTTTTGCTTCATCAGTGCAGCAGAAGTAAGCAGTGTAAGACTGGTGAATAGTGCTTCAGAGCCCTGCTATTGCTCCAGGTGCTTGTGAGGTTTCTAAAACAACATTTCAGGTTTCATTCAGACATCCAACCGCACTACTATTTAATTTCATGCCCTTATTACAGGCTGAGCAACCCACCAAGTGGATTTGTAATAGTTACTCTTGAAAATATAACAAAAGCAATAATGGGCCCCATAACATCAATTAGCTGAAGCTGACTTTGACAGCATTTTTTTTTTTATTGGGGCAGGGGGGGATACATCTACATCAATGTGCATTTGCTTCCCTCACACGTTAGGTCCATACTAATAGTAAGCCACTAGTAAAGCCAGTCAATCCACCTGAACATCTACTTGCAGATTTAGGAGTTTAGGCAGCCAATTTCAGAAGGCTGGGGCCCTGACTCTTTTTATGTAGCTCTTGACAGGGACTGATTTTATGCTTTCACTTTCTTTCTCTTTTTCATTTAGGTAATTTATCTATTTAATGGAAACTGTATAGAAAAATTATGATAAAAAATTACACAAGAGATATATTACTTTTTAAATCCCCATCACTATCATTACCCCATCCCAGCCAATGTGACATTCAGGAAAGAGCACAATATTCATTTTTTTTTATACCGTGTCACCTCCCTGAGATTCCCAACATCTGGAATCTCTACACTGTATCAGTTAGACCTAGTATAAAAAGAGAGCAAGAAGCCAACATGAGAGGGAAAAAAACAGCACTACAAGAGAAATTCAAGATTTCCAAAGACTAGGCTTTTCAAAGGTGCTTAGAATAGACTCAGCTATTTTCAAAGGAGCTGAAAAAAGACCAGTGCCCAACAGGACTGGGCTTGCCTACCCCCTTTCATTTCCCCTCTACCAAGAGCATCCCCTTCCTCTGCACCCCCAGCAAAGGCTTTAAGCATGTGGTCAGGTGGAGGGGGCATTTCATAGCTCATGGGGGTAGCGGTTTGGAGAGAAAAGCTTGATAGCCCCTTCTATGCCAAACACCTGGGAGGGGACTGTTTGGATCAAAAGGAACTTTTCAATGATTTGATAATTTAATGAAAAATTGAATAACCTAGGTAAGCTTTGCCAGTCCTGGGTTCCTGTAGCATAGCAAGACCTTTAAAACAAAGTATAAACTCCCTCCTCTTCAATCTGAAAGGCCTCCCACAGGAAAAGCTCATTGTCACACATATTTTAATCCATGGGTAGAGGTGCTGCTACTGCAGCTCGTTACAGCGGATAACTCCCCTGTTCCCAATTCTCCATTATCTGGCTGGCTTTTTCCACACCTCCACCCACTCTAGCCGGTGCTTTGTTGTCCAGGGGATTGTTTTTGCAGAGGGCAAAGGCTGGATGGAGTAGGCAGGAGGCACCTTCCACAGTTGCTTTTCTTTCCCAGGTGGCTCCCAGGATTTTTTCCTTTCCCTACTGCACTCTGTGTGCAGGAGGAAGAAGGGTAAAGAGGCCTTTAAAAGATAGCAGGGAACTGCCATGGTGATTTCAAGATGGAGCATGCAATTGCTATTTTTGATTGTGTTAACCCAGGCGTAATTATGTAATTATCCACAAAAATTTAGTCAGAGTTTTGCATATCTAAATCATTAACTTTAACAATTGACAGGCTGCTTTGATTAGTATTTTCACAGACTAGCATAGCATACATTTGTCAGCTTTCCTATGATTAGTTGTAATTTGGAATTTGTTTATGCAAAATGTTTTTATTGCTTGTTTGGGGGGGAGGGAAAAAAAGGAGGGTAGAGAAGACATGTTTATCCTGCCAGGAGATCCTACAGAACTTAGTAGGGTTGCTGCAAATGTATTTTTGTTGTGCTTTAATGTCATTAATTTGGTGAACTGATACAGCAAACGTTGGCTTGTGTTTGTTAATGGGGACAAGAACTCTGTGTGAGCACCTTTTGCCATGCAATGTCTTTGATTTTTAGATAAAAATTTAAGTAAATTAATTCAGAAGCACCTAGCACTTTATGCAACACCATATTTTAAGTCTGTTACTTTCCAAAAACAATAGTGATGCACCATGCAATCAGTGTAAACATTTTAAAATGCTGCTTGTGTCAAACACTGTAACGCCAGCTCAGCCTTTTCATTCAACATTGTAATCGATACCATAATTTAAGATGCAGTTTATTAAGCTAAGCAATAATAAATGATTCCATCCTGCACCTGCTAGCGAATCAGTTTCTGTGTTAAGCTCTCTGAAAGAGAAATCTGAAAGCCACACAAGTTCATCCTTCACAAAGCAAACCCTAATGTAGCAGAAATGTGCTGACGTGAGGTACCACAATGACTTCCAAGTACTGTGGTGTGGAGTCTGGTGATTCCCAAGTTACCCAATGGAGGTGAAGTGCCTGAAAGGTTTTCACTTCCTTACGCTGCTTCCCAAGTAAAGGCCACATGTGACAAAATGCATCTTAAGACAATGCATACGCTACCTCTAGACATTTTGACTGGGTTAGTGCCACCATTTTTCAGTGGCTGGTGGGCACAGCTTTTTCTCTGTTTGGCAGGGAGTTCAGGTAAGGTCACAGTTCTTGCCTTGCACCACCATTAGGGCTTCCATGTCTTGAAGCACTAATAGTCTTTGTGTTATGCTCTTTTGCACAAATCATTAAAAAAATCGGGTAAACTCACTGCTTTTTGTGAAAATTCTCCCATCCAGCAGCCTCCACCTGACTAGTTCATCAACATTCACACGACTTCTGAGAGGAGCAAGGGAAGAATGCTTTGACTTCATAACCAATGACAGATTGTGATTTATGACTTCATTTGCCCCATGGTAGCTGCAGTTTGGTAATTGCAGTTAAAAGTTGCCCACTTCCTACATGATCCTCAGGGACCACTGTGATGGGCACAGCACAAATCCCAGCTTTGTAGATCCCACCTATGTCTAAACCTCACTTAGTTAGGCTTCAGTTTTCTCCATCAGAAGGGGAGGTCTGCTTCAGAGACTCATTAACAATTAATGGGAAAGACACATTAGATGGATAAAAAATATTTTTTTTTAATCCTAAATCATTTCATATATACATAAATAAATACCATGCTCTCATTAGTAGATTATCTGAGCCCCATCATTCAACACACTCTGCTCAGGCACCTGATGCTTAGTTTTAAAATCTCGCTTCCTAGGTATAGCTTACTGCTGGCATATTCGCTGCATCAGCTCTCAAAAGGCTGGCTTGCTGCTTGGAATTCATGGGGAGCAGCCCCGTCTGTCTTTGTAGGAATTTTGGCTGCCCGACTGAGTACATGAAAATCAGGGAAGCCAGAAGAAAAGAATGATCTGTTACCTGAGTTTCTTTTGCCATTTGAAATCCACTGAAAGAGAGGCATCTTTGTAGCACAAGCTGTTGGCAACTCCTCTCTCCAGAGCATATCATCAGTCCCAAGCTTGCAGTCTTTTATTCTTTTAATTTTAATTGGTAGCTCCTGCCTAGAAACCAGTTGGGAATTGAATTGCCTGTGTGTTCCCCATGCTCCAGAGCAATTGCCTGTATATTCCGCGTGCCTCCGAGCAGTTGCCAGCCTGCTCCTTGTGCTTCCTAGTAAATGCCAGTAATCTCTGCACTGGTGTATAAAACTTACAGTACTTGATTATGTCAGGAAAGAGAACAGCACAAAATACAGTGTATGCTGCTATTTTCACCTTACCTTAGTATATGCACTGTGTCCCAGCCTTCGGCCCTCAGCGCCCTGAGGGCAGCTCAGCTGGGGGTGGGGGAGGGGAGGCATCTTTAGAGGCCCTGGATTTGCACCAGTTTATGGATGGCCCCAAGGAATGTCCTGGAATTCTTGTACCACCCATGTCTACACCTCACCTGCCCATCCTGCTAACGCTGACGTTAAGACAGCTTTGCACTGCTATCATCCTTACAACAGGATTAACATCTCACAGAGGGTTCACTGCTGCAAGTTCACTGTTTCCCCATGAAGGTGAATAGGTCTCAGGTTCTGCCTGGAGGGGAACAGTACAGTGCTGCTACCCTATCATCTCTCCTCCTTGAGCCAGGTAAAGGCAGAAGTAGGCTAGGCTGGGTGGCAGGGATGAACAAAAGCCATTAATTAAATAGCTCATCTGTCCCTTTTAGAGCAACTTGTTCATGGACTCCATTTCAAGTCCAGTTGTTTCTTCTGCCTTAAGTGGGATGAGTTAGTGCAAGAGAGAAACCGGTATAGGAAGGAAGGATAGGCAACTTGACTCTTCTATAATGTGTTCTCCCTACCAGCACAACCTCCAAGCAAATGAAAGAAAGATAGCAGTGACTCACTTCCTCCAAGATTAGACCAAGAGGGAAGAAAACGTTACTCCAAAACACCAATCTGTTGTCGTGGTTTAACCTCAGCCGGCAACTGAGCACCACACAGCCGCTCGCTCACTCCCCCCAAGTGGGATGGGGGAGAGAATCGGAAGGGTAAAAGTGAGAAAACTCATGGGTTGAGATAAAGGCAGTTTAATAGGTAAAGCAAAAGCCGCGCACGCAAGGAAAGCAAAACAAGGAATTCATTCACTACTTCCCATCGGCAGGCAGGTGTTCAGCCATCTCCAGGAAAGCAGGGCTCCATCACGCGTAACGGTTACTTGGGAAGACAAACGCCATCACTCCAAACATCCCCCCCTTCCTTCTTCTTCCCCCAGCTTTATATGCTGAGCATGATGTCACATGGTATGGAATATCCCTTTGGCCAGTTTGGGTCAGCTGTCCTGGCTGTGCCCCCTCCCAGCTTCTTGTGCACCTCCAGCCTCCTCAGTCGGTAAAAGTCCTTGACTAGTGAAACACTACTTAGCAACAAATAAAACATCGGTGTGTTATCAACATTGTTCTCACCCTAAATCCAAAACACAGCACTGTACCAGCTACTAGGAAGGAAATTAACTCTATCCCTGCCGAAACCAGGACATCTGTGCAGAGCTCCTGTCAAAGTAAAGGTCCCATTACACATCACTCTAGACTGAGCCTACAGGCCAGACAAGCCATGCAGAACCAAAAGGATATTTCTAATGTTTTCTTTATCAGGACCTGCAGTTGTTCACAGAAACCAAAGTAAAACAGACTGCATAAGTACCTGTTCAGAGACTGACCATCAGACAGGAGTCTCTGTGCGTCAGGCACTTTTCCATCCCAAATCAGAAAAGTTGCCCAGAGCTCTTCAGTCTTTTATCTGGGTCGTGGGGATACTTTTGTCTTCTTCTCACTCCTTTGCATTCTCCTCTACATGCTACATTTTTCTGTGACCACTTCAACAGCTTATCCCTTCAGTGGACAAGGGAAGAGCTACGCATGTCGTCTATCTGGACCTCTATAAGGCCTTTGACAAGGTCCCACACAACATCCTTCTCTCTAAATTGGAGAGATATGGATTTGATGGGTGGACTATTCAGTGGATAAGGAATTGGCTGGATAGTCACATCCAGAGAGTAGTGGTCAACAGCTCAATGTCTGGATGGAGATCGGTGGCAAGTGGTGTCCCACAGGGGTCCGTACTGGGACCGGTACTGTTTAATATCTTCATCAATGACATAGTGGCAGCGAGTGCACCCTCAGCAAGTTTGCAGATGACACCAAGCTGAGTGGTGTGGTCAACATGCCAGAGGGACGGGATGCCATCCAGAGGGACCTGGGCAAGCTCAAGAAGTGGGCC
>NW_008794665.1:6492141-6513496 GCF_000699145.1 Aptenodytes forsteri
GGGGCTTATAAGAAAGATGGGGACAGACTTTTCAATAGGGCCTGTTGCGACAGGACAAGGGGTAATGGTTTTAAACTGACAGAGGGTAGATTCAGGCTAGACATAAGGACAAAATTTTTTACACTGAGGGTGGTGAAGCACTGGCACAGGTTGCCCAGAGAGGTGGTGGATGCCCCATCCCTGGAAACATTCAAGGTCAGGTTGGATGGGGCTTTGAGCAACCTGATCTAGTTGAAGATGTCTCTACTCATTGCAGGGGGGTTGGACTAGATGACCTTTAGAGGTCCCTTCCAACCCAAACCATTCTATGATTCACTTTTCCCACCTCCACTTCAGTTGCCTCCTGACCTATCCTAGGTTCCTGTGCCATTAGCGTCTCCATAATGCAACCATTCTTTGACCTGATGGTGAGCCCCACACTGCCTGGCCTCATTCAGTTTAGGAGCTGCCTGTTTCGAACCCTCTTCCACCCTACTAATCCCCAGAGCTTACCTGCTTTAGTGTACTCTGAAGGCCTCAGGAGCAGCAGTTCTCTGCAAGAATCCTTCTCCCTCAAGGGCTAACCCCATGACATCGTTGTTCGTATTTTCCTTTATCAAGCAGCTCCAATGGGCTATCTATATTTAAACAAAGGTATTGTCATAAAGAGATATCCCGGTCAGACAGTAAATCTCAGCTCTTAATGTAATCTGAACCTTCTGGAGCCATTCATTAACTGTTATTTCCAGTGCAAGTCCAAATACTCTCCCTTGAAATAGTTTGGCCCCAGTGGGCTTCGTTTAGGTTCAATGGTGTATAAAGATGGTAATTCTTCACTCTGTATTGAATAACACAGTAGTCCCTTGAACAGGCTGGCATGGGTTGTGTGAATTACAGCTACTTCACCTCCCAGACTCCTTCCTTTTACAGAATGGGGAGCTATTTCACCCTGCTTTGCAGAGCTCGCTACCTCCCTGCATTCGTCAGGATGAGGCTCCTTTCATTTCCTGCTGCTTCATCCCCCTTTGCTCACAGGAGAGCATCTGGCATTTCTCTAGGTATGCTGCTGTAATGTTCCTGCTTCTCCTCCCTATGACATGAGTACAAGGCTTGCTGAGAAGAAGGAATGGTACAAAAACAGACTTACTCTCCTTCACCCATCTGCTTACCCAAGTAAAGACTAAGACTGGCTGTCCTGTTAGGCTTAATTTTAGCATGACTAGGACAGCCCCCGTAATAAATTACAAACTTCCTCTTCATTTTTGTGTGGTGTATTGCACACTAAAATAATTCAAATTTAGTATCCTTTTTTAGCCATCTTTTTTGAAGGAAAACATTTATCAACTTCTTACTCCCATTTCCTCCTGCCCGACCCCCAAATTCCTGTTCAATTACACTGCAGCAGAGTTAAAAATGTAAAGCAAGGCACCTTCTCAAGAGGTCCTGAGATGGACTGGTACAATACAAAACGTCATTCTGGCAGTAATGTTGTTCAGTAGCCGTCCAACTAGTTTCCATCAGTGGGAGTGCTTAGATGTATCTGAAGGAGAATCTGACCTCTAAAAAGAGGCATATACCCATTTCTGTGTGAAATATACACTGCATCCTATGAGCAAAAAAGGTAGACTAAACTGAACCACTGGCATGTCATAGCTGGAGCTCCCAAACAGTGAGGGGGTTAACTTGGCATTGCCAGCCAAGCTGCTCTCAAATGAAGTAACACTGGGCTTTGAACCCTTCCTCCTAAGAACCACGGCTGAAACTCTCCCAGTTTCTAATGCACTGACAGAACTCTCTCCTCCTTTCTCTTCCAGACACTTAAAAGGAATTGTGTTTTCTCTTCCACGAAATTCAGGAAAGCAGGGGTATGTCTTTTCTTGCCAGCAGAAAAAGCAAGGGCTGTCAAGACACCTAAATCTGATCATCTTCACCGCACTAGCAGGGCAGGGTTTTGTTGGGTGGCTGCAGTAACACTGTATAAAAACCACATCAAAAGGAGCCATTTAAACCCATGTAAATCATGTTCACTGACGTATAACTGCATCCATCACTCCTAAATGATATGCCAATCCAAAAAGTGGGGCACCAGACCCTTCCATCGTGCTCAAAATGAATACTAACTTACCCTCTTGGCATCTTCAGGGAGTTACATGCCTCTCAGTTTAACATAGGTCACAGAATGTGACTCTTCGGTATTAAGCAGAACCCACCGCAGGACCGCGGCGGCAGTGTTTGCAATGTTGTTCAAATGTTCCTCACTTGACAGTGCCCTTCATTTATAGTTAACGATAATGTGACAGCCTATTCTCCTGGCGTACCATCTAACCACACGCAAAACTCCGCATGTGCCTCAGACTGGAATCCTATTTTTATCAGAATAGACATGTGCACTGAGGCTTTAACCAACAGCTGAGACAGGGTTTTAGCGTGAGATTTTCAAACCTGTCTCAGGTATTTAGAAGCACAAATTGCAGCGGAAGACTAATTGAACTGTGCTTCTAAATCCCCCAGGTGCTACTGAAAATCTCTTCCTTAATAACTTGGAATCTCCTAAAGAATAAACCTCATCGAACTTAGATGGATATGCAGAACCTAGGGTTAAGATTTTGAAAAACGCTCTGTACTGGCTTAACTCCCATTGACTTCAGTGGGAACAGAATTAAGTTGACATTGAGCCTTTTTGAAAATTCCCCTCCAGGTGTGTTTTCTCCATTTGAATTTGAATAATCTGTTAACTGCTGAGATTGCTTTTTGATTTATCAGTATGAAGAATTTTACAGGAGTTTTTCCCCTTAATTTTTGATGAAATGAAAATCAAAAAACTGTAGCATATGTAGCATACTGTCACACTCTATCTGCTACATCTACAGAAGGAACTATGTTTATTTTCTGTATGTGTTTACTATTATTATTATTTGTACTTCAGCAGCAACACAGGAACTGAAACCACAGACATTATTGTGGGAGGTGCTGTGCAGTCTGTTAAAATATTTGTACGATACACAGGCAAGCTGTCTAACTTAATACTAATAGTCAGACTCCAGAGTAACCCAAGAATCATAATGAATATCCCCAGTAGGTGTAATTATACAGCAGCATTTCAGTTACTACTTCACCTCCTCGCAGACATTTTCAGGAGACAGGGATTTCCTTCAACTCCCCTGAATGTTTTAGTTTACCTTTTAAATTAGCCCTACTTACAAGGACGAGGAAAGATATTTTTTAATGTTGGTGTGTCCCTCACTACAGTTTTGCAGGCTGCACTCTACTCTCCGAGATGCACAAAACACAAACTTTTAGGGGTACAAACTGTATTCGCTTTCAATTCAAAAAACACATTAGGGCCCAAACTTTGCTTCTGGGATGCAGGTTTTAATAATATAAATAAAAGGGAATAGACAGTAAGGAGCTCTCTATTTTGCAACAGCATCACTGGGGACAGACTCTCCATGCCCCAGATTCCTTGTGAGAAAAAATAGCTGCGCTAATACCACTCACAAACCGCACGATAACCACTTCTTTGTTCCCACCAAAGATACAACAGCAGAATCCTGTAAGAGAAGTCATCTGATATGTCAGCTCATTAAATTAGTCAGAATGGGTGAATGGGGAAGAGGAATATACCATTGTAAATGTATGTTAATTAACAAATGCTATAAGAGAGGCATTTAAATGTATGAAAATGAATATTAATGAGATGAAAACACCTAATTATTGTGCATCTAATGGTATTATCCAGAGCATCCAACAGAAAATGCCTAATTGTCATGCATCTAAGGCAACAGTGCAAACCTTCAGACACAAAGATTCAGGGTATATATAGATCACATTATGACTTTAATTACAGACGTTGCAAAATATCTGCACTGAAACTTGAATTTGGAAGGATTTTTTAAGTTTTATTTGATTTATCAAAAAAAGTTAGATTTCACCAATTCCTTATATCATTGTTGCACTTCAAAACTGCATGTTTCTTCTTAGTGCTTCTGAAACATTACACTGAAGTGCTTCCACGTTTCTGCATGCACATCTCCATTTTGCAAGAATATCATTAGAAACGGTGGGCTGCAAACTGGCCTGGAATGAAGTTCTGAGGAATTTTTCGTGAAATTGCATGAAACAAAACTCAGTCTGCATGAAATTCCTTCCTATGCAGAGGGCTACCAAGGAGAATCCTGAGTTAAAAATAGTATGGATTCCTGGAATTAAAGACTGCCTCATAATACATATGCATTAGGAAGCTGAAATAAAATTATACAGGCCACTTGAATTCTGTTATTTCCTAATTACTCAGTGGTTGGCTTTACAACCTTAATGTTCTTTTAATGTAAGTTTTTCAAGGTTTGGGTTTTTTTAAGTGTAATTGCAGATAGAAAGCCAATCTCTTGACCCAGCTAGAAGGACAGAGGGAGTTTTGCTTTACAGAGAAATTCCAAAGTGGCCCAGCTATGCACATATTCCCTGTCTGAGGCTCTAGGGCGTATGCCAGGGACACGTCCAGAGAAGGATATATTTTAATGACTACTCTCTGTGTGGTATTTGCAGTCCCAACAATACTAATATCATTCACACATGTGATCAATGAAGTCTTAATCCTACCATCAAAGCCATTAATGAAAATAGAGCACATTAACTTAGTATTGGAGCCAGAACTGATTCCTGAAAGACAGCTCTCTCCTCTCTCAAAACTGAGTTATTAATACATATACAAGCACCAATGTGACAAGCACTTTACATATACCTTGACATATATGTTTACTGTCACTCAAGGTGACTTACAATCCATCATATGTTATAGAAGTTATATCTTATCCACGCTTCTAATGTTCTTATGAGACTGTTGTATAGAACTGTAAGAAAAATGTTCATGAAACTGAGACATATTATTCTGGTGGATTTACCTTACCCACTAAGCTTTTGATCCTATCAGAGAAAGAAATTAAGTTAGTTTGTATGATTTACTTTTAATAAATCCATGCTGCCATCTATTTACCACCTGTATTGCTGTAGTTGCTTCCAAACTGATTGCTTTACTAATAACTCCAACAATGTCCTTGGCACTGAATTCAAGTTAAATGCACTGGTTTGAAATCACTGGATTTTCTCCTGTTCCCATTTGCAGGTAACTGCTGTTCACCTCAACAAACTTAACAGTTCAAGTAACAGCAGCAGCGTATTTTACATTAGTGCATGTGTAAATGTTCTCAGAGGGATTTCCCAACCCCACACACAGAAACCATCAAAGCACTTCTGCTACCACAATTAGCAGAGGGCAGAACCAATCTGTCAGCAGTATTTTGCACTGCCTGGGATACAGTTGGAATTTCTAACAGAAAAAAAAGAGTTTCCCAGCAGTTACATACCCTTGAGTTAACAACCCTTGAGTTAGGATTACTACAGGGAGGACGGCCATGTTGTAGTGTTGTGATTAAGCTATACAGGGGAGTCATATTAGCATCTGGTGTGTGGTATTAACTCAAGTTTTTGCCTATACTCTCCAACTGTGCAGACAACTTCAGTAAAAGGCACCAGTGTGCTTCTGTTAAGCCAGCTCAAGTTAAAAATATGAATAATAGCATATTTGCTTGCAAATAGCTACACTTCTTGTTATTTTTCTCTCATGTCTGTTTGAATCTATAGCAATAAATTGTATCAATATGGGTTGGTGCATTTCTTACATGTGACTTTTTTGCAAGCAACTGGAGTGACCCTACAGTGAGGGCAAGTCCTTTAAAAACCCACGAGTAAATCCTTGCATTTACTGGACTGTAAAATCTGTATACTGCATGGGACAGAGACAGCTGCCCTCAAAAGGATAAGCAACAACACCGACTCTGACAAAACTAAAATTTTGGGTCCAGGGAAATTATCTATTTCAGACACAGGAAACAGTCCTGCACAGTGGTTAGCACCTCGACCTGAATGGAAGCCAGCCTCATAATGTAAGCCAGACCTATAAGCTGTGGTAGCCCAGATTTTACAGAAGACACTTGGTCCCTCATTCCCCAAAAGAAAGCAAAGAACCATAAAAACACGTCCTCTATAGAAAAATATAATGTAAATTCAATCTGACAAAAATAGAAACATATTTGTAAATGCCCAATTCACAAAAAAAAAGTTAACCCCTTTTCAGAAGGTTTACATAGTCAATATTAAACTACTGTGCAGAAGAGGTGAAAATATTGATAGCCAGTAATGCAAACGAGATTGCAGTTAATTGTAACATCTCCTGGGCTACACTTCCTACGTCCCTGCACAGATGATGAATAAAATTATTTACCTATTCAAGTAATGACAGCTATGCATTTTGATATCCACATACACTGTAACTCAGACCTCCTCTGAGACCCCTACCTGTAATTAGGAACAGATGTAGGATCTTGTTCCTGAATTGATAAAAAAAAATTTCAGCCTTCCTATGATATATGGCTTAGTGGCACAGCTAACGGGAAGAACACCTCTGCAGAAGGATCCCCCTCCAGGCACTGGACCTAATCAGCTCCCCTCTGCACAAGAACCCTACTACTCTAGATATTTCTCAGTGCTTTTCCATCACTGATTTGGGACACTCGCTAAAACATTCACAGGTGAGATGGCAAACGCATAGCAAGAAAGTGACAAGTAGCATTTATATGGCTTCACCTCTGATGAAGAAAACCGTAGATCTGTACCATTCAAAACCACGGTAATTCTCTAACACGTACAGACTTCTCCATAGCAGGGTCATTTAAAATTAAGTATACACAACATGTGCTTTCAGCAACAATTCTCACAGCTCAGCACATGCAGCTGGGGAACACTCTTCAAATTATTTCATGGGGGAAACTCAAGATGACATTCAGTATGACGTATTTATTTTATTCTCCAAACGTCACACTACTGCAGGAAAACATGCCCACCGCAAACGTTTCATGAACTGAAAGTAGCCACATTTCTTACTTTTTATCAGCTGGCTGAAATAACCCAAGGGGAATAGGTACCTGCTCATTTTCTTGCTCTCGCACATAGGTACCAATACCAAAGCTCAGCAGAGAGGAGTGAATGCTCTAAAGGGAATTTGCCATCTAAAGATGCTGCAGGCTGACCCTTCCCCAGTCAGATGCATCACTTGGACTACGTTGTATGTGCTAGCCCCATAGGATACTCTGACAGCAACAACAAGATACTGAGGATCTATGGCAGGCCCAACCCATTCACAGCACTAGGCCTGAAGAGGTTCAAAGGAGCTGCTGTGATCATTTTCACCGAATGAGACAAGTAAAGCTGCCTTCTTTCATGTTCCTTCCTTGACCACTAAATGCCTCTCACTTGATTTACCCTGGTCCAGCAAGGCTTATAATTCCCACTGGCTCCTAGCATGGGTGACTAAAATTATGCCTTGTGAAAAGCCAGAAGAGCTGCAACCCCTCAGGCCTGTAGAAGAGAGACAGAAATTTGTATTTACTGAGGTCATCTCAGCACAGGAAAGTTTCACCGGTTTCATTTAAATCTGACTGAAACAATTCAAGTTAAACTGATGCGAATGCCTTCATACATCTTTATTTAAAGATGTTAAATGGGGGTTTACTTGATTTCAAACCTAATCCAAATCTAAAAGAAGCGACCATATGAAATAAGACTGTCCATGTCACATTTTGCATTGGTTAAACTAAGCAGGTTTACCAGTAATCTTAGTGCAACTCCCTCATGTATACAAGGTCTGAAAATACATTCACTCTCCAGCATTACCCTGCTCCATGCCAGGAGAATTTGCAGCCGGAATGGGCTCAGGGGAACCTCAATGCCTAGAAGTAAAAGAATTGGGGGGGAATCATAGCTGCTGTGCTCACGGGCCCTCCATGGACATTGCCTAAATTAGGGTAATTAATATAGGGGAATGTGTCTGTGCTCCTCAGTAGTTTATAAACGTTACAAAAAGAGGAATGTTTTATATGTCCCCTGACGGGTTTTAAATGTTAATAAATGATGTGCGAGGAGGTATTTTACATCTCTCCATTTAACAGTGAGCTGACAGCTGCAATTATAGGCCAGTCTCTGACCCCAGCAATCCTTCCAGGAACCTGAGGAGTAAATGGAGTAACTTTCTTCCAGAATAACAAAGTGCATCGGGATGCTGGCTCAGCATTTCAACCTCCAGACACAGAACCAAGGTGAGACATTTCTGACACCTTGGGATCCCCCTTTTGCTGCAGTATGCACTTGCCAGTCACTGGTACCAGCTTACTTGTCACCAGAGACCCACTGCTACTCTTCCTGTGGTAGCAACAGGTCTTCGTACGGGAGAGTGAATGGAGCAACCAGCCAGACAATTACTTGCTATGTTACTCCTCTGCTGTGGGCTAAAAAAGAACTGGACTGTACCTGGCACATCCAGGGCAGCAGAGGTAGACAGGGGTATTGCATGTGTGTCTGCATGATCTTTCACTCTGCTTTTGGCCAAAAATCTATTACCACTGAACCATTGCAGCATCCTCTCTGGTACCAGGTTTCTGTGCCTGCACACCTATCTTCACCAGCATGGATAGACTAGGAGGACCACGCCTATCCTTTCAAAAGGTAGCAAAGTGACTGCTCAATAATGTGTGCCCCAGCAGAAAGCCCCACTCGTTTTCAGTAAGCCCTACGTACTACTCTTTCCTTCTGCTCTGCCCAACCCTTACCAGTAGAACAGAGCCTCTTTGAAGTTTAAGGAAGCTTGAAGCAGTATTTTAGTTAGGTCATGTTTCAGGTTGCAACCTTTGTTGCAAAGTAACAGCAGAGGGAGAAGAATTCTGTTGCTGTGCCAAGGCCCTAAATCCGCTCACAACACTGTATTCCTGCACACCTGTATATTTTCACCCTCTCCTTTCTCTTATCTGAAAAAAAACCTTTGGTCTTGATCCTTAAACTGGCTTGCATTCACTGTTGTTAGTGTACACATTCATTAGTCCCATTAACCATTGAGGTACTGCCTAAGGCAGCACACAGCTGTTTTGAGGCACTCTAGTCCATGCTGTATGTCATTTCACTCCATAGGAATTGCACCCCACTGACAACAAAAGGCAACTCAGACACTGAAGGAAACCAAGCAGAACTGTGAGTAACACCTTGCATTTTCACTACATCATCCCAAAGGCAGGGGAATGGGTTTTACAATTCTATTAAAATCCCACAAGGTAATATTTTTGCCACTGACAATCTCTTGCTTCCTTTTATTTTAGAGGAGCAGAAGCCTACAGCTTAATACATCTCATTTATTAGAAAGACTACATTTTCTATTATTTCCCACCCTTTTTTTTTTTTTTTTTTTTTTTTTTTTTTTTTTTTTTTGATTTCTTCCTCCTCCACTTTCTAGTGTTGGACGAAACTGGTGACAAAAGGGCATGCTCAACTATTAGAATTATAGTTTTCTTTCAATTAGTGGTTCCACAACTGCACCTCAGCAGAGCTTAGAAGAAATCTTAGGTGGCAAGAGCAAAGTTTGGTTTCAGATTTGGGACACAATTAGGTTAACATTTTCACGGCATTCATGCTATATCCAATTACAGCCAAACACCGTTTGACATCTTTCACTTACATATTTCTTCTGTTTCACACAAAGATTTCTCAACTGTGTTTGAGGAATGGGTCTTGTTTACTCCTCTTAAAGTCTAGGTCTTTAGTACAGAATTTCTGGGACTAAGTTATAGCTTTTTTTCAACTCCTGTCTGCGTTTGGTTATACATTTCTTCTGGTTTGCATTAACGTGTATATAAATGGTTGTGACCATCCTTTCATTCTTCAGAACTTTACTGTTATTGATTACGGCCGGGTTTCCAAAGCTTTTGAACAACAGGGACCACATGTTAATATACAGGTTGTCTGTATATGGCATCGTGTTCATCTCATTCTCGATGGCGTATGTCAAACACATTCACATTAAGTCAAATAACATCGGTGTGGCTACTACAGCCATTATTTACAATAAAGCATGACAGTAGGTTATTGTATTTGTCTGGTTATTATAATTGCCTGTTAATTAAATTTAGCTAATAAAACGGGGGTAGAAGCAGCACTACCATATGGTTAGTCACATCTCCATGGAACGATGGCTACAGGTACTGAAACTCAGCTTGAGAGCTGACAGCCACAAGCCTGTGGTAAAGGACTTCTGACAGGAGACACCAGAGCTCAGGCAGAGCCAGGTACTGGAAGCTGCGGCACTCGGAGGGGCGCCTGCCTGACCCTCGTGCCCTCCGAAGCCAAATCCCACAGGTGATGGACGTTACCTCCTCGCAGGACCCCTCACTCAGCCAAACCTCTGAGAAGCCGCACTCACAGCCCCTGCTGTAGGTACTTTCATACCTCTAATTCAAGGCAGGGGAAAACAACATTGTACATACCTCCTTGAAAGATTGCCAATCCCTGCAGCTAGGAGATGAGGTAATATGATAAGGAAGGCCAACAGCAGTTCAACAGAGAGCACTAGATCTTCTTAGCCCTCATTATTGTGCAGACCCATCTAACCAGCTGCTGTTCTACTGTCAGCTACAGCCAATATTCCAGACCAACAAACAGAGATTACACATCCCCTCTCGATTGCAATCTATTTTTTATGTTACAGCACCTCAGTGACATTCACAGGATACGCCCTAAAAGTGTCTCACTCCTGTGCAATCAAATTAAAGTCATTCAGCAATGGCTTGTTTGCTGAAACATATAAACATTGTACCTGTCTTGTATCAGAAAGAGTGGTATTTTTCTACAGGGAAAAGTTATTTGCCACAGACTTGACTGATTTGGCAACTTCTCTGTTTATCAATATCCCACAATTCTTTCACATTTACAAAGTACAGTAATAATACTTACCAACTTATGGGCTGCTGTGAGGCATAATTCATCAGTCCTTCTGAAGCGCTCAGAGATTCTCCAAAGAATGCAATCTGGAAATAAAATTATCATTAATACATATGGGGGATTTACTATATTCACCTCCATTCTCCATTAAACAAATGAATGGTTTTGGGGTTTGGAATTTGCTCTTGTGTATGAGAGCGAAAACTCACCACATTTTGGTATACGTCAGCAGTACCAGGAATTGCATTACTTTTACCAGTGTTTCTGCTTTTATATTCTTTTCTCTAAAACAATGGCTAAGAATGTCATTTAAAAATAGAAGCCTCACTAGGCAAAGTAAGTTTGTGGACCTGTCAAAAACACAAAAATTGTATGATCCCATGATATGAAAGACATAACAAGTGAATTTACACATTCACAAAGCAGTATCAGGCAGTGCTAGACACCTGCTGAAGGTGATCTGAACTGTTGCTTGGACACAACTAATTCTTTGCACTGGCTACCAAAAGAACCCACAGGAACTAAGATTCCTAGGCATGTCATTTGGATGCCTAACATTAGGAGGTATGTATGGTCCCCAAATGCAACTGAAATTATAGATTCAAACCTGCTTCAAACTAGACAGAGTGCCTTCAGACAGCTGAATGCCTCCATGGAAATGTATTACCAAACTTTGCTCACCCTTGAAGGTGAGCACATTTCAATTCAGGAGCGCTGAGCTGGATTTCCACATCTGCCACGAGACCCCAGTATGGCCCCGAGCAAACACCAGATAAGGGATTTTCTAGCATCCAAACAGCAGGTAGGGAGCTTGCATCACCTGAAAACCACCACTCCTACCTGCAGCTTTGAAAAACTTCTTTTGATCCCTCTCTGTCCCTGTAAAATGGGAGTAACTTTTTTTTCTCCTTTCCCTGTTTGCTGTCTGCTTAGTCTGGGAATTCTTGTGGATTGTGTCTGTCTCTCCTATCCCGTGTAAATGGGGTGCTTAATACAGTGGACCACTGATCCTAGCCCCTCTAGGCACTAAGGGAAAACAAACACATCGATGACACCTCAACTGTGGCAATTGTGTATCTACATGCTGCTCACACAGACAGAGAAAAGCAGTCCACTTTCATCCCCCAAATACACAATTTGAAGTGCGGGTCTTTGTTGAACAGGCTTGCAAGCTTAAAAAAATGCCCTTCTGTACCTCCATGTTTCTTGTCCCTCAGTGATTTCAATACATATATTCACTACAAGGAAATTAGGAGTGGAAGGAGGGGGGGGTTAATTAAGGCCTCCGGCTCCACAATTTTTGCCAGAAACTTGACTCAAAACAGGCTTTTAGTCCAAGAATTGCATTCTATTTTTATTGCATGCTTTATGCATTTCTAGACCTCACCTAGATTAGAAGTGGATAAGCCAAAGCAAACACACATGTACACACACACACAGAGTGCTAGGTGCGTTTTTTTTTTTGGGGGGGGGGTGGGGGGGGGGGGGGAGAGAGAGTCTGCTTTCCCAGTCTTTCTGCATCTGTAAGCAGGAAGGCTTGAAAACCTTGCAAAGAAAGTCTGTTCCCATGAGAATTCCTGCCTCGCTCTCTGCAGATTCAAGAAGCAATGTCTGGCTCCTGTGCATGGGAATCCCAGTATTTTGGCACGGTTTTAACATCGGCATCATTAGAAACATTGATTTATTTTAATTGTCACCTTGTACCCTACACTGCCAAATGCAGTCAGAATGTCAATTCTTTATCAATGTGAGCTGTTGACATGGAAACAGATCTGCTGAAATGGAAGCAATAAGAAAAAATGTGTTACTCCTCCAAGTTATACTTAGAAGTGGTAAATCTGTGTGTGCTACAACAGATTTAAATACTCAATAAACTACACAGAAGAAATAAACAACTATTTGGAGTGACAGTCATTTTAGTTGTTTACATCATAGACTGCATTTAGAAAATCTCCAGTGTTACTATGGTAACCGCTTTTGCTTAAACGTAGTTGTGGATGCACTTTAGGTATGATCTAAATTAACCGAAGATGGAGGAACAAAACTGGGGAGCAACAGCTGCTCCCTATCAGCCCTTCCTATCTGCTGCATGCACTGGTGGGGGCACAGCCAGAGCGCTAGGTAGCATAGACAGCTTGGCTCGTCCCTGTCTGCGCTCTCAGAGAGGACCTGAAGCAGCTGACAGACTGCACCGGGTAGGTTTTAAAGATAACAGAGAGACACAGAGCTGCTTATCATCACCACACAGCTCGTAGCGCACCCCAGAGCTGCTTGTTCTTTCCCTCTGGTCACCAGATAGGTGGTGGGAAGAGGAGGCAGGTGAGAAGAGGATCCTGCAAGAGGGGCCAGAGGCCCGCTCTGCACCTCTGGCAGAGTTTGTGGCTTTCCTCTTTGGGATCTCTCCCAGGGAAGAGAGCACAGCTGCAGAAAGGCGAGTCTGTAGCACAAGCCTTCTGCCAAAATCTGCGACTTGGAACGGACACTGCCTCACGATTAACTTCACACAGCTAAGAAACTGTCCTAAAAGATGCAGCGCAGACCTTTGACCAGCACTACATTTCCACTAGAAAGATTAAATCTCTCTGCTGCTAAAGCTAGTTTCATAGTCATAGGGAACGAGGCCAGAGGGGCCACTGTGATCTGCTGTTCTTAATAGGGTTTAAAGGAACCTACGGTCTCCCGCACACCTGCCTCCAACCTGAAAGCAAACGACGGCGAGATGGAGATCACTGAGCAGAAAATGGAGGGAGAGGCTCCTCTGCCCTCTTGCCAGGTGTCAGGGCAAGGGGCAACAGAAGGAACAGACACATTTAAAACAACTTCTCTAAACAGGATCATGGAGGCATTTGGAGCCACAGACTGTTCAAAGCTCGTGGATCCTGGCAATACTGTGAGGCAGTCCAGTTCTGAACTTGCTAGGGCAACCCATGCCCTCCCTCCCACTTCAACTGTGATAAGACATCAAGGCATGCGGATTTTTTTCTTTTCTTCCCTTTTCCGCTTTTCACATTTCTGCATGATTACATTAGATAATGATACATACCTCCCAAAAGCTTGTGCATCAATTAACAAGGGAAGGAAGGACACACATCATTAATTACACACCGGCCTGTGAAACACGGACATGGGATATGGCATAACGTTCTAAAAATAGCAGGAAGGCCTGCCTTGTTTAGGTCAAGTTTTATTTGAATTCCCATAATGAAGCATCTGATATTAAACAACAAAGCGGAAGACGCACCACTGTTTAGCCTCGATGGGTGTTCCAGACAGATCTGTGATAACTTAATCCACACAGCAAAATGCAAAGCCAAGGAATGTAAGTTTATGTGAGCACGAGACAAAATAGTGCTTTAAACTTACGTAACATTTATCAACCCAAAGGATCCCAAATTACTCTACAAACCATATACTAACTTAATGCTTCCATCTGTATTGTTATCTTACATATCTTAATCCATATGTATTGTTATCTTAGCGTTTGTATTTTGGTGAGATTCAGGAGGTGTTGGGTTAGATGCTGGGCCAAATGCTGATACAGCTACATGCAGTCAGAGATGAGGAGACAGGTTGCTGGCTGTCATAGCTGTTCACAGACATGGTTATATTGAGGAAATTCGGCTTTTCTCAAATAGAGATGAGGGAACAGAAGTGAGTGAGAAAAGGACCTGCAGTGCATGTCTCTAGGTACAACTGCCTTGGCTAGTGAGTGGGATAGCATAGTATTTCTAGATCATTAAGGCATGGATATTGGAGGCATACATACTTCTGGAATGAGAGACGGCCTCTGTCTGAATCTGCTTGCAGGCTAAGTGGAATAGACTGATGAAGGAGGCAGAAAAGCATCTTGCTTATACCCAATTTTCAAATAGGGAATAGTAATTTGCAGATCACACAGGAATGTTGCAGAAAAGAAGAAAAAAAAGCCAGCTGCCCCCAGCATAAATCAAAAGCCTTTTTCACACACACACACAACTCCCAACCTTCTTCCTCCTCTGGAGTGGATTGTGGCTGCTAGAAAAATATATTGCAGAGGGACAAAGAAAAAAATATAGTGGAATTATTAGTGCAAACTCATACTCTTTTGAAACATGCCCCATGGGCAACTTGGTTTCCAGTTAGAACATACAAGATCATCATTTTCGAAGCCTCATCTGAAAACATAAATTATCTTATCCTATACTGATAGCAGTAAAGGCAGCAATCTTCTATCTATGCCTCCATCTCCAACATTAGAAACCAAAGGTACTGTTTTCTAATGTCCCTAATACATCTGAAGAGCAGATGATCCCCTGAAAGCCACAGTCTTTTGATCCTATATAAACTGGATGCTTTTGAGAACGTCACCCAGAATTCTCATGTCAGTCCTAGGAAAACATAATCTAAAACAGAGCATAATTTTTATTTTCCTCCTGACTCAGCAGATGAGGAGATAATTAGATATGGAAAATGAGTGTTCTTGAGGGTAAATATACCTGCTGTAATCCTACTGCCAACTGAATTAAGGTTTGCCTGCTGCAGTAAGGCGTATGTTAACTCAGCATCTGGAGGAAAGCTAAGACACGTCAGATTTCAGAAGTCACTCGTGGTCCTTCCTATGTTATAATTCAGTATTTTAGAGCATAGAAACCAATGGATAGAGGAAAGAGAGAAATAGGAGAGAGAGATGAAAGAAGGAAAAGTATTTCTTATCTCTGCCAGTGGTTATAAGCAACAGCAATAAAAGAATCCAGCAACACCACAAGAAACTGAAGCGGGTGGATTGCCTATTCTTTTCTCCGCATCAAATCCAAATGATTCCTCTTACTGACTGGTAACATGAAGCAGCTTATTTTTTCAAGTGCTCTTCAGCCTAACCATGACTTTCACCTCTAGAACTGGAAGAATCCCCTATGTCAAGTAAGCAAAGATGGGTTATCCTTCTGCAGTGATAGCTCAACCCTGATTGAAAGTCTCATTTGTCAGGGGAAAGAATTGTTGGTTTTCTTTTTAAATTAACCCAGAAGAAGAAAAAGATATTTGTCCAGACCCAGGTGCTTTTTCATTCCTTGAGCAGCTGCTAGTTTGAGAGAATTTTAAATGGTTGGCCTTTATGAAATGAATTGGTAATCACAGCCCTGTGCTTCACACGCTGTAGACTGAATGATTCAGGGGACTGGTAATAGGATAAAGCCTTTCACCTCACAGGCTGCGGTTCAAATTCAGAATAATTCTTAACTTCATAAACACCATCACTACATGATGGGCATTTGATTGTTATCATACAATGAATCAGGTGTTTTTCCTAGTGGAAAAGTATTCATGCCACAGACAATATACTAATTATTGTCAGTAATTAGCAGCACTCTTGGCAGTGGCAGTAGCGGGACCTGTAGAAAATTACCCATATGTTCATCCCTTGGAGGCTGTCATTTCAAGGCAAGGGGTCAAGCCCTTCACACAGTCATTGCGGCGATTCTTGTAGCTTTTTCCCACCCTGGGTATGTTTTGCAGATAAGCCGAGTTCAGCCTCCCGAGCTGTCAATCTACCACTTTTATTACTGCTAAATTACTTTTGTTTCAAATGCTGGAGGCAACTTTGAATGCCGGCTCTAATTAGATTGCAATTGTTGGAAGATCTGAGCAACTGTGGCAGATTTGGGTGGAGACTTTGGTGGCTTATAATATTTGTGCAAATAGGTTTCACAAGCACAAAACCTACAGCTGCTTATAACAGTGGGCATTTTCTTAGAAAATTTATACTACTAACCATCTAAGCCAGACAGGAAGAACTTTGAATTTCCACACACAAACTGAGTGGTCTGCAAAAGCCGTCTGTCCAAGCCAGACAGCTTCACGGGTCAGGCAGTTTTCATGAGCCCAAGATGTTTTGGTGCAAACAGAAGAAGGTGAGTTTAATTAGGAGCAAATATTTTTGTACAAACAGAACAAGGTACATCGACCTAAGCAAGAATCAATAGCAAGAAAGAGGTATATATGTCACCATGTTTTCAGAACAATAAAAACCCACAAACTAAAAAGAAAATAAATTTCAAATATATATAGGAGTAAATCCTACCATTTAACACTAGAAGCCTTATCTTTCCCTAGGGGAAAAATACTCATGAACAGTCCAGGAACTCCATGCTCTGTTGCTGAATACCATTTTTCCTCTGCCTTCCTTCGGGAAAGCATAGACCCCTCAACACTTCAACCCCCTCTAATATAACATGGTCCAGAGATCTGCAGGGAAATCCTGAAGATCTGAGAGTGAGTATCTAAAGGCCGGGCAGCTTCTGCTAGGAGACCCCATGCTTCCACGTTATCTCCTGAGGTCTACCTGTCATAATGACAGCATTACCTCTTTGTGCAGCTCCAGGGAGAGCTGTGCAAATATTGGATTATCTGGTTCAACGGCCAAACAAAAAACAATCACGGGCAGAAAAAATTTCCGTTGAATCTACTTGAAATAAAAGCTAAGGGGGGTGGTTTGGCTAAGGAAAAAAAAAACAAAGGAGGAGATGTTTGCCTTTAAAGTAGTAAATCCTCTGTTCTCTACTTTTGACCTAAAAAGGCAAAAAATGCCCACAAAATTAAATAATTTTTTTAAACCTTTCCTTTTCTCCTTTTCTTTGATTTGTTTTTTTTTTTTTTTCTAATAAACCTTCACCATATTTCATGTCACACCAAAGTAGATCTGGTCTCCCTGGAAAATTTGTTTTCTTCAGCAAGCCTACTGCTTAAAAACACTGCTGAGATCTAGCTCTAGGAAGAACTGTACAGTCTGAACTAGAGAGATCCAGTGACCAGATTTTTGTTTAAGAAGAAAGAACCACGTTTTCAAGAAAACTGATCTACTCAATCACTATGGATCAAAAATGTGACTGCCAAATTTCTTCCCATGAAGGGAGAAGAGGACCAAATACCATCCTTTGAAGGACAGACTAGCAGCCTCACTTACTCACCATAAGTACTGACCTCTTTATTTTGTTTTGTTCTCCTGTAAGGAAAACCACAGGCACAGTTCTTCACTCAGAAGCTGATTTTTTTTCTTTTTTTTTGCTCCTGCTGCGGTGCCTATGTGAAATGAAAGGTAGAGATGGATTCCACTGGTGGCAGTGAAGTCCATGAGATACCACCAGCACATTCCCACAAGCTTGTGTAGCTTGTTACTTACATGCATGGCTGGTGGCGAGCACACTTGGAAACCACTCTGGTTATCGGTTATCCTACAGCTCTATGAGGACTGGTTGGGTTGGTAGCTGGCTCCTTTACTTCCACAGAACGAGCTAAATTGGATTCAGGAGCTTCTGCAGTGCAGTCTGAACTGACTTTGGTAAACACCAAGAAATACCCTCTACTACATAAATGCATACACCAATATTAGAATGAAATTTGCTCAGAAGGACAAAAAGGAAAAAATTCAGAAGTCTGTAGAACTGACACTGGTAAACACATTTACTAGAGGAAACATATGTAAGTGCATATATACCAAAACTGGAACAAAATTTGCTCAGAATGACAAAAGTGGGAAAGATTCAGAAGTCTCCAGTTCAATCCCAAATCAAAGTCCAGTCTCCCAGACTTTATGTAAGTCACTGTTGAAGACAGTAGGAGACAGGTAAATGCTTGTTTAAACCTCTTTCCTCCAGACCCATGTTACATGCAGAACAAGGCACTGGCCAATATTTACGCTATATTCTACCAACTACTACCCACAAGAGTTCACTGCCTTGGATCACAAGACCACAATGCAAATCATTGTTTATTAACCCATCTTCACAGACAGATGAAGGCAGCCAAGGCTTTAAGGGACAAATTATTAAAGCTACAGAAAGACACAATTACTGAATACAGAAACCAGTGCAGCACTTGCATATGTTAGAGGAGCATGAGCCCATACCCCTGAGCAACACTACAGAAGATGTACCATTCCCAGGATGACACTCAGCTTCTTCAGCATTTGCAAGTGCAAACATTCAAAAGAATAAAAAATCTTCACATTGCAGTGACCAACTCCAGGTAATACTCAGCTCCAAACTGAAGAGCCTATAGGGCATGGTCAAACTAAACACCCTAGAAGAGATAGTAAGCTCTTTCAAAGTTTACCAGCAGCTTTGCACAGGGGGGGATGGCTAAAAAGTGAAGCTGTGAAGAGGAACCTGACAGCCACCATGAAGAAACTGGAAGACACAATGACAAAGCAGAACCAGGACTTCAAACAGCCACAGAATGAAAAAGAAGAAATTCAAAAAGAAATCCAGAAGGTAGAGGTAGGGCCTGGGGGGGAGGAAACAAAAACTTGATGGATTTTGAAAAAAGAATAGCTAAAAGGGTATTAAAATGTGCAGGGGCTGGGAGCACAAGTGAAGATCCAATAGTAAACACACAAAAAGGGAAAATAAAATTCTTGTTGGGGAATGTGGGCTGTTCTTTGACAGTGTAACAGCAAAGATAAATAAATACATCCTTGCTTTCCATTCTAGGCGACTGCGAGATACCAGAGAAGAAAGCACACAGGTGTTATACGGGGAAGAAAGTCAATGCAAAGAAACAGAAAAGCTATTTAAATACAGAAAATAGTTAGAAACTCCTGTAAAGCAAACCTCTTTAAAGCATAAGATAAGCAGTCTTTCCTAGGTGGCCACAAGAAGAAAAACAGAAGCATTTAGGAATGGAGTATTCTTAGAGGCCAGGTTTACCTCAAGTCCAAATGCAGAAAACAACAGAGGAGCAGACTATGCAAAGAGGTTCTCCTCATGCTTGTTCTGGGCTCATATGAAGGTCAGAGAAGCATTGCCCCAGTTCAGTACACAGCTATTTTCTGGGATCAGGGAGCATGTTAAAGTGAAAGGACAGGAGAAACCTTCATCAATCCCACTAATACACAACAATACCCTGGGCAGTAGAGCTGCCCAGTCCTGTCGAAAGTGGCACTACTACCTGTTGTAAAGGACTGAAAGAGCCCTTTACATGTTAACACTACGGCACTAGCAATCAGCAGGAGGTGTAATGTATGGCACCAGTGCCTACAGGACCCACCTAGGAATATAAATCTGCCCCAAGAAAACAAAGCTGCAGAAGGATACGTCCATTAATCTTGCTTTAATAGCTTATGGCACACATGAGGAGACAGGCAAAGGTAGATCCCTGTAAAGCCAATCCACGTCTATAGCACATCTGGCAGTGTATCTAATATTGTAATTCTGCGTGTAAGAATCAGATTGCAGGGACTCTGCCTCTAAGACATCATTAAAGCCTGTATATACATTCATGCCTCACATAGGCTTCAAGGGACTCCGCTGCCTTCTCAGCCATGTTCAGCTAGAGACCAGCACTTCCAAGAGGGAGAAGAACATCTGCTTCTCAGAAACTCTGCTTATTATGGCTGAAAGTAAGGTGCCTGGCTTATTCATCGCTACTTCATTATTTTTATTTCTCCAACAGTCAGCTGTATCTGTTCACAGACACGCACAATGGTTTTGTGCTGCATAACTCTTTCTTCAGCAGAGTTAACTCTAGGTTTACATCTGTTTAAAACAAGGGTGGAAACAACCTTAGAGTCCAAACCTTTAAGACTGAGCTTGAACAATTCATATTTCCACTTCTGGCAAACCTGCAGAAGCATGCAGTCCCTAGCAAGACTAATTTGTGTGCTCACATGGAGAGGAAAAAATTAGTATTTACACAAATACAGAGACAGATAGTGCTCATCTGGTAATACCAACCTGGAACAGCAGGACTGGGAGCCAGTAGCCCCTGGTATCTCTGTCCCATCTCCCCAAACACACGCACACATTGCATTGGCCCTGGCACATGAGCTGTGCAACGTCCAGGGGCCCCACACAGCCCAGGAGCAAAATCAATGTAAACACTTCACTCAGGATGTGCATAGAGCAAAAATCTCTACCTCTCAGATAGGCCCCTGGACAGATGTGATGGGAGGGAAGAGCGGGCACTTGGCAGCTTCTCCTACTGACCAGCAGCCATGCTTAACTCTGCAACTCCTCACCTATGCCAAAGGAAGAGCTCCAATGCAACCTGAAAAGTCACCTGCGTTATTACTGGAAGTACTGGTACCTACACAAACACGGGTTTAGGGCCTGACCCAGTTGCTCGGTACTTTTCCCTCAAATACCACCCAGCCACAGACAGTCTCTCCAGCAAAATACTGACTTCAAAACAGCGTAGGAGCACAACTGGCCTGCGAGGAACCAAGGAGGGTATGACCAGCCTTCAGTTTATTTAAGGAAAGCTCCTGTGGTGCCCCGAGTCCAGCCACTGACCACCTCCGAGTGCCATGGCCCCTTGCTGGGGACAAGGACCAGCTCCCTGGGAGAGCAGCGCCATGGTGGGCGAGGCGCTCCCCACCCTCCCCTCTGGGGGACGCGGGAGGCAAACGCGGAGAGCCAAGGCAGGGAAACACAGGCCTGGCCGCGGAGGCCGGGCTTTGTCAGGGGGGCCGGGAGCTCCCTGCCTGGCAGCTCCGCCCTCTCCTGCCCGTACGGGAGTAACACCTGTGCTACGTGCGCCAATTAAAGATATAAAGGCACTTTTAACGCTTAATTATTAACCCCCGGGG
>NW_008794665.1:6514033-6551094 GCF_000699145.1 Aptenodytes forsteri
CGGCCCCTTGCTGGGAAATCGGGGTTTTTGTGTTTGGGGTTTTTTTAACGATTTTTTTAATTGAAATCCGAGGGTGCCCCAGGCCCCCATCGCAGAATGGTTTGGGGGGGAAGGGACCTTTGAAGATCATCTAGTCCAACCCCCTGCCGTGCACAGGGACATCTTCCACTAGATCAGGTTGCTCAAAGCCCCGTCCAGCCTGGCCTTGAACACCTCCAGGGATGGGGCATCACAGCCGCTCTGGGCAACCTGTGCCAGGGTCTCACCACCCTCATCGTAAGGCATTTCTTCCTAATGTCCAACCTAAATCCACCCTCTTTCAGTTTAAAACCATTGCCCCTTGTCCTGTCACTACAGGCCTTGGTAAAAAGTCTCTCTTGATCTTCTTATAAGCCCCCTTTATATTGTGAAAGGCCACAATAAGGTTTTCTCTTGGCCTTGTTGAACTTCATGAGGTCCGCACCTGTCAAGGTCCCTCTGGATGGCATCTCCTCCTTCAAGGAAATCAACTGCATCACTCAGCTTGCTGTCATCCACAAACTTGCTGAGGGAGCACTCAATCCCACTGTCTATGGCATTAATAAAGATACTGAACGGTATGGGTCCCCACATGGACCTCTGAGGGACACCCCTTGTTACCGATCTCCATTTGGACATTGAGCCATTGACTGCAAGTCTTTGGATACGGCCATCCAGCCAATTCCTTGTCCATCAAATAGTCCATCCACCAAACCCATCTCTCTCCAACTTAGTGACAAGGATGTTGACAGGGTCCTGGCCTGTCCGGCTGTTGCTGCTGGAGGAGGATGGTGCTTGTGTGCAGCAATGACTGGCTTTGGAAAACATGAGGTTGTTACCCTAAAAGCATCAGCTGGAGCACTTGATGTGCTGGCTGGGGCCACCACTGGCTAGGGCGCAGCTGGCTGCGTGGGTGCTGGGTGGCCAGCCCCCACCAGCATCCATGCTCACTCATCTGTGGCTGCCTGCCTTAGAGGAATACGTTCCCCCCCCAAATTACTCAGCAAGTAATGAGCAGCAGCAGCAGCAGCTACAGCAATATAAATCCACAGGAAAGGATTTTTCCCTCCCTTTTCTGAGATAAAAATCTCAGAACAGCAGAGGCTACACCATTGACTAGGCTATTAAAATGGTATTTATGGGGTAATCACTTATTTTAACTGCCAGCTACATAAAATTTATCATGGAAAAAAAAGACTCATGGAATTTTATAATTATCATTTACATTTTTTTAAACCTATTTAACAAATCAAATTTGCGATCCCTCCACCCCAAAATACATCAGAAGGAACAGAGAGAGAGAGGCAGCAAATGGGCAGTTGACTCATTTCCCATACATGGCTGCAGGGGCACTTCTCTGTTTGCCCAAACCCAGTCCCTCCTGTGCATGAGAAAGGCTCTTAAATGGGGCTAGGGAATAGGGGGTGCCTTTCCGTAGGTTTGCCGTCCCTGGTGCACCACGAGCAGGGCTTTATGGTGCCCCTCAGCCACCAGAAACCCAAAGGAGGAGACCGATATGGGGAAGAAAGCAACAGGCGCACAGTCAACAGAGTTGTTTTGCTGTGAAATACATTGGTTTGTTGCAGTCAAAACATCTTAATTTCTGCAGTAGGTTTGTTGGCAAGGTGAGAGCGGCATCCTGGCACCCGCCCCAGGCCAGCTCGTGGCAAATGGGCAGGGGTGAGAACGCTTCATTCAAGATCCTTCTGGGAGAGATTCAAGACGGGACTTTCCTAGATCACTTTAGGTCACGTGGAGAAGAGGTGCGCATGAGAAGGCTCTGCAGGGCAGACCACGAGGAAGGGCACGCTCAACACGACACACAGGCTCTGCTAGCAAGGTGATGGGCATCAATAAACCACCCCACTCAACCACCCCTGAACACCACTATGCAACATTTTGCAAGTGTAGCTATTGCTTGATAGCAGCATACCCATGCCTTACCTGACCATCTTACATCACGCTCATGGGATCGGTATTACACCTCTGTGCTTACAGACAGGGAAAGTTGGGTAGGAAGCCATTGAGCGACATAGCTGCAGCCCCACGGGGGGACACCAGCAGAGCAAGACTTATGGCCAAGATTTTGGCCAAGGGGTTGTTCCACACCAGACCCCTGCCTATGTGCAGCTTATGTCTGGCAGCTGACGGGCTGGGGTTTGGGGCCCTCAATCTAGAGAAAGTAAGGAGAGGGCATGGAGACAGAGATGTGAGCAGGGGCTGAAGGCCATCCATCCAGAAAGCAGCCCCAGGGACCACATGTTTTGTTCTAGCTTTCAGCTGTCCCTCCTTTATCCATGAACACTTGCTGCCACTCCCTAGGCCACCTGATCTCTCACGTTTTGCAAGGGTGAGTTGCAAAATAACCGACTAAAACAGAGGAAGGAAAAACAAACACACCACATGTCCTGCCTCCCTGAGGATCTGTTATACCTTTGGATCTTCCTCCCCACCTCATCTATACAAAGTAGGCGTACTGGATTGCACATTGGCTGTTGATAAGAAATTCATATTAGTTCAGCAGGTCTGCAGAGCTGGAAGTTTGCTATGCCACATGCTTGATCATACTTTTAAATTAAAATGAAAGGAAGCAACTACCTCCCAACTATGCAAATCGGCTATTTAGAGTGCTAGGCTGCTCATGGTACTTCTTCAATGTTCTCGGTGTCGGAGCAAAGGGTGCATAAGTATTTTTGTCTTTTTGGAAAACATTACAATTATTTCTTACACTTTTTAATACATTTTGGTATCTGTTTTAGATTTCATGTCAAGTTTTTTAGGAGAGCTTCCTGAGTGTGCTGTGTAGGTAGCAGCATGCTGGAGAGCAAGAAGTTTTGATTTCAGTATTACTAAATCAGTTTAGTGTTTATGGAGAAAACATGTAGCTTCCATGTGTATCTGTTTACATGTAAGCATCCAAATATTTTGTGCAGAGTTTTGATGCCTATGTGGCAGCAGGGCTCTTCAGGTCTTTGGATCAAATGTGCCCTACAGGGACAGTCCATGGAGATCACGGCTTCAGTATGTGGTGGATTGTGCTGTCAGTACAAAGTGGCAGTTGTGTCTTGTCATTAATAAAAATGCATAATTTACTGTAGGTGAGCCTACTCCAGGTACCAAACATCCAAGAAAGAACCTTATTTCATCCTTCTGCGTATTTGTCACCAGATAAACCTTGCTGTTTTAAAGGCATACTAAATCCTTGCAAAGGGGGATTTCATTCTGGAGAAAGGAAAATTGGGCAATACAGCTGTACGAGTCAGAGCAGAGCGTATAATGACTCATTATTTATCAACAAAGACACAGCCATGGGCAGGATGTGACGGTCCGGGATGGGCTGATGTCACAGCAAGGAGTGGGAAAACGGCAAAGACAACGAGAGTATTATGACTATCTTTAACCACATAATACAATCAGACACTTTATTACTATTATTAGTCACTGCAATTCTGTAATTCTACAAACCCACTCCATCCGTGTATGAAGTTGTGAAAAATTTATGTAGCAGATCATTAATTTTTCTTACAAATTTCTTCTCATTTAGTTTTTTTAAGAGATGTCTAAACTGGGCAGAGTGGTTTTGAAAGAAAAGCTCTGAAGTTATCCCTTGGGGAACAAAAAAAATACGGTATTGCCAGCACAATCCATTCGAAAGAATGAATCAGCCTCCTGGAGAAAGGAGGAGTAGTTCAAAACATCAGACTAAATGGAAAAAACCTCTATTCTTTATATTTGCTTCTCTTGCTTTGCATACTTCGGGCTTACACTTTCAACCTTTCCATTGCAATCACAGCAGCTGGAAACTTACTTTTTCAATGGAAAACAAGAATCTGGCTTAATCACATGAATCCCAGAGCTAGAGCTTCAAGGAAAGCTCTCTTTCCCCTTCAGCTTGTGATCTGGCGAGTGGTAAAGGTGCAGACAGCTCTGAGATTTATAGGGATGGTCCATAAGAGATAAGCATTTAAATAGTAGTCTTTGGCAATCCTAATGGCCTCCAAAGGAGAAAATTTTCATCCCTCTAGGAAGAGCAAGCTGAGCATTACAATTTGACTTTTTTTTTCCTTTTGAATCATGTAGAAGAAAAATGTGGCAGACTGGAAAAGGCGGCAGCTGGAGTATAAACACCTTGCAAGGCTTATCCCTTAAAGAAAGAGGCAAAGGGCTGTCCAGAGCCGCCCTTCTGCCTTTGGGGAAGGGATACCCCCAGCACTCTGCTCATGCACCAAATCTGCAACAGAGAGGACCTAACACAGACGCTCTCCTGCCTTTGCCTGGCGGTCAACAAACCAACAAAAGCAATATCTGGCCAGGTTCCCCGTGGGCCATCAGCTGAGTAGCATCCCTTTACCTGGACCAAACCGTGGCTTGTGCCCAAGCGAGTGGTCACACCATGGGGAAGGGTGGATGCTCGCGGTCCGTTAGGGACCTGCCTCCTAAAGGCATGTGGGTGTTTGTCATCTGAGTGAGCAAGGTACCGTCTCTCTCATGAAGAACATTATCAGGTTTAAGTAATTTGTTCTGCCCATTGCAAAAATCTAAAGGAGATTATTACAATTCACTTTTTCAATTAACTTCTACCCAGTATTTTTAGATTGCTCCAGTTATCTTTGATGTTCATTCCTATAAGCTGTTTCCAAACAGTTAGGGGGCTGATATACATGAAGAAGTTAAAAACCAGTAATTCTTGCAAGGAAGCGGCCACAGAAGGACCGTCAGCCCCCACTGTGCCGTAATCATGATTGAAACAAAGAACAAAATCTTAAACGCTTTTTGCCCAGCGGGCTGGAAATCAGCAGCACTATAAGCTTTAAAGCATCAGCACAGCTTGTCAATACAGCACACTTCTCCCTTGTATGTTACCCGAATGACGTCCCCAGTATAAAAATAAATCACAAGCCTAACCTTGGAGGAGCTCTCTGAATTCACAGTGGTCAGTGCTAGGCATCAGGGAGGGAACCCAATATCTGATTTTTCTCTTGCTCTTCATTTCTTCTGGGATCCGGCACATCTTTCCATCCTCTCCTTTCTTTGGCTATCATTTTCTGACACAACAAAAATCTGTAAAAATGAAGCCATTTTTATTAACTTCTGGGGCCACATATTACATCTGCTCTAAGCTTTTCTCTAGACAATCAATCAGCGCGTCTCTTCATTGCACCCCCTTAACCTCTACTTAATAATTCACCGGCACCAAAAATCTATTTTACCACTCCTTTTCCCAAATTTCCTTGTCCCATTCAATCGCATACTGGTACTGTCAGCCCCGAGCCGAAACTTAGGCCATTACATGGGGGAAGCAGGAACCCGTACAGGGGATCTTCCGTTGCCAGACGTTTGAGTCTGCTTGATTTCAGCACGGGTAACGTGTTATGTCAGAGGTACCTGGGGAGTATTTCTGCACAGCCGACCTGTGTGAGCCAAGGGCAGATGTAGCAGCACATCAAAGCAGGTCTCTCTCACCGTCTCCCTTCTGAAGCACTTAGCCGGTCCTCTTGGCAGGGTGGGCAGCCCAGGACTGCGGTTGGCACGGGGGTCAGCTGGGTCTGGTGTCAGTAAATTTTGCTTCATGAAGTGCTTGGGCTGTTTTACAGCACAGGTTCCTGTCCCGCACATCCCATCCCAGCACTGGCAATACGCACCAGCCACCAGTGAAAGCAATGGGCTTTCTCCCCCCTGCAAAATTAACACGTGGTAGCACGGCGCACATCCCTGGGTGACAGCCTGCCCTGCCCCGGCACATCCCACAGTCTGCTGCGAGGACACAAACTGCTGCCTGCATCTACCTTGGGGTAAAGCAGCAGGCACGCAAAATGACTTTTTCCCTTCTTTTCAATTTAATAGTCTCTTGGTGCCACTCAGGTAATTACACCGGTATGGGTCTTTGTAAGCTTGTTTTATTGTTCCTAGTATTCCCCCTGGCAAAGAACTGAGAAAAACGTCAATTTTCTAAAAGTACTCTGGCTTAAGCTGGCCGCCGGTGCTGTAATGTGGCCATCCCTAAAGTCCAGAGTGTATAACTATAACCAAAATGGAGTTATTTCTTGTTTCCAGAACAATTTCTTTAGCACTATTAAGAAAAAGTCTATAGAATAGAAAATATACATTGAACCCCCCCCCCCCCCCCCCCATGAGTACAAGAAAGCATTTTTGAGGATCTATTCTAAAAAATATTTTGGTAAAATGCTTATCTAACAAAACTCAGTGTCTGCTACCTGGCTTCTGCCAGTGGAAAAATGCATATTCTCAGCCCAAATGCTTCTAGCAGTAGTTTTGGATTGGTGATGAGAACAATATTTTTATCCCAACAGATCATTTTAGCATTTATCCGCAAATGATGGACAAAAGATTTTTGTAGTGAAAGGAGGGAAGCAGAGCAGTATTATTTAAGAGGAACGCTGGCCATTTTTGAAAACATTCAATAAAATAATGATATGGTGGTTTTTTACTCATCTCTTAATAAATGTTTGAAATTACAGGAACCAGCCCTTCCAGTAGAGGTACTAATGTTAATGCTAAAGAATAAAATGTATCAAACTATTTGATTGTCAAAATATCTAATTTCACTCTTCTGAACTAAGCTTTTTTTTTTTTTTAAAACAAGCCAGACATCAAGCTGACCAAAGCTAATATATTTGGAGCAAACTTTTAACCTATAACAGCTTAACATGACCAGAAGCAGTATTCTGTGGTACTGGTCTGTTCTCAGTCATTTTTGTTTTCCCTTTTAATAAGTGGATTGCTTCTGCACCTATACACTGCTCCAAATAAGTCTGGTGAAAAGAAATGTGCTTACTTCTATTAATAGTAAAGCCATATATTTGCAATCTTTTTAGCGTCTCCTCCAGCTTTTAGAATTGTTCCTCTGAGCTCATCCCATTCATTAATAAATTATCCAAAAAACCAGCTAACAATTCTTACCCCCTCATCTTGTGGCATATAGATTGGTCACTCTGAGGGTTAACGTCACATTTGTAAATAGCTCCTTGGGTACGTTCACTATCAGATCCTTTTGCAAGACCCGGGACCAACCTGGAGATGCGAATTCTGCCCTTCTCAAAACTTCTGTGAATGAATCTTATGGTGTAGGAATTGGGTATTGATCCATTTGCAGTCAGGGATTTACGGTGACTTTACAGTTTCCACAAATCCTTACTCCGTCGTGGGTCTTGGGAGCATGTACAGCTGGTACAGCCCCCGCCCTAGCATCCACAGAGGAAATTGTACCCTGCCTCTGTAATCCATCCCACTGCTCCTCCGATCCATCCCACCACCCCTCCGCAGCCACCCTGCCCTACACAAATGGCACCAGCCTCGCCTGCACAAATTGAGAAATGGCATCATCCGCTCCCTCCAGCCTTTTGCTGCTTATAAAACAAACATCTGCCTTAAATACGGCTCTATATTTTACCTGTTGGCTCCCCCACCCTGGCAGGTCTGTAGCGTGTCGCTCTTTGGTCCAGTTTACGCTTATATATTGCCACTTTCTGCCTATCAGCAGGAGGCCGTCTCCTTCAGTCACAATTAACTCTAATGGCAAATAAGTGTATTGAAAAGTTACTGTGACAGGCAGACAGCCCAAAACTACTTCTCTCTCCTTCCTGGGACACCGTAACAGCAAGTGCATTTCCTTCAGACTTATTCTAGAAATTTTTCTTTGATATACTCCCTGGGACACCCCGCACAGGCTCCCAGGCGTAATGCCGTGTGGTTTACTTTCACAGTAACAGAATGCATAGGAAGTCAGCCCATCCCACCCGTGCTAGTAAAGGGGCTCAGGTCCTTCAGCTCTTTTTCTAAGGAGCATCCTCATTCTGAGCCATGCTCATCCATACCCCAAGGTGTGTCCCAATCACCCTATCCCAAAGGTTTTTCTAGATTACGGGGCTCCCTCTGATGGCGGTACCATCTTATTCACCACATGCAATGAGTTTTCCTGTTGATGTGGCACAGTGTCTTTCGACGCAGAGGTACCTGAATGAGGCTGGGTCCTCTCACTAGCAGCGATGAATCAGCACTGCGCACCAGTGCCGTGCTGCTGTACTTTGCCTTTCCCCTCTGATATATAAAGCTCCACGCATTCAAAGCTATATTGCACCTAAAGTACCTCCGGTGGCTGCCCTCAGGGCTGGATTGTGCTGTGCAGATGTACACCATTTTTCTGGTGTTTTACTCCACAAACAAATTGCTCTTGACCTGCATTTAAAAAAAAAAAAAAATCAAAATAGCAAGGAATAATCACTATTTAGACTTGTCAAAGGCTCAGTAGTATTTCCTCCTCTTAGCTGATTCTTGAGATAAAACTTGGATTTAAAAAAAAAAACAAACTGTGGTAGGCATAATGTTTTTAGACTCTGTATTACCTCTTTATATTCTTTCTCATGAAGTTCTCGTGGAAAATGTAAGTCTTTAGGCACTCAAAATGCTTTCCAGCCAATGTTACAAAAACAGCCTTTGCTAGGCTGCATTTTCTATAGCATTTGCATAAAAATACAGTTCAATTCTCGGTATATGCTGAAAAAATCAGACTTTCTTATTTCCATTAAGTTGGAAACTGTCCATATTGCCATATGTAGCCATTTTATCTTTCCTCTTTCCTTTCTTATAAAGCACAATCCTTGATGCCAGCTTGCTTTATGTTTTTGCCATTCACAGGGAAGTAAAAAATAGCAGCACCATTCCTGAAGAGACAGCAGCAGAACAATGACTTTGCTTAAAATCCAGAACAACAAAAATTCACCAAAACTAACCACTTAAATCATCCCATTGCAAAATCAAGGTTCAAATTCTGTGTTTTCCTAGAGACTGCTGGTCTGCAAGTGAGCTCTTAAAATGTAAGTGATAGCAGATTCCTAATGCCTCACAAAGCTGGGTGTTTATAATAAATACTTGATATGCAGTCATTTAACAAAACAGAGCTTCCTATTTCTGGTTTTACGTGATACACAGTACTTAAAATTTGCACGACAGCAATGCGCTTCTGGTAGCAAAGCGGAGTATCTGCAAACATTTGCAATAATCTAGTATAAAGTCGAATCCCTTGCCGTTCAGGCCGATTTCATTCATACAGACACAGACCATAGCATCAGCTTTATCGAAGTTACGGGAAGGATAAATTCAACCCTTTTAGTTCGTGTTTACAGAGTCATACATTTTTTTATAGTTCTACAAGCAGAGAGATTTCTGTTTAAAGCAGCATTTTTCTGGAGAAGGCTACAGCACCATCACATGATTTCAAGGCATTTAGATATAAATGAAATAGAGTCAGGTAATTCAGAAGAAGGCCCCTTGTATTCTTCATTACAAGTGGGAGGCAATGATACAGGCGGTTTTTGCAAAACGACTGAGCTTGCGAGAAGAGTTGTTTTTACTAATTGCGCTGATTTTGTGTCCAAATGCTGATTTTGTGTCCAGCTTTACCATGAACAGACCATTACCGGCTCCTCAAAGAGTCCCAGTTTCCCTGGTTTTATACATCTAATGGCACCCACTGCTAGTCAGGCAGCGTTAAGTCTGGTCCCGTGTCAGCCTTTATGCCTTGTTTGTGCTAAAAATTAATTATTTAAGCCTTAAAAACATAGGACCTTTTGTTTCTTTGCTTTGACCACACTGTGACATTAGAGAGCAGAGCTCAGATGAAAACGCTTTCATTTGACTCATTTCATTAAAACACCCTTTCTCCATCTCATGGGGTTTTTTTGGTTTTGTATTTTGTTTTTTTTTAGGGAGGCAGAGAGGTGCCTCCCCCTTTCTCCATCTCATGGGGGTTTTTTGGTTTTGTATTTTGTTTTTTTTAGGGAGGCAGAGAGGTGCCTCCTGAATGCAACCAAGCGTGACTGGAAAAAGCAGGGGCTTGGCGCGGCACCGCGCGTGTGGCCACGTGCGGGGCAATGCTGACCCCAGCAGCATCATACCGAGAAGCCTGCTTGTTTTTTGGGTGAGTCCCCCTGAAATGACCATTGCCTCCCTTGCACATCTGCGGGGGAGCCCCTGGCTCCTTGCTGCTGCCTCGGGCAAGCCACCAGAAGGCATGGGCAGGGAGGCAAGCTTGGGTGCCAGCGTTCCCACGTGCTGGGCTGGGGAAGGGCTGAGCGGACAGAGAGGGCACCGCCGCTTCGGAAGAGAGGAATGGTTGGAGGGGGAGAGAGGGAAAGCGTTATTTCCTGAATAAGTCACCTCGAGTTAAAGCCTCTGGGTTGTGTACAGCAGCCGAGGCTGGTGCTGTCACTCGGTGAGTAATAAAGGAGATGCCAGCTCCCGTCTGAGCTCGTTTTTTATTCTTGCGTTCAGGAAGCGCACTCATCTCGGTAGCTCTTTGCAGCTCTTCTTCGTCACACACGCCGGGTGAGGGCTGTCTGTCCCAGAAAGGGAGACACCTTCCCAGCAAACGGGGAGGCAAAGCCAAGCCCAAAGGAGAGAGGTCTGGCCACGGTGTTTGTTCTGGGATCTCCCCTCTCAAGTCCCCATATAGGTCACTCCCCACGCAGCAAACCCTCTCCTCCCAGATCTTCACTCGGGGACAGCATCACACATGGGAGGCAACGGGGAAAGATAATCTTTACCCATGCCAACTCTAAGCTCTCATTTGCCGGAGAAAGCAGCTATTTGCCCTCTCAGGCAATAAACAGCAATTAATTTTTTTGCTGCTTATCAGCAGCCACCTACTTTCTCTGTAGGCAAAAGCCAGCCCCGCTTTAACGTTTCTTACTGCGTCATATAAGAATCAGCAATCTCACCCAGCACTCGCCCAGCTTCAGCAAACGCTACTTGGATCCAGTGGCCTGGCGCGGACAGAGAGCTGCAACCAACGCCATTTGGCTCCACTTGTTTTTGCATACCAGGGCCCTGTGGGCCAGTGGCATACCAGGGCCCTGTGGGCAAGGTCCCCGCCGTTATTACATATTCTCATTAAAAAAATTAAAAATAAGTGAAATGACATCCAAACTGCAAAGCTTCCCACAGAGGCACTGCCAGCGCTCCTCATGGCCAGACTGGGCAGCAAAGGCACCTCCCTTGCAGCAGCAAAGGCACCGAGACAGCCAGGGGCTGGATAAGGTGGATTTCCATGAACAATAACAGGTGAAAATGTAGACTTGTAGAAAGGAAAAAAAAAAACCAAACAGAAATAGGACCAAGAATAAACTATAGGAGGGAAGCTGTATGGCAGTAACCGGAATTAAACTGAAATCTTGTCTCATTAATGCCATCATCTTAGTTATCCTTTCTGCCTCCTCCAACACCTATCAGTTATCACATCCTCCTGCTCACTTCAGATCTTCAGCTGCATCATCTTCCAGCAAACTCTCACACAGTTAACTACTGGAAACAATCCCATCCCAGTCTAACCGAGCTCTTAATCTTAGTAAAAGTTATCACCTAAATGACCATTTCAAGATTAGGACCCTGGCATATGAAGCTTTCCAGGCAGCAGCTGCCATAAAACCATTCAGCATCTAAAGAGACCTACGCAAGTCGTCTAAGCAATGTTAAAACCAACAGACAATAACCCGCTGGATTTGTGACTGGTTGCACCATGCTGGGGCTGGAGCCAGCCCCTACTCCTGCCCAGCCTCCAACACCACGGCAGCCCCTGGGCTTGGGGAGCCCCAGCCCTACCCAGGGATTAATTTATGGAGCTTTTGAACATTGCCTTTATCACCAAACACCTCGGCTGGGCTTTTTATTTAAACGTGTTAATTACTTGTGCACTGACATTGCAGCACAGCCACAAGCACATCTTGACTTGATTTCTGCCGTGGTGATGCTCGTGGCCCTCGTTTAGCAGGCTTACCTGCATGCTACCTGTCCTGCAAATTGAGTGAGTAATGTGAACCTCGGCAAAAAGGAGTTGGAAGAGGGTTTCTGGTTATTCAGAAAGTACTCATAAAGCATTTTAAGAGTATTTTGAATCTGTATTTTAAAAAGAATGATCAAGATTCACAGCTGTGCTACATCAGCAGAACGACAGTGGTATTAATGAAAAGAGGTCAAATTATGCCAGCCAGAACACTGACCCTGGACTCTTTAAATAAATACAAAATACAAACACAGAGATCATTCAGAGAGTGAGAAATTGAAGTGCACCTTGAGTGCTCACGTGTGTGTTTGTGCCCAACAGAAGATAAGTCAGCATGCATTTAATCGAGGATGCTGTGTCTTACATGCTGAGAAACAGTCCACAATTTTCATAAGGGTAAAAGGATAAAGTCCTTCCTGGATGAAGCTTGAAGCAATTGTGCAGCCTCAGAGACAATGAGCAGGTAAACCAGATTTTGCCACAGGGATAATGAAGATCAGTGTTTAGCAATTAACTTAGGCAACTGCATCATCCATGCTTCTTTTTGGTATGACAGAACTGGACTCAGAAGAGTGAAGAAATGTAAACAGAGCCATTTCTCCTACGTCAGCTGTAGTTTGCTGGCTTTGTCAGCCATGATCTAGGTCCCCAAAACCTCCGTGCAGAGTGCACCAAGCTTGTTCCAGTGTCATGCCATTACCCCCGATGCTCAGAAGTACGAGTGCGCAGGGAATGCCATCAGCAAGGAAGGGTGAAGGAAGCAGGTGGGGGACATTACTCTCTGCTGGCGGGACAAACCTGCACCTCCCCGTGCCGCTGCCCCAGCTCCAGCCCACACCATAGCTGTACGCCTCCTCTTCTCCATGCCATCCTGGCCTGCCAGGCTTACATGTCTCATCTCCAGCAGTTAAGGGTGGGAGAAGCTCCTTCCTTCACTGCCTGGTGAGCTCTGGCCTCCTTTGCTTGCGTGTCATGCTCCTGCCACCTAAGTGCTGGCTGGGTGACTGCCTGGTGGCTTGGGGAAGCACAGGTTTGCTATTAAAGGCACCAGAGTGACAGGCTGTTTCTTTTGGTTTTCTTCTTCCTTCCTTCCAACCAGGCTATTTTTAAAGTTTGGGAAAGGATTCAAGTCAAATGAGAAAAAAAACCAACCACTTCTAGGCATATTTATACAATAAGTAGTCTTTTTTTTTTTGCCTCCTGGTTTGTTTTTGCACATGCTGTGCTTTCATCGTGGGATCTTTTTGCCTTCCCCCCCCCCCCCCCAAAAAACCAAACCCGCCTTTTTTTTTTGCCTCCTGGTTTGTTTTTGCACATGCTGTGCTTTCATCGTGGGATCTTTTTGCCTCTCCCCCCCCCCCCAAAGGAAACCAATGAAAGAAATCATCATCCTAGCGGCCAATAATTGTCAGGTTAGATATGAGATAAAACTAGAAGCAATGATACAACTTTCTGGAACGGGTACAGAAACAGAAACGCTGCTCATTTTAGCTGCTGCACAGTTGCACATTTGTGGCACGCGAACTTACTTTCCTGGGAGCCTTGCTGATGAGCAGGTTTTCCGCTCTGGCCACAAAGCCCATCTGACAGCAAGCACCTATGCCCCTGCAGCCCCTGGGGGAGGCCAGAGGATGGCCCAGCCATCCTTATTCAGATTTATTTCAAGAAACCAGTCAGTCATCCCTTCTTCTGAATTTGCCCCTGCCTGCAGTGGCTTCATGGGACACTGTTAGCCCATTGCTCGGAGGGTGCCCTTGGCCGCCGTGGCGTGCTTGGCTCCTGCCGCCCCGGTGTACTGTCAAGGCTTGGGGCTGCCGTTGACTGTCCTTGATGAACGTTACACATATTTGCAGGCAACAAATACCTGCTGTGACAAAAAAATACAAAATGAGGGAAATAAAGTTGCATAGGTTGTTGTTTCAGCTTGGGATAATGACTCCACCAGCATCTGCAGGCTGACAGGCTGCTTAGATTAATGTCACCTTCAAGAACGTGGCTTGATTTTTCCTTTAAACATTTTGTCTTTACCAACAAGCCCCTCACCTTAGCACCGAATAATTGACTCTGCCTTGAAGTTACTAGAGCTTGTCACAACGCTTTAAATATTGGGCTGGCTGCAGCTCTCATGTAGCCGAGGGAAGCAGCCGAGGAGTCGGCAGCACCTCACCTCCCTGTGCCATGGCAGAGTTGGGTGTGCTTGAACCACCAGATGCCCCCCTGGTGTGGCAAGCAGCTCCTCACCGCTGCTCAGGCTTCCCAAAACACATCAAAGCTCAAGGGTTTCCCCCAGATCTGCCTGGGGAGAGGAGAAATGGGAAGCACCCCTCCTGCAACACCAAGCCAGACAGCTCTTCATGGCTTTCTTCCGTTCTAAAACTTTTTAATATTTTAATTAATAATTTAAATACACTTTAGGTTCACTGGTAGAAGTGGCCAAGCACAATCACTGTATAACAGAGCCATATATTCACTTTCAACCACACACCGACCACCTTCCTGCACAGGAGAGAACCCGCACCAACAAAATCATCCTGGCTACAAACTACCTTATTACTTTCTCAAAAGAGATATTTTTCAGTTTTATTTAGAGCACAGAAAGGAAGGGAAAAAAAAAAAAAAGAGGAAACTGTTTAAAGTCAGCGACACAAAGGCAAGATCTGTTCAGATAAACATAAACGTGACGGCACAATTTTCTTTGGTCTTCTTTCTATCAAATCTAAAAAATTATTTTTAATTGATTCTTGAAGCACTTTTTGAAGTTCAATAAATGCTTCAGAAATCAGTTGGGAGTCCACAAATGTTAATAGTATTTAGCTCATTTCAATAAAAATGGCCTCATTAACATGCCAGCTGCTAAAACGTGTGATACCAACTGTGTCCTTCTGCCAGCCTGCAGGGAAGCATTCCTACTTACTACTCAGTTTTGCTTTAAAAGAGACCATTTAGAAAACATACCCATTTTACTGTATGCACACGTTCAGATAATTACTTCACTACTGCCCTACCCCCAAAAATGGCTTTAAAAGTCCCCGGCAGCCCTTCCAATGAGGTGAGCTCAGGCTGGCTTTCTTTACGGATTTTTTTTCTGCAGGCAAGTAAAACCTCATTCGCCTTCCCATCCATCAACGCAGAAGGAGCCAGGTGAGCACCGCGCCTGTCTGAGGCAAGAAGTTTTTCATTATGGCTCTGCTACGTGGAAATAAATAATCTTCGCTCAGCTCTGCCACTGTCAAGCCATGACCGGCAGCTGCACCTCCCTTTAGTGTGTGTAAGCACCCAACCTCCAGCTCCAAAATTTGAGAGTCATATTGCAGCTAGCATGAGAGTGAGTGCCTGCTGCCTTCACCCATCTACATGAACTAAGATGCCCCACATTTTGGCTTTATAAACAGCTTTTTAACTAGTATTTGTGCATTGTGGTTAGCTTTCTGAGACCTTTGGATGAAAGCTATTAGAAGCTTTCAGGACTGGGGTGATGCCTGTGTTTGAATGGGTACAACATCCAACCCAGGCTCGGGGCAGAAATAACATTTGGAAGCTCATTTTGAAACCTTTAATTTGCTGCTTTAAGCTCCTTAAGCCAGCTGCTGCTGCCACCCTCCTGGCTGGCCCTTGCACGGTGAGGACTTCAAGTAACACTGCAGTGCTTTAGAGGCACAATAACAGTAGCAATAATAATGACATGCCAAATTAAATCGTGTCATTAGGTCACAAGGTAAGTAGTGCTATATAAGTATTTCCAGAGAAAATGTGAGACTTTGTTCAATAAAGTACTAATCAAGTCAATGAGATTGACAAAATCCAACTCAAAAAGGTCACCAACAGGTGGTAACACCAAAAATTTCCACATCTAATACATATCTCCAGCATAAGGCTGCATTAATAATTCCAGATCCCAACATATATCTCAGCTCAAGAAAAACAACCCACTCTGGCCTTTAGGAGTCAGGTTTTGATTCTCAGATTATGTGAATGCCTCTTCTTTGTGCTTACATTTGTGACCGTGTGTCCAGCTGGTGCCATACCTACCAAGCAAGCCGTTCACGCAGTTAAACGAAGCTGGATATGCCAAGTAATAGCCATTTTACCCAAAGCAGCCTGGATAGCAATACACATGCCAACCTGCCTGCTAAGCCCTGTCCCCTCTCCACTGCAGACCAAAGTAGCATGGGACTGACTGTGCCACAAGTGTCCCCCAGCACATACAAGCCAAGAGGAGACACCAGCAGCCATGCCAAGGAACCCATTTCCTCACTGTTTTAGGGCATCCCGATGCCTAAAGCAGCAGGATGACAAATCCATCCCGTAAGAGCCAGCATAGAGGTTGCAAAGCCCTCATCATGCTCAGGTACGCCTTTGGTGGGGAATCACAGAAGGAACTCAGTCCCATATAGCTGAAGAGCAGCTGTGCAGGATGCAACCCTAAAAAGCAGACCAGACCCTGTGAAAGGCAGGGCAACAACAAGCAAAATTAAGTAGCTATCAGCAGGCACTGCAACAGCAGGTCCTACACATGGGTGCCCATCTGGTCCCACAACCCCTCGTCATCCTGCAGCTTCCACCCTGGGTGCCGGCACAGCAGGATGCAGCTCAGGCACTTCAGTGCAGGAATCTGAGCCCGCATTACTGATGGAGGTGGATTTAAACTAAGCCACGAGTCAGCAAATGGGCTGATTTGGCTCTACCGCTCATGCTGCAATGGGAAAGAGGCAAAACAGAGAGTGGGACTCAGTGAGCATTTGAACCAGCACGCACAACCTGTTCAACTATTTCCTGAGTTCCTTGTAGGAGTGGAAACGGTGTTGTATGCCTGCCTTCACCCTTAGTCCTGCCTTTTTCCACCTTCTCTTTTCTGGGTTCCAGCTAAGACCATTAAAAATGTGATACTCTGGCGTGGCTTTTCCACTACTTGCATTAGCACCCTGCTGGGTTAGAAGCACAAGAAAAAACTCCTCCCCCAGCACCCTCAGACCCACCACAGCTCAAGACGCCGGCAAGCACCAGAGAGACATCCTACCTGTTATCCCAGATGTGCCCTCGCCTCTGTAAAACCTTGCTGGGGAAAAGAAAGTCAGTGCATCACCAAAATTTCAGGCAAAGATACAGCACCCTACAGCACAGGGTGGGCTGGAAAGGGAAACGTATGGGTCCTGCAACTGCGGCGAGCACGAGGCCAGCAAATCCCATCTGTGATCCTGCAGTTTTGGCCAGAGGTCCCCAACTGCTTGGTGCCTTTGAGCAGAGATCTGCTATTGCTGTTTCCTCCCGTGGTGGGGCAAACCTCATAGTCCCATGGAAGGCGGGGACATGCTGGGTGACTCGTGCCACCCCGCTGGCTGTCACCACCCTGGGCAGCCTGTGCTGTGAAAACAGAGGTGTCAGCCCCTCCCACAGTGCTCAGTGCTTCTGAGATGACTCCACTGCCTTTTGGTAATCAGAAAGCCTCGGGGCACCTCAAGTTCGTATATGAAGCATAATTAAATAAAAAGTGGCCCAGACCACAAGCAGAAAAGGCCACAGTACAGCTGAACAGGTTAGAAATACTCAGTTCCTCTGAATTCACTGTGAGATGCTGAGCCCAAAGCCTGGCCCAGGACCCTCCAAGGCCACCCAAGAAATCAGAGTAAAACCATGGGGACTAACTGCACAGGGTTATTACAAAGGTTAAAGTACAAACAGCTTCAGAAAGCACTTATACATGTTCACAAAAGGCCAGCCTGCCTGACCATGAGGTGTAATTGCCTCTGTGATGTCCTTGAGGACATCTTTGGTGGCCAGATCGCGGCCACATGTCCATGCACTGGCTGGCAAAGACTGGCACCTCCATCATAATGCTTGGCAGTGGCCATGCATTGAGTCAGGGAAGAGGACACCGGAGAGGCTCCTCTGCCCTCGCCTGCTCCGAGCAGAGGGGAGAGGTGCTGGCCAGGAGGCCACGGTGGTCTGTGCAGCGCATTGGTGCTGTCCGCTGCACAGCCCAACTGGGCATTTCAGCCCCCGAGGACAACCTTCCAGAGCTACAAATGTTTTGCTCGACAGATAAATATATTTTTGTTAGGTCTTCGCTTACCAGGCTCTGTGCAGAAGTGCTGCAATAGCTGGAGTCTCTTCAAATTTCTCAGCTAAACATTTTTAAAGTGCAATTATGTTTTTTTGCCATTAAAGACCTATATGAAAGTGCACACAGCAGGGTAGCATTCTCCAGACCTACACATTCACAGCCTTTGCCCTATAAAGCATCGCTCCCACCCCTGTCCATGAGGCAGGCACCCCTCCCCGGGCACCAGCCATGAACAGCCAAGTTTCAGGGGGTGAAGGCGCCCGGCTCCCTCCTTCCCCTCTCTCCTCCCAGTTTTATTTCGGGTCACCCGTATTTCGCTGGAGAGGTCAGAGTGTGGCAGCACAGCCGCGGCTGAGGCCCTTCCCGGAGGGAGGAAGGTAGCACGCAGAGCTTTTGAAGCGATGATAAGAGAGAATGCTGCAATTAGGGGGTTGCAGTTTCTCTGGCAAATTTGCATTTTAAACTACTTTTTTGTATAATTGCATTTCATCTTTCTTTTCACTCTGACTCTTGTAACTTTTATTATTATTTCCTAAGGATGGCTCAAAACACTGTATAAGACTACAATTAAAAAAGAAAGAACAATTTTATATCAGTATGAATTTTTTCTTAAAATATTCCTTTGAGATTAACCATTAGAAGAAAGAAAAAAAAAAAAGAAAAAAGGCTGCTGAGACAAGGGGAAGCAGAAGGCGGCGATGCCAAAAGGGATCTCACCCTGAGGAGGGAGCTGCAGGTTCTGGCTCATTACCCCAAGCTCTGCAGAAAGCAGAGGGGCTGTAGCAAGGACTTCTTCCTGGCCCCCTCCCAGCCAGGCAGACACCCCGACCCCCCCACAGGGGGAAAACCCAATTATGAGCCCCTTTGCCCTGGGGTTCACAGCTTGGCCCCGACTGCTAAATCCAATTACCTCCGGGTCCCATTAAGCAAAGATACCTTGACAGCTCTGCTATCAGGATAGATTAACCCACAGCCAGATCAATCCCCAGATCCTCTCCTCCCTCCCCTCCGCAACTCTGCTGGTTGCGTGAAAAGTCAAACGGCACCATTGTGGCAGATCTTCTGCACCTTCATTTCTCATCCCCTCCAAATAGCCTCTTGCCACTCACCAAATACACCAGTGCCCTCAAAATGGGAGCGGGGGGCTCAGCCTCTGACAGGGCCATGGAGATGCTGAGCCAACGCAGCCAGCTGCAGGGGACAGCCCACGCCGTGGAAAAGACGAGAGCAATAAGAAAATACTCCCAGCTGTCTCAATACACCAAAAAAAAGCACGTCTACATAAGAAAAAAAAAAAAAAAAAAAGAAAAAAGGCTGCTGAGACAAGGGGAAGCAGAAGGCGGCGATGCCAAAAGGGATCTCACCCTGAGGAGGGAGCTGCAGGTTCTGGCTCATTACCCCAAGCTCTGCAGAAAGCAGAGGGGCTGTAGCAAGGACTTCTTCCTGGCCCCCTCCCAGCCAGGCAGACACCCCGACCCCCCCACAGGGGGAAAACCCAATTATGAGCCCCTTTGCCCTGGGGTTCACAGCTTGGCCCCGACTGCTAAATCCAATTACCTCCGGGTCCCATTAAGCAAAGATACCTTGACAGCTCTGCTATCAGGATAGATTAACCCACAGCCAGATCAATCCCCAGATCCTCTCCTCCCTCCCCTCCGCAACTCTGCTGGTTGCGTGAAAAGTCAAACGGCACCATTGTGGCAGATCTTCTGCACCTTCATTTCTCATCCCCTCCAAATAGCCTCTTGCCACTCACCAAATACACCAGTGCCCTCAAAATGGGAGCGGGGGGCTCAGCCTCTGACAGGGCCATGGAGATGCTGAGCCAACGCAGCCAGCTGCAGGGGACAGCCCACGCCGTGGAAAAGACGAGAGCAATAAGAAAATACTCCCAGCTGTCTCAATACACCAAAAAAAAGCACGTCTAGATCTCTCCAGCGTGCTCTGAAGGGGAAAGAAAAGCTAGTAAAAGGAGAAGGAAAATGCACTTCAATCTATAATAAAACAACGCCGCTGCCATTGTCAGGCACCTGAATGGAGACATGAAGGTTAGATGAGCCTATGTTATATTTAATGCTGTCAAACGCTGTTTGGACACAAAGTGTGGCTTGCGTTATTGCCATGCTCCCCGCCTGCAAGGCTGCCTTGCAGCGTGAAAGGATCCCCAGCATGTAATGGGCTCATTTTTTTGTAATTGCAGAATTTGAGTCAAGAAAATGGTGGGGACTTTGTATTTGAATGTCACCTCTGATATGTCGTGTTAATTTTCCTCTTTTAATACCCTCATCTGGATGCTAATGCCAGATGATTATGTTGGTATATGAAATGAATGCAAGCAGGTCTAAGTAAAAGGGCACCAATTCATACCCCATCAGGACATGGGTCCATGGATTTATTGACATACCAGTCCCAATTCTGATCTGAGTTAAGCCAATATAAATTAAACGTAGCTCCCTTAAAAAAAATAACTAGTGACTGGGGAAGGAGAGGTCCATGGCTGGTATTAACCTACACATCTCCTCCGAAAGCAGTGCTTCTGCAGAGACTGAGCCTGGCTGGACATGTCCAGCCCAGCCAGGCCCATGAAGGCTACATAAGGACATCCAAGAGGCTGCTCCTGAGGCAGCGCTGCATGCTACTTTCAGCCTAGTTTGCAGGGTTTTTTTGTAAACTAGCTTAGCTGTTTTATATACACTCTGTTCCTCGCAGAGGGGGAAGCAAGATGGGATTTTTCCCCTCCTCTTCCCTTACCCTCCAGCACATGCAGCAGTTTCACTATGTCTAGATTTTGTCACTACAACAAACCTTCTGGGGTTTGGTGGGGTTTTTTTCCCTGTGAGTTTTTTTTCAAAGTCTTTTAAGGGGGGAAAAAGAAACAACTCAATAAATCAGTGCTTTGTTTTACTGCACTGGCTTAAGACAATATCCTTAGGATATTACTAATTAATGATCTAACCCTTACAGCTTCTCCACAGTAGGATAAAAGTTGGCAGAACAGAGAAGCTCCAGATGGAGGAAATCTTCTGCATCAGATAAGGCTTTATGAGTTACAAGCCCCTGCCATTCACTCTTAAGGCCACAGCCATAAGCCACTTGTTATGTTGCAAATCAGCTGAAAATACCCTAAATGCAAACCTCTCTTTTAAAACCACCTGTTGCATCAGAGGCACTCAGAGTCTAACACTCTGATTTGGGTGTAGAAAGCACTTTTTTTTTTTTTAATTGAAAGAAAGTTTACAGTGGTGAAAAATAAGAGAGGAAAGGATGAACTGCAGCCACACAGCCCAGCTTCAAACACATCCTGTTAAAAGTTCGTGGAATAAAAAGTTACACAGCACTAGCAGAGTATCTGCAAGCTAGCGCTGGGTGAAGTTTTAACCTGATTGACTTGCTCTTTTTTTTTTTTCCCCCTGCAAAAACTATAATTTATTTTCTATTCTAAGCCCTTTTGAGAAAACAGCTCGTGTGGGTTTGATGCCAAGTGCACAGTAATAATAATAATACTAATCCAGAAGCCATAGGCAAGACTGCAGAGCTCTTTACAGGGCCCCCAGCCCATGGGCAGGAGATCCCTAAGCCAGCACCTGAAAGGCTTCTTGAACCAGGAAAATTAGCTGCAAAGCCTTTACAAAAGACCTATTTTCAGCAAATTAAAATGAAGGCAATACAACAGAAATACAGAGCGTGACTGGTAATCCATCACCGTACAAGCCATACCGGCCAAGCCACCTCCCCACACTGCTTTGCCCCCTGCTTCAGCATCACGGGGACGTGCACAGCTTGTCCTGCTCCTTTCAAGTTATTAAAGCACTTTGGGCCGTTCCTGCATAAGAGGGCCCTGAATGAGCCAGGATCTCAACTTTCACGTTCAGGTCGAGATTTCACATGCACTGACCCACCAACATTGAGTCAAACCCAAAACCCCCGCTCACGTCTCCTGTTCCCAGCTCTCACCATCCCGGTTTAGTTAGGTTGCAGTAACCACTTAAACTCTCTCCTCAAAGTTACATAATCTTCTGTGTTATTGGAGTGGCCTTTTTTTAACTGATGAAGATTAAGCACTTCATTTTGCCTTTTAAAATCTGTGCTCCATATCATCTCATGATTTTAAAATGCCTGGTAGGATTAAACTTAAGACTTTTCTCCATTGGGTCCACTAAAGCTTCTGCAATTTGAATCTGTGTTTTTTTGATAAGACAAGAGGATCCCACATAAATCACTGGAGTTTGTTATTTTTAAAGTTCCCCCTCCCCATCTTCACAAAAGAAGGGATAATCTGAATTTTAGATTTTAAACACTGATCTCACTTGAGTCTCCTTCTATTCCAGATAGTGACGTTACGCCTGCTGTCTAATTAAGGAAGAGATGGATTAAGTGATAGATTTATCGCCTGCCTTGGAAATTACCATAACCATTATTATAATAGTAATGTCTACATCATACAGGATCCAGAAGTGCTTAACCAGCTAAAGAAATCCTGTTTCCATTGCACATGTGTAACAGCAGTGGCATACGGAACATCTCCAGGCTAAAAATCAGGCCAGGATCCAACCTAGTGCATATTTGTGCTAGATGTAAAGTACTTGTGAGCGGTCCTCATTCGTGAGCTTTCATAGTGTAACTCATAGGTTTAAAGATACATGTATACAGCGGGAACATTAGCAGCCCACCCACCCCACCAAAGGAAAAAGAAACAACTACTTTGCTAGAGAGGGATTTAGTCAATTTAGGTGCCTAAATCCACAGCGAGATCCTGAAATGCCTTCTTTAGATGTTGTGGAAGCTCTACATGCATCTCTTTTTAAAAAGTTTACAGCTCCCCAAAAGCCTTCATCTCCAATTTGGAGAGACAGGAGTATTTCAGCCATGGCAGAGTAGATCATGTTGGTATCCTACATGCACCAAAACCCAAATGGGGTAACAAAAGTAATAGCAGATAAATGCTCACATGCCCTAAGGTGCTGTATGAGGAGAGCCCTGCAGGATGTTTGGGAGCTTGTCTCAAAGCAAAGAGAAGTCAGTAGGGGCAGCTACTGTGCCAAGAAGGGGGCTCAAGAAGGGTTTCCCACTAACCTTGTCATTCCTCATCCTTCAGGCCACGACATAACTGCAGAAACACACCACCTTTGCCTGCTGCTTTACAAAGTCTGCATTCCCATTCCATTTCTAAAGATCATTTCACAGACTCCTCAAGGCAGCAACTGAAAAACCCTGCACCTCCAGAGCAACAGACCCCCATGACACCAAGCAGCAAGACAGCACAAGGAGGGTAACAACTCCAGGGCACAGCCAGGCTGCCTTCAGGGGGTGCTGAGAAGGCTCTCCAATAGAAGAGCAATGCCTAAAAAATGCCGGCTGTGCCTGGAAGGTGGGTGCTCAACAGGTGCGCATTGTAAGGAAGAGGGAGAACCTAAATGTTGCCCCTAATCCTCTTAATTCAGAGGAACGTGGCAGAGAAGAAGGTTTTTAGCAGAGCATGTAAATCACGGCGGTTTGCAATTGTAGCTGGCTTTATCGAATTGTGTGCTAAAATCAGTAATTCTTCTAGGCCAGGAGGAAGATTATCATCTGGTGTAAATTCTCATACTTACAAAATAGCACGTTAATTGCTGTGATAATTTACACCAGCTGAGAATCTCCCCTGGGGACTGTGTTTATTACTCAGCTTTGTGTCTCAGACAATAGAGGTCTCTATCAGGGATGGGGGCCTGTGGTACTTTCATCATACCCATAATAATGGAAAGCAATATAAACCTTCTGTCTTTCCATTTTGGATAGCCAATGTATCAACTGAATTGGACCTAATGCACAACAGTGGAAGTGAAGCCTGGAAACACTGATGGAAATCACCTTCGGGGGTTTTCTTCCCCTCTCCCCCCCGGTTACCTTTTACCGAATGATCTTTCCATCTATTTACAATGCTGTGGAAAACACGGCGTTTTACTCACGTTTCAGTGCACAAATAGCCAAGCTATGTTTTGTCCTTTACAAAACCAATTTTAAAAGGCACACGGAGCAGACGAGGAGGGTGCTTTGGGGGTTAAACTGCTCAACGCTCAAATTTACCCAACTAAATAGTGAAAACATTTTTGGCTCACTTCCTCGAAATATGACCTGTCAGTTGTGTTCAACTTGATAAGGTCTTTTAAAGCTAAAAGTAGTTGAGTGGGTAGGGCTGGCAACACCCTGCAAAGTTGCTTTGGTTTTCTTTTAAAAGCTGAGCCCTGCAAAATGTTCTTTACTAATGCTGTAAACTTTAAAAGAAAACAAATTGCAACCCAAATAATCAACCTGCAGTGATACGCCAAGAAAAACGCATTGATGGTGGGGTCCTGGAGTGCCTCCCCATGCATCCTCCCCCCCGGCTCCCGTGCTTGGGCTCGCTGCAACCCGGGGCAGGGCCAGCCCAACGAGAGACGGTCTCAGGGCTGGCAGCTACCCCAGACCCCTTTCGTCTCCTAGGCACCCGAGCAGGGGCTGCCCCCTGCCTTTAGTCACCGATGGTCCAACACACGTGGCTGTGGCTGGTCTCTGCTCCGACCCCGTGAGCAAGGGAATAAGGTGCTATTTCTAGAGGCACGTGCCTGTTGCTGGTAAGCTGTGCTGTATTTTGTCCTAGCTGACCGGGTTGTGTATAGGCAGGCTATATAGGAACAAGCCAAGGCAGCAAAACCTAGAACAAGTTGGTTAATAACAGCATGCTCACCTAAGCAACCTGTTTCCCTCCCCAAATGCACAACTACAGTCTCAACAATTCAGCTGCCTACAGCCTCCCCTCTCTTCAGCTGCCTTAGCCCACTGCGGAGCCCGGGGAGGGAGTGGGAGCAGCAGCCGCAGCGTGGGGACCAGCCCTGGGAGCAGCATCCTCATAGCATTCAGCGGCAGGGTGCAGCTGCAAATCTGTGGGCGGGGGGGACGGGCTTTTTGCCTTTCGCTGGCGCTGCGCTCAGTGCAGGAGGGTGCGAAAGGCTGGCACAGGGCCCGTTTGGGGCAGGTTGCCCTGCTGCACAGAGCATCCCTACACCTAACATGTAGGAAGGACAGGAGGGATGCGCCGTTAGCTATTTTGCAGTGGAGTTAGCTGGGAGTGGGCTCAGGGCTCTCTGATGAGCTGCCCCTTGTTCCTTGGCTGGAAGAAGAAACAGCTCGTCAAATCTGACTCCTGGAGGTGCCTCAGAAACCATCAGAGGCAATTTCTGCAGCCGGTCTACCTGCAGCCGAACTGGACGGCACTGGAAGCTTTGCAGGAGCTCTTTTGTTTGCTGCATGGCCCCTTTTCCCCTGTCCTAATGCAAACAGGCTCTTAACAACCTAAACAGCAGCTTGGAAATATTTAGACCCAACATATTCCCGGCGGCTGTCAGAGCTGTCACTGCCTGCCAGGCAGCTGGGGGGGAGTGGGGAGGGGAGCCAGGTGGGGCCTCCAGAGGATGGTCAGCACCTCTAGCTTTTAAAGATCTCCAGCTTTGCTGGAGTGACGGAGATGCCTTTCCTACAGCACGTGCAGGCTGGACCTGGGCATCTGCATGCTGGCAACCAGCCTCCTCCGAAGAGGGACGTTTTGTCTGTGTCTTTTGTTCCCATTTGTGCAACGCTCCTGGATATCAGGAGCAAAACTGCTGCCTAGCCAAGGGGTATTACTCAGCTTGAGCACAATATTTGGACAGAGCCCTAACCCAGTGCTGTTACCAACCCAGCACTGACACCAAACTCTGATGTCCGTATTTGGAAAAAGAGCTTTGTGGCATGAAATTTGAAAAAAATCAGAGGATGTTTGAGGCATGCTATAAAACACCTGATATCGGGATAATTTCCTTCCAAATTCAGAAAGATAGTAACAGCCATAATTTGGCTTGCCCTCAGTTCCCTTCGCTAACACGGTAAAAAGCCTTCCCCACACTCCACAGCTTTTGGGAGGCTTCCTCTTGCGCCATGCCAGGCCGGTGGGGCAGCAGGCTGAGCGAGGGGACCCCGCGGGGCAGTGTGGGGCACTTGGCCCTGCGTGAAACCCCCCGCAGACCCAACCCGCAAAGTGGTACCTCCAAAACAACCTGCACTCTGCCAGAGCTTGCACTCGTGGTGATATATATGTGGGTGAGTGCGTGTATAGGTATGTGGGCACGGGGAGGCTATAGGGGGAAGCCGTGTGACCACAGCAGCGACCTCAGCATTTACCCCAGCCATGCTTCCGAGGACCAAAGTCAGGACCAACGCTGCCGAAATCGCCAAGGGCTATTGCAACCGATGGGATCCTCCCCTGCTTTTTACTCTATGGGCTGCCCAGGCACTGTTCACCATTCCCATCTCTGTTAAAAAAAAAGGCTCACTTGGAAAACTCGCTGCAAGGGAACTTTGCTTTTAGAAAATTTGAGGCCAGCGAATTAGCCAGGATCCATAAGCGGGTAATCTTCTCCAGAGACACCAACTACCCCAGAATGGCCGATGTAAAGTTACTTTTAAAATGGGAATGAATATTCATGGAGAGCATCACGCCATATTCACCCGCTTGCTATAGAGCGAGTCTTTGCATAAATCCTGATCTCATTCATCTGACAGTGATTTGTCAACTTGCACTGCTGGTGACAAGGACTAAGCTGCCCCATGCCCTTATTTTCAGTGAGAATCGGGTAATTTTTAAGAGTTTCACTTGTTTCCAATGCAGCCCAGCCTGACAAGAAAACTGGAAATACTGGTGACATTTCAAAGTTTAAAACTTTTAATTTTCAACAGCGTCTGCATCAGCCGGTATGATCAACAAGCTGCTTGGCAATTGACCCCCCCAGTAAATGGGCTGGGTTATTCGGAAATAACTCTATGGAGCATGGGAGCAGGGAAAACAGTAAGGCGTGAGATAGGCATCGCTCTGGGGAGCCATGCCATGCGGTAACGACAGCACTTCATCAAGCGATAAGCCTGTTAGAGATCCCCTGCCTCCCACGTACCAGCACAGACACTTGTAGCTAATCCCGGTGACAAGAACGTGCGGTTTCATCTCTTTTTCCTCTGGTACACCGCCACCAGCCCCCATGGCACTTTGCTGTTAGAAACAGCAGATCCCGGATCCCGCCACAGCAGGTACTGCCAGTTTGCACCACTGAAGCGGGGAGGGTTGAGGCCAATGAGCAATGCAAAGGGTGGCGAAAGCCTCACCACCACTTGCAGCCGAGCGAGAGGCTGCGAGAGCAGCCATTTCCTCAGGTTTGTACATGCCTAATAACTAGTAAGCTGTTGCACTCAGTGAATTGTTGGTCTCGGGCTTTTTTCTCCCAGTTGTTGAAGCACAAACGTGATTCCTCGTGAAAACACGTGATTTTGCTCTCAACCTGTTGGTTCAGGTTTGCGCTCCCGGTACCACCTTAGCAAAAAGCTAGCAGGGAAGGAGGGAAGTGGCTATTAAGCTGCTGAGGCCTTTGATCTGGTCTATTATGTTTTACAAGGCTTTAGAGCTGGACAAAAGTTAGGCGCCTGTGCCTCTCATCCACCGCTGCCTTGGGAGGGAGCGAAGCAGCAAATGCAGCCAGATGAGCCCTCCCCGCCTGTCCTAAGGGCATCCTTTGGCCTCCTCGGTTTTTTGGGATGCATTGCGGTCACCCTGGGGACCCACGGTGGAAATTAGCTCTGGGAGGACAGGGCAGACGATAACCCTGCTCCCTCCTGGCCACGTGGCATGGCCGACAGCACACGCAGCACTGCCGGCAGGTCAGCCTCACCCCCTCCATAGAGAAAGGAGGCTTTCGGGGGCTGCAAGGGAAGGAAGAGCAGGACCAGGCAGCAGGGCTGACAACAAGCCTCCCTCCAACTGGCCATTTCTTTGCTTTTAAGGGTTTGCACAGGCGGGCTTTGCCACCATGTGGCTTGTCTTGAAGCTTTGTTAAAGGGCAGCGTGTCTCACCTCACCCGAACGCAGTCTGTTGCTTTCATGGTATTGATGACACACTTTGATACAAACTGAAGTTGTTAAGCTGGGTATTTTTAATGCCTGGCAAGGTTTCCCTCTGTGCATATTCCTACGATACAGACCTCTTTAAGAAAACCTATTTTCTATGTAGCAAAAACTTAAAATATTTTCAAGACATTGCATGCTAGGAAAAAAAAAATGTCTTCAAAATAGCCCTGGCTACTGGGAGAGCTATTTGTGTACTTTATAAAATGCAACTGCCTTTGGGCCAGGAGAAACAATATGGTGAGCACATTGCAGCAACGAGGTCAGAGAATGTGGCTCTTTTCTTCCCTTTTGTTTAAAATATCTACAAAGTGGCTGCTATTTTTTTCGTGCATCGGTTGTGGTGTGCTCAGCCAGCGGGCTTGTTTCAGAGCTGTAGAGGGTCCTGCCGGAGCCTGGGGCAGCCGCAGCTCTGCACTTCTGCGAGCTGACACCAGTATGACCGTTCCCGATGCACACAGCACCGCATGTTAGAGGCTGCTCCTGAAAGCGTGGGGCTAAAGGGATGAGGTTCTCAGCTGCAGAGAACCATAAAGTCAGTTGCAACAAGCTTGGGATGTATTATAGTGGCCTCACCCTAAAAAAACCCCTTATACTCTTTTGTACAGCAAAGACAAGGCAATCCCTCTTGGCTCCAGAGGGACGTTTACACAGAGAAACTCAATCTCTAGCATAACACGTTTGTAGAGTTTCAGAAAGTTTTGTAGCATGCATAAATACCACAACCAAGGTTATGTTATAAACACCTGAAAAAGCAGAATAGATCAGTCTGATAAAATGCTTAAACAATACCCCAGGTTAATTTTAGTGCAGTTAACATTTCCTGCAGCAGTACATTAATGGAGATGTTGGTGACATTTTACTGTACAGCATGTCTTGCAATAACTCCCAGTGACCCTTGTCATTCCCTCTCATCCCGTCCTCACAGTGGCAACAAGTTTGCATCGAAGCATCCATTCCCTGCCTCAAATCCCATAAGATAACAAGGAGAGCATATGAAAAAGGCCCGAGCTCTCTTTTATTTGACAGTCTCACATTAACATTAATGAGGATGACTCTCGTTCAGACATTAAAACAAACCAATAAGCTGTGAAGTTTAGCTATTGGCGGGGGCAACGCAAGTCCTACAAACAATAAAAATCATGGTCGGCTGTCAATTAAACTTAATAATAAAAGAAATAATAAAAAGCCCTTTTATCCATTACGGATATTAGTCCTTCCTCATCAGAAAGTCTTACTGACCTTTGGAAAGGGAAAACATCCTGTGGCTATACCTGCTCTGGACGGTTTCTCTGGCGGTGAAGTCCTCGGCACGGCCCTAAGCTGCCTGTCCTCAAAAAGGCAGTGTGGGCGCCTGCCTGCGGTAAGGCGCACTCCCTCTGCACCACAGCAGCTTGAGGAGAGCATCCCCACGCCATCTGCACCTCCGACCCAAGGACGCGCAGAAGGGATTTTCGGTGCCACCTGAAGATGCGGGCAGAGGTGAGGAATAAAGCCGCAAAGCAAGACATGCAGAAGACCAGGTTACATTCATCCCCTCAGGATGACAGACTGGATTTGGATGCAGGAGAGAGGCAGGGAGGGTGCAGAGTTTGGCCACCCCTTTCTTTCCCATCCCGGAGAAAAGCAGAACGGCGCCCAGTTCCCATCTGCACCAGCTCGACGTCCCTTCCCATGCCCAGTGCCTGGCTCAACCCTCCCAGCGTCCCGGTGGAAAACTCACTTCTACTCCAATGTTGGCCCCAAGGTAGCCTATTTGTCTTCACTTATTTAATAATTTAACTGGAGCCTATCCCCACCCCGCTGAGGGCATATTCTCTGGTTGAAGGGTACTGATGTTGAAAGTCTTGCCATACATCCCAGGAAGGAAAGCTGAACTCTGCATGTTTTCCATCTGAATTGTGTCCATCAGAACCAACTCTGCTGTGCTGGAGGCGGGTATGACAGGTACAGCTTCTTTGCTTCTGCTCGGTGTCGGTGAAAAGTCAAGTCTTGTATAAAAACAGAACATTTCCCCGTGTACAAATAAAGACTTGGCTGAAGTCTCCGGGTAAGACACATCTGTGGTAAGTCTCTCCAGTGGATATAGAAATTTGTTAAACATTTCCATCTGCTGAGGAGTCTGGCCATCAATTTGTCCTTGTAAATTCCTAAGTGGCTTTGGTTTTCCAACATTGAAAAAAGGGAAACAGTATTTGTGGGAATATCCAAACCCATAAATATTGCACAGACATGCACACACGCACACAGAAAAAGCGTGGCATGTAATGCGAAGGCTTGCTCTTGCCAATTAGTACGAGGATTTTAGGAGTGTTCACAAACTCTTCATGAAAATGGCCTTTTAGGCAGGCTGATATCACCCAGATGTTTTTACTTACAATGACTCTGGGACTAATTTCTCTGCTTATCTGTTACTGCCCTCCAGCACTGGTTCCTGTTGATTAAATCTGCCTCAGTAAGAGGGTACAACTTTTCTTCTGGATACAAAATGGCTGGAGATCTTCAGTTTCCTGGTGATTGGGTGTTAAGTCTTCGCTGAGTTTTCACATAAACTAACACGAATAAGGGAGATCAGATCCATAGCATGCTACCTCCTTTGTCCTGTCGTGGGTTCAGAGTGCATTCCTGTCCCTCTCTCTTCTCAGAAGTAGCCCTGTGTAAGGGTCTGCGTGTCCCCACACATCAGAAGCTGGTGGCCATGGTTTCCAGAGGTGACCGGGACCTGCAGCTTCATGTTGAAGAGCGAGATCATCTTCTTTGAACACAAGGTCCTGCGTCCTTAGCAGTGGAAATAGCTCATCCCACAAGTGCAAGCCCTTTTCCCTTCCATGGGTGGAAACCTCACAGGCATACGTGAGATTTCATAGTTTGAGACCAAGCGTGTCATTCCACTCAAGTCAACAAAGACTTTGCTGTTGAACTTAGCAGGGCTCCTCCCCTTCTGTTTTAGGCTGTGGCGTGAAGGGCTGGGCAACATGCCCTGCCATGCATGACGTTCAATGCACTGAGTAACTGCAACTGTACTTTCAAAAGGGAGGTTTGCAGGAACCAGCTTGCCGATGTACACGCTCGTTTTGTGTGGGAGATGACACGACCTTCACGGACATCCCTAGATGCCAACTGTGGTCAGGTACCTGAGCTCCCAGGGCTTGTCTTCCAGCTGTAGCCAAGGGCTTCACACACATCTCAGCCCTCTCCCAGATTGTGCCTGCTAGGAGAGGCCCCTCTCATGATGGACAGTGAAGCATTTCCACGGTGCGAAAAATGATCATTTTTCCAGGCGGACGGTCGCTGTGCTCAGAGGGAGGGAGAGGGAAAGCTTATGGACCAAGGCCCTGGCCCTCAGCAGGAGCAAAGCAGCCGTACTGACTCAGTCTGATAAGAAAGCAAAAGCAACGTGAGCGACTGGCAGCCCAGGGTCCCAGCAGCAGCCCCCGAGTGGTGGTTTTTCTTCTAAACCATTAGTGATTTCCGAAGTTTCAAGGCACTTTAGAAGGCCCCTATGAGTGTGGAGCAGGATTTGGGCTTATTAAATTAAGTGCCGTTTATTTTTTGTTATTCTCTAGGAGGACATTATATCAAAGCCTGATCTTGAGAGGTATTTACAGTCATTAATTTTCATTGGCTTCAGTGGAGAGGTGCATATTGCATACAGCTTGGAAGCAGTTTCTCCGAGCTGCCTTAAGAAAGCCACAGAGAAGAAATGCCTCTCCTGTCCGCAGGTGCACCCCCATTTGATGCCCCCATTCAATACCTAACGTGGGTTCAAGGGTAGTCTGTATCTCTGTTTTGGCCCAAGAAATCCCTTTCCATGGTAATGTTATTAGCTTTTATGGACTTCCCTTTACATATTTAAAGTGACTGTAGTTCCACTAATGACTATAATTGTTCCAGACACCCATTAATTTTGATTTATTAACTTATTCAATTTCCCATATTGTACTCTTGCCCACTCTATAAGTAATTTACTGTTTTAATATTGTGGGTCAATACTAATCATATAATCTGTAAGTTGTTTAATTAATAACAATTAGCACCTCCCATCAGGAGATCATTTTCCTGCATGAACACTGTTAATGTGATTTTCAGAATAAATCTACCCGTTCCCTCCCTCAGCTGCCTAGCTAACTTGTTTCACCAGAAAAGATGCTTTAAGCAGCCACAGTAGCTTGCCATCTTCCATGATTTTATCAAGTAGGTTGTCATATTTGCTTTTCTTAAAGCCTTGGCCTTTCAGCTGAGTAATATCATGGGAGCCTGGTTTTCAGTATAACAAAAAAGTGTTGATACAGCATATGAGTGTAAGAAAAGCCCTTGCAAGCATAAACAGCATTCTCAAAAAAGAGAAGGTAAGTAATAACCAAAAAGAATATATATATATATATTCCTTTCATTCTTTTGATTTTAAGCTGACTTCTGCTTTTTCTGAGCCTACCATTATTTTTTAATATCGGCCATAGGTGTTACTGCAGTATTTAATAAGGAATGCACCGGTATAACAGTATTTAAGCTCCTTTCAGAAAGACCTCTGCAACCTCCTTACAGCGTGGCCACTTAGTCTTTCATGTCAGCACAGCAGTAAATAACAGAAATTAATATTCATGTTAGTTAATATCTATTTGCAAACCAAATACTCATCTTCTAGCAGTTTTTTTCCAGAACTAACTTAAATCTAGCTTCTGAAATTCAACTGGCTTTGCTAAATCTTACCCAATTCCCCCCCAGAAAATGCCACATTAATATGCAGCAACTTGCCCAGTGACATAGGAAAGGCAACGAGCTGGTACACATCAACAGGTGGGGGTTGTTCACGCTCATTTTAACAAAGGAGCTAAGCAGGAATGGAAAGGAACTAGCAGGCAGTGTGTTGAAAATGGGAAAGATACTCATCTGCACGGTGGCTAGCCAAACCTGGCAGCACATCCCGTGGGTGCCGAAAACTTACAGAGGTTTGAAAAAGGATCAGACGAACTCCTGCAAGAGAAATCCCTCCAGCACCATTACACAGCAGCTTTAGCTGGGGAAGCTCTTGCTGGGAAACCCCACCGTACCTCTGCTTTCCCCTGGGTGCCCACCAGTGCCCCGGCTGGAGGATGGCTGCTGCTGCACCTCCACCTGCTGCTGGGTGTGATTTCCACCAGAGGTCTTCTCCTGTGTGTTTTTAAACCCAGAAGCGAAGGCAAGGGATCAAAGGCCCTGCTGGAAGGTACGTGCTACCCGAGTGGGTCAAAAAAGCACCGCTCACGCAAAGCCCCAGCAACAACGGAAGCAAAATAGAAGACAAAATATACGTACAGCAAATTTATACATCATGATTGTAACCAAAGCGATTGTTTCTCATTCCACTTCCTACTAGTATTTCACTATGAGGAGGATATCTGCTAGATGTAACCAGCTTAAGCCACTCACAAACCACACATCGCTTTTGTTGCTGCGTTAGCGTAAACCCGGACTTTCCACGTGGTCAACAGAAACGCATACAGGGCAGCACACACAGCAGCTATTACGCTCTCAGTACCTCCCGAATCAGCCCGGGAAATGTGGTTAACCCCACATGTGGTACAGCAATGCTAGCAGTGACAGAGCAAACGACATGACGTGGAAAAAAGAAGATCAATATTCCTATTTTTACACAGATAAGAAAGTGATGCAAAAAGAGGTGAAGGAAGAGCTCGAGCACCATGGGAGGAAACCCACAGCAGACCTGAGCTGGCTCCTCCAGCCATCCTTCCTCCTCATGCTCCCCTCGTGGGATGGTCCCAACTCTGCCTGGTTTCACCACATCCTCGCCTTTCCTCCCCTGAAACCGGCTCTCCTGTGTCAGGTGTCCGTTCCCAGTTTGCTCTTTCCCAAAGGAATGGGAAGCAAGTGAGCAATAAATACAAATACTCAAGGTTTCAGAAAAATACCAGACGTGGGAGTTAGCATTAACTGCTCCCAGGAAGCTTTAACACTGTCAAAAAGATGTTTACCCCAACATATCTGGAAAAGGTGTTACAAGGCGATCTTTGGCAGTTGCTTTATCTTAATCTTCCATGTTAAAAATTAAAGACTGTATTAACACAATGTCAGACTTACTTAATAGTACTCTTTTATCAAGTTGATATGATGGTAGCTAATTATTAAACGAGTTAATGTATGTCTTGTTATTTAATCTACCATGACGGATAATGAACCGTGTCAAATACTTATTAGACACTCGTTCCCTCTACACCTAGCTGACACTAACATGGCCCACAATTAAACACCAGTGCTCCCTCACTGCCAGGCACAATCACGCTGTCAAACGTGATCCCACTAGCTATTCCTTGCTCATAAGTGGGAGACGTGTCATCCTCCATTTGCCTGGTCCCAGAAACTGTCTCAAGAAAGAAGAAAACCAATGAAAGTCTGCCGGGAAGTGGTCAAACTGGCTTAGGTATGCCCAGAGGTAGCCAAAACCATTGGTGAAAGGTTGGTGTCAAAAGTGACAAAGAGTGAAATCACCCTCATTGGGTTGGAGGTTTCTGATACATCTTGTTCTCGAGGAGACGCTGAAGCAACATCCGGGCTAGTAAAGGGAAGGGCTGATGGTGAAAGGCACAGGCTCGCAGGCTCTCCTTCCCACCAGGCAGCATGGCCACTCCTCCCTGGGCGCCGACTCCGGGAGGACAGGTGGGCATAGACCAGGGTTGCACCTGGGAAACTCATCACAGTTCAACACTCTCTGGGAGCAGTGCCACTTGACTACATGGTGCACATATCCTTGTCACACTGTGGTGACTACCTTCACAGACCCCCTGCTCTCAGCCAGCATGGGGTGCCCCCAGGAGCAACTGTCTCTGCTCCTGTCCCCACCTCCCAGCAGCTGGGAAACCTCCTCTTGGCTAGTCCTTCACTGTCTGACCAGGAAAATGGCAACAAACGCAGCAATTTTGTCTTACACTGACCTTCCTTCATCCAGTTCAACATCAGCTTTTTCATAAAGGTGATAGCAGTAACCCAAACACAGCCAAGATACTTAAGAAACTCTAGGGCTTGCCAGGCCGTAGAAACTTCATTGAAACATCCTTGAAGCTTCATTGCAAGAAGTAGAGCTGCAACCAATTCAGACCAAGATTGAAGTTTCCTTCGACCAGAAGAGGTCTTGCATTGCCAAAGGGTGACCACTCCTCATCAAGGGGCAGCTACCACAAGGCCACCAAGGACTGCTGAGAGCAAGCAAATTTCTTAGGCCACGCTCTCATTGCCTCTCTGCACCACCATTCAGTCCACCCTTACCCCCAGCATCGGCACCCAAAAAAAAAAAAGGTAAACAACCCACCTACCTTCATCTTCAGCCAGGCTGACTGGCCACCCCTTTTGGGGTTGCTGTCAGGGCCAAACTGAGCCTGGAGGTAGGAGCAGTGAATGCTGTTGTTCTGGAGCGAGGCTACTGCTCTCAGAGCCAGAAAGAGTGGAGATGAGGAAGAAGAGCAAGATGCAAAGCTCAACATATCTAGTTTGCTTTAGGCCTCAAACAGCTGCTCTCTCACCACTAAAAGAACAATTTCCAGTCAAGCTGACGAGCAGCCTACTATTGTGGTCACTTTGCACATTAAAAAATATATCCTTCCTAGCAGAGACCTCTGAAATGCCTCACAATCACCTAGAAACACCAATACAGTGGGGAGATTTCAGTCAGAGGAGCATTTTCTGAACAACTGCGTGGGCCATACTGCTAGCTTACCAACCTGCCCCATGATTTTGACTTTGTTTCAGGGAGCTGAAGCTGGGATATCAAACGCTTGACTTCATCGCTTAGTTATGGAGCTGGCTTCGGCTCGTGTCCACTTTCAAACATCCTAGCCAGGGGAATGTTCCTACGAGCAGCCTTAAAGTCCTGGTTGCGTGTTAGCTTGCTAAGCGCGTGGGGTGCATGGGGTTTAGCAAGGCATCTGTGTCTCTGTTTATACCTCTGGAAAATGTCCCAGTGGGCTTTCATAGGAATTTGAAGGCTGGGAAAATGAAGGGCTTGAGTTATTCACACGCTACTCTCACTTCTCTGGAGAAGTTTGTATAGCATCTAGCAGAGTTAGGACAAGTCTTGGCCAGGGCTTTTGGCCCCTAAGTTGTAATAAGGCCTTGCAAGATGCTAGGGCATTTTGAAGTTCTTTTTACTGGCAAAATCAAGAATGAAGCAATGGGGTATTTTATTTTATTTGCTGACTTACTTGGGGGAAAGGGCAGAAGTCAGAAAGTATAATATTAAAAACCAATCATAACTTCAGCTCATACAAAGTCTCAGGAAAAGGTTTAGTCCTAAAAATGGAAGAAAGTTGTTTGTTTGCTCATCAAGAAGTAAATTGAAAATAGATTAAAATACAGCCTGTATAAGAACAGCTTCCCACCTGCTTGTGAACGCCTAAGGAAAATTACCTGAAAATGCAGAAATCGTTATACAGATCAAACAAAAGCACTTATCTATAATTACTGGACTTATCTGTTTGACTCGGGACTAGCAGCAACAGCTCCTGTTGTTAGGAATAAATTTGGTGCTGTGATTTGTATTCTCTTCTTCTATCTCTTCCACCAAGATCACTCAGGAAGGATTCAGTTTATAAAAGAAAATGGTTTCCTTAACTTTACTAAATAAAGGCAGATTGAAGAGATTTGGCCAGGTAAATGAGGGAGGGAAAGACAGCAAGAAAAATAGCCAAAAGCTCTTTAGAGAAGATTTTTTTTCCATTTAATAACTTTACAGCTGGACCTGCTAGTATCCCGAAGACTTTGGAAGGTCTCCTGGGAAACTCCTCGCATTTCCGCTATGTCCTGGCTCTCATCCTACCTATTCAATAATAATTATTAACGTTTTAAGCATTTGCAAAAGAAACTTCCTGTTGCTAAGACTGCGCGGGCTCCTGCCAACTTGACAAGCTTTGCTGGTTTTGGCTGGAGTAGAGTTAATTTTCTTTCTGTATCTGCAGGTACATCTCGAAGCATCTGTGGCTGTAAGCTTTGCTTTTTGGCTGGAGTAGAGTTAATTTTCTTTCTGTATCTGCAGGTACATCTCGAAGCATCTGTGGCTGTGGTTATGTCTGTGCCACAGCAGGTATATCTCTGAAGGGATTGTGGCCTAAGGATAAGTCCACACTGGAGAAGGTACACCTAGAAGCGTCTGTGGCTGTGGGTAAGTCCATGCTGCAGCAGGTACACCCTGAAGCATCAGTGGCTGTGTATGAGGTCATGCTGGAGCACCTCAAAGCATGTGGCCATGGATAAGC
>NW_008794665.1:6552377-6557572 GCF_000699145.1 Aptenodytes forsteri
TATTCCATACCATGTGACGTCATGCTCAGCATATAAAGCTGGGGGAAGAAGAAGGAAGGGGGAGACGTTCGGAGTGATGGCGTTTGTCTTCCCAAGTAACCATTACGCGTGATGGAGCCCTGCTTTCCTGGAGATGGCTGAACACCTGCCTGCTGGTGGGAAGTAGTGAATGAATTCCTTGTTTTGCTTTGCTTGCGTGTGTGGCTTTTGCTTTGCCTATTAAACTGTCTTTATCTCAACCCACGAGTTTTCTCGCTTTTACTCTTCTGATTCTCTCCCCCATCCCGTCAGGAGGGAGCGAGCAAGCGGCTGTGTGGTGCTCAGTTGCCAGCGGGGGTTAAACCACGACACAAGCCAACACTGCATTGATGATACCGGCATCAAAGCCAAAGGATAATTATCCAGTTTATGCGAAGCTGAAGGAAGTGGGTACCCCTGCTAGTTTGTAATCATTTGCCGTTGGCCAGTGGCCATAAGAACTTGTCTCCATCGTACGCCCTCAAGTTTACAGCTTTCTTCTGGGAAAAGCTGTGCCTGTGCAGCTCCCACTCAGGGATGAAAGTGGTTAATCATGCTCTGCTAACTGTATTAGAGTTAAGGCGGCAATTTTAAAGTGAATAGAAGAAATCTGTCTGCTATCTCCTAGGTATGCCTAAAATGCATCTTGAAACAGAACAGGATGGACAGCATACAACATCGACATCCAGGCAACCCGTTTGTGTCACACCTGCCCCCGTACGCAGTTAGAGACCCTTTCTCCATGAGTTCTTGCACCTCCAACTGCAAACGCGCACGACATGCTGAGAGCTGCTGAGAGAAGACAAGTCACTCCTACCTGAGCTACTGCAGAGTGTTGCTGGATCCCCAGTGTCAGCAAACATTGAGGTCCCGGCTGAGAAACGAGATGCCTGCACCCCAACTCCTGCACCCAGCAGCCACCCCCGCATCTGCTGGCACCTCCCTCCCTGCCCCATGCGCTTAGCAGCCGGTGAGAGACCAAGCACGGCCCTTGTGCCACGGCCAGGGCGTGAGCCATTTGCCCTGTCTTTATGTCACATTTACAGATGTTGCAGCAAGGTTCTCACATGCAAGCAGGCAGCCCAGAGGATGGAGCATGGGGCTCAAGCACGGGGGACAGCCTGGTCTGAGAGGGATGGGAATGTTGGAGGGATGGGGTGGGACTGGCCCAGGGGGGTAAACCGCACAGGCATCGGGATCAGAGCTGCTCCCGGTAACTTCTAAGCCATGAAACTGTCATTTCGGAGAGGATGTAATTGCTAGAGGAATTACTTAGTTAATCACCGGGGGACAGATTCATTATACAAAAAAAAGAAAAGCTCTATCCGCGGGGCTCCCAAAAAATCAATTACTGGAAATGGTCTGCCGTGGCTCCCTGAAACCTCTGTTGGCTTAACTGATTATTTCTAATTTAATACGAATCACACACTCCCCCTCACACTTTCATCCACCCACTTCCTGGAGGTCGACCTGATGCCTGTGCCTGGATAAAATATTCGATGAATCCCAAATGAGTGTTGCTGCTGCCTTTCAGAGATGAGAATTTAGCTGTTACATATTTCCAAGGACTTGATTATGCCTTTAGGTGCAGTGCTGAGTTCATCCTCCAGGCCTCTGTGCAAGAGCAGGTCCCAGGAAATGCTCAGACCATTATCCATTTCGAAGGATAGCTCCTCCGCCTTTCTTCCCTTTTCCCCAAAGGTGATAGAAAGTCTGTAGTGAGGCGCATCAACAGCAAACTGTGGTGCTCTTCCTTGGAGAAAGGTCCAAGCTCTGTTCATCTTCCTCCCACTTGCTCCTCAGAGGAAAGGTGTAAGCAGATAAACATACGTGTCTTGACACTGCAAGTCTTCAGATAAGGGTTAGGATGAGGTTCTGAATCAAACACAGTTTTAGGATAAAATTAGATTTTCCACTAAGCAATTTTTTTGCAAACATTTGGCAAGCTCGCTTTTTCATTAAAACATCTAAAATCAGATCCTTAGATGAGGAGGAGAGAGAAAGTGAGACATTTTGGCTATAAAGTTCTATATTTTAAATCTCTCTAACAGGAGCTGAAATTTGTTTCTCCAGTGCCTTTGCCTCCCCCATCTCAGGCTCCCTGGGCAGATATATTTCTGCATTTTCCATCATGGACTGTCCCACACATCCCACCAGTAACCCTGGAGGTGGTGCTTAAAGGAGGTGGTGCACCTGCTTAGGAATGCAACGCTGTACACCCGATGCGCGACAGCGTGTGGAGACCAGGGAGGTGAACCCCACAGGTCGGTCTGAGGAACCCCAGAGTTTCCCAGGAGCCAGTCGCCATCTCCCCCTGCCTCCACCAGCGACAAGCCCTGCCTCGGCTGCTGAGGAGGAGCGTTTCATCACGCACTGTGGCTGGGGAGCTGACAGGGAAAAAGCCATGTGGGAAGAAAACCTGGATCCTGATAGCTCTGGAGACTTTCTAAGCAAGTATTTTTATATTTGTAAGGAAACCAGCTTCTGTCTGTGTGCAGCTGTAATGGTTATTTGGGCCAAGTTGTGGCGGAGGTAAAAACCATCAGTTTGCCTCTGCACTCTCCCATCCCACACGTTTCAGTCACTCACCCGCCAGCCTGCTCACCTTGCTTTCTCCAGCCTCACTGCAATGGCTTGCAAAACAAAACACTGCGCACTGCAAGCATGGTTAGCAAAATTTAGCCCTTTCTATTTTTTATTTTTTTTATAGTGAAGGAATGACTAAATTCACAGGCCAGGTGTATTTGTATGGTGAGAGTGCAGTAGGCTGTGTGATGTCAATATTTTCCCCTTTAAAGGCGAGTGATACTGAAACTAGCCTCTTTTTCTTAACTTCATCTATTTTTTGCTAGCTTTGTGGTTTTTAATACGCAGGAGGGAGTATTTTGGGAAATGTTTTCTTTTCACAGCTTTTTTTTTTATAGTAACCCTTTTTAAAATGCTGACTATACGCTTGCTCAGATAAATGTGTATCTGAACACACAAGTGATTATCCTATTTTCATATAATTAATTTTTTTTGAGTTTCCATGTGCATTTCCTGCTCATTTGACCATGTAATAATTAATTAGCATTAATTATCTTAGATTGCACCTTCACTGTCTACACACACATTCAATTAGAAAGGTAGGCTTTTCACAGCCCTCTTCTTTTCAGAGGGGGCATCCACAAGCAGTGAAAACATATCCGCAGCGAGGACACATTTTGCACCTGCTAGAGTATTCTGAGAAACTATTACTATTTTTCAAGAAACGCTAAAGTCAAAATCTAAGCCACAAACCCACGTGGTCTCTGCCACATCCACACTGGGGACTGGACTTTTCCCCCTCTCCCTCACCATCCCAGTTCCCCGCATCCACGGGCATATTTCCTTCCTCTGGATATATCTCTACCTTCAAAGTCCTCTGCTCTCTAGACTGATCTCATGGCTCTTTGATGTCCACCTGGCCATCTCCCATCATCATCTCCCATCACCTCCAGCTGGTGCTCCAGCTGGTGCTCTAGCTGGTGCTTGCAAACACCCAGTTTAAAGCCCTCACGTCCCCTCCCCACCCCAGTTATCTCCAGCAGCTCTTTCTTACCACCTCATGGGCCAACAAGTACAGCAGAGGACCAATATCTAACTAGCTTTATTGCTGGCAGCTGAAAGGATTTCACCTCAGTGCTCCTAAAAGCTGAGTATGTGCTTTGTCACCCTGGGCAAGTGTTTTGGTTTCCTTCAGGGGGGATGTGCCCACTCACTCCAGGGAGAGGTGTTTGGGGAGACTCTTCTGGTAGTGTGAGACATTTTCAGCCAAACCATCTCACCACCTTCAGCCAAGTCCTGCAGGAGTGAGACTGGAAGATGCCGTGGTAATCACTGCCCTCCTAAAATATTAGGGATGCGATGGCAAGGAAAATTGTTGCTCCCAGATACATGATGCTATCCGGATGCCACATAAACCCAACCGTAAGTCAATAAGAAAGCAAAGAGCAGAGGGTGCAAAAAGCCCAGACGGCGCTGCTCAGCAGGGAGGGAGGGAAGTGGTGGCACATTTCCTAGAAGACCAACCACAGAAGACAGTGCCCCTGGGACTCAAACTTCTGAAGCACCGGCATGAGGACATGAATCATCTGGGCATTGAAAAAAAAAAAAAAAAGAAAAAAAAAACCCATCTGACCTGAGACTATGCAGATGAGCATCGTACCGATGCCAGAGATGAATCATCTGCCACCTGCACTGACTCAGAGAAGTGACAGCCACACGCCACAGGAAGCAGCCGGTGCCAACGGCAGTGCTGCCGAGCCCCTGCGCCCGCACACCGGAGGAGACCACCCTAAACCCCCTGGGAGGGAAGGAGGGAGCCAGGGACGGCAGGGGACGTGGCCTGCTTCATCTCTGTGTCACTGAGTCAGACCCCGTTCACCGCTAAATGTTTTGGGTGCACATGCTGTATATATGCATGTGTGTGTATATATATATCAGTATTACGCATGTATGTATATATTTGTGTGACTGCCTATATAGTCATACATATACCCACAGAAAGCACGCATAATTTGGCAGCTATTGGCACTGAGTGCCGTTTGTGACTTCTGAGAAACTAAGCATCCTTAAGGCACATGTCACAAACCTGTCACCCGGAGGAGGGAGAGGGGTTTCCCCTCGGAGGCAGGTAAGCGGTTTGATGCTGCTCTCCAAGCTCGGATGAAGGTCTGGCAGGTGTCAGCAGAAGTGCAGGACTAGACCTTAACTGCCTGTGGTGGCAACGGGATACTCGCCATGGAAATAATTTTTCTCCAGGAAATAATTTTTGTTTACCAAAAGAGGGTACCACAAAATGACCCAAACCCGTATGTCGTCATCAGTGGGCCCCAAGCGAAGGGCCGCTTGCACCCCATGCCTGTGCCACCCCCTCCCCATCCCACGCATTCCCGGGAGCGCTCGGTCCATCCTCGGCAGCCTGGTCCAGCCGCCCTCCCCTGCCCTGTCTCTGTGCAGGGGATTAATTTCCCCAGCAGCGTTTTGTGGTGCTCCCGAGGTCTCGCTTCCTTGGAGGGGAGCCGGCAGTGAGCTAAAGCCCCCTTCCCTCTGGGAGGCAGGCCCCTTTCTGCAGCGGGAGCCATTTCCTCCCCGAACAGATGCTGCGAGGAACAAACCCGGCCTCTAAGAACAGCCACAGGTGTGAAGCCCCTGCA